>NC_141622.1:19087897-19409138 GCF_047967505.1 Dipteris shenzhenensis
TTGTAAAGATAAGCTCATTCCATTATTATCCTGCAACAATCTGTATATTCAAGCATGAGATCAAGTATTTGATTGAGTCCGAAAGACTTAATCATTATGTCCATGGAAAGCGTAAGATATCCTCAACATCAGAGGTCTTACAGAAGGCAAGGGTTATATGGACAACATTTGGTTCTCCAAATCCTGATTTGAAGCGAAAGGTCACAAAAGTAGACGTCGACACACTCACAAACTTTTATACTTCTTTGAGTGCAGTTGTGCCTAGGGGAACTCAAGAGCGAGAAGAAAGTATGACAAGCCTCAAGGCGGTGAGGGACAGATATGCCGACTACACGTGCATTGCTTGTGAGCGTGGACAGCTGACCTATGAAGATCCTTTGTTTATCTCCGGCAAGTCAAAGGTAATGGATAAGAAGGAGTTGACAACAAGGATGTGGAGGCCTGTAAAGTACTTACCTGATAAGTATGCATCCATGGCAGCACAAAAAATTTTAAAGAAAGAATGGTTTTTTGGAAAAAAAGACAAAGACCACTGCATGGAAGAATGCATCAATGTACAGGTGAGGCGTGATGCAGTGCATAGTGCCATTAAGTATTTGCTGTCAGAGAAACAAATTCCACTTACTCATTGTAACATTGACTATAATGTGGTGAAGCATATAGCTTCTTTGTCAACACCCAAGGTAAAGCTATGGGCAAACAGGTGGATTAAAAAGGATGAAGATGGGTCGGAAATAGTAACCTCTTATATGAGAATAGAGATCCCACAACAGGTGGTTGCATATGTGGAAAGATTAATCAGCGAGATAAGAATGCCGACAGATATGCACCAAAGCTTTCAGTTCAATGTAGAGGTTACGGCAGAGTCTGGAAAGCTTGTCAACTTCAGGGGAGTCTCAGAAGATGACTTCTTCAAGAATGAGTCAGCATGGGATAAGCCACAACTATTCTTTATCAATGAAGTTTCTAGTGATGATATCCATAACTTCATTGATAGAATAGTATATACCACCATTAGCAAAGTGGCGATTTGCAACATTGTCATTTTTGTTGATAAAAAAGACAAAGAAGCCATGCAGGTTACTCTGGAGCGAGCATATTCATCAAATTTGAAGATCTATAGTGGTGTTTATGCAGCAAAGAGAGGCAAGAGAGAATGTGGCATAGTGATTCAAACTCTTGAATCATTCTTTTTGTGTATGCGGAGTCCCAACCCTGATCACTCCTTACAAAAGAACATAAGAGGGAATTCAAATAATTTGAGATTGATGCTAGAAGAGCAAGATATTCCTAGGTCCATACATTATCAAAAAAACAACTATGGAAGTCCTGCAAAAAGTGGGAGTCTCTTGCCTACCATGATGGAGAATTTGCTGCCGGCAGGTTGGGAGGTCACCTTGTGCAGGATGGGATATTTATTTGAGGATCTCCTAAGAAAAGGCAACTCCACAAATATTATTGAAAATAAGCATTTCATGGCTTATTTCCAGCTTCAAGCAGATCTAACCACAGGCTATGAAAAAGAGATAGACCACAAGGACACCGATGACATGGATGATTACCTTGAATATCATAATGTCCCAGTTGATGATGATGAAAAGATGGACTTACATGACCCGTTCACAGAGAGGTTGGTGGATGAAGACAAACATGATGATGCCTTCTTTGATAATTATGGCTCGCAGGGTTATGAAAAAAGGCCACTACGACAATACTTAGCGGTATGAACTCTCTATTTCTCAACTAAATACAATTTTTTAAATAAGATTTAAATTTAAAGATAATGAATCTAATCTCTCATATTTGTTTAAAGGCAATAGAGGGAGAAGAAATGGATGAAGTCAATACGGAGGCACTCCCTTCTACTTTAACAATGCAACCACCTCTAAATTTGATTAAAAAATCAAATTTAGCTACATTGGATAAAATGGAGAGCTCATTTGAAGTTAGGATCGTTTTGAAACGAGAACCTCAGTATTTAAGCTTTGGTAGAGAGGAGGTTTCAATCCTCTCCAATCCTTTAAAAGAGGTTAATGACAATGTTATCTTGGCCATTCTCAGGTAACGTTTATTTATTTGTTGCTACTTCAATGAGCTAACATTTGTTTATTTATTCACAGTTCAGTTATATATCAGTTTCCTTACTTCAATGAGCTAACATTTGTTTATTTATTCACAGTTCAGTTATATATCAGTTTCCTAGTGCAGAATGCAAATCAATTCTATGAGCTAATGTTTGTTTATTTCTTGGTGCAGTGTAGTTATTTCTCAGCTTCCTAGTACAGTGCAGCATCGTGTCTACATGCTCGATGCTCTCCTTTCTTCTATTCTTAGCTCTCCTCAAAAGACTATAGAAGATGTTTGGTTAAGCCCTTTGAATTTAGATGGGGTGCGAGTCATCTTAATGCCTTATCATGAGGCGTAAGTATCAACTCTAACCTTATTTTTACTATTTCTTTGGCAAGTTTGTGTAAAACAATAATCATTTTTATTCTGGTCGTGTAGCTCACATTGGAGTCTGATCTTCTGGGACCTTGAACTCAACCATTTATGGTTTGTGAATTCAATAGAAGGCTATCATGCCAACTCCCCAAGGTAATTATTCTCTTAATATTTTTGATACTTTCTTATTTTGTATCTTATGATCATGACATATTAATATATTTCATATGTCATGCTGGACAGTGCTGCATATCGGCTAGTATCTGCTATCATAACAACCACGGAGCAACAAGATCAAGTAGAATTCAAAAGACGTCTGCCAATGGAGCAAAAAGATGGACACAGCTGTGGGTGGAGAGTTGCCTACAACTGCATGTTGTTTCTTAGAGAGATTTTTGATTTGGAGTTACCAGTCAAAATGGAATCATATACAGAAGCTGATCTGCTAGCATTTCGGGCTGAGAGATTCAGCATCTAATTACTACCATTGGGAAACAACATGAAAATATGACTACATTGCAGCATGTATAAAACCTTATCTTTATACTTGTATGCTTGTTCCAGCCTTTAATTGGGACCTTTAATTGGGATGTGTAAATCTCATAACTTTTTTATATTTTCTTCCAAGAGGAGAAGAGACTGAGTCTAATGAAAGCATGCTATCTTTATACTTTTATGATTATTTAAACCATTATTTTTATTTGGGATGTGTAAATCTCATAACTTGTCTAATGAAAGCATGCTATCTTTATACTTCTATGATTATTTAAACCATTATTTTTATTTGGGATGTGAAAATCTCATAACTTTTTAAAATTTTCATCCAAGAGGAGGAGAGAATAACTCTAATGAAAGCGTGTATGAAACCTTTTTAAATTTTTTCTCCAAGCAGAGGAGAGACTTACTCTAATGAAAGCATGTATGAAACCTTATCTGCTTGTTTAAGCCTTTATTTGGGATGTGTACATCGCATAACTTTTTTATATTTTTATGGTAGAAGGAGGATGTGGAGGACATAGCAAGTGAAGAAGAATACGATGTAGACTACTCCCTCAATAAGATGAGTCATAAAAATATGAATCTATTGGAGCAGATTGGAAGTTCATTCACTGCTATGTTGTTAATTCGACAACAACCTCATTTTTTTGAATTTGGTGAAGAAGAGATTTCAATCCTCTTAAATCCTAAGAATGAGGTTAATGTCAAAGTCATTACAACCATCCGCAGGTTTGATGTAGCCTTTTCCTTGGCCTTATACTTTGCTTATTTTGATTAAACCCAAGAAGCTAATACTTTTTTTTTTAATATAGTAATGTTATAGCAAATTTTTCGCAAAATATACAAAGCGTTTCATATATGCTCGATCCTCGTATTTTGGAAGTGCTTAGCAACAAAGAAGAAACCATAGAGAATGTTTGCAAGTGGTTGAAGCACGTTCCTATGAATGATGCACGAGTTATTTTACAGCATATTATGAGAAGTAAGCATCAAACCCTACTTGTTTTTTGTATTGCATTGCTAGAATTGTCTCAAACACAGTAATTATTCTTTATTGATAATGCAGCTCACATTGGAGTCTGGTAGTCGTGGACATCCTTGCGAAGAAGTGCTTCTTTGCCAACTCAATGACATCCGTCCATGGCAATGTGTTAGAGTAAGTATAGACTACACTTGTTGTCACTTCTTGACATGTAGATTGATATGCAATGCACATATTCACTGTTGTTATATGTTTTGATGTGCAGATCAGCTCGAAAGTTAGTAGATGCTATCGACATAGTAATGCGGCAATGTGACTTGGCACAACAAATAGAGTATATAACATGTCAGGTATCACATCAAGAGAATAGCCACATCTATAATTGTGGATGGAGGGTGGGCTACAATTGCTTTTTGGTACTTGGTCAAATTTTTGGGATACAAAATGACACCACACTGTCAACATATACGGATTTGCATCTCTATGCATTTATAACATGTACCATTCGAGCAATCATTGATTGCGAAATGAATGCCATCAAAGAGTCAAAGAGGATAGAAGACCTCAACTCTACAAACATGGCTTCATTAGAAGAATTGGGAAGCTCTTTTAATGTTAGGGTTATGATTCAACATAGACCTCAGTATCTTGAATTTGGAAGAGAGGAGATTTCAATTCTCTCTAGAGCTTCAAATGAGGTCAATAACAACGTTATGATGGCCATTCTTAGGTTTGATACAAACTTTTTCTCTACTTGATAATTCCATATTTTGATTAAATCTAATAAGCTAATATTCATTTATTTGTTGGTGCAGTATAGTTATCTCACGATTTGGTAGAGTCGTACAAAATCGTGTGTATATGTTGGATTCCCTCCTTTCTCCTATACTTAGCGATAGCAAAAAGACAATAGCCGATGTTTGTAAATTATTACAGCCTTTACATTTACATGGCGTGCGAGTCCTATTTATGGCATATCATGAGATGTAAGTATCATGGCAACCTTTATTTTCATCTTATACTAGCAACATTGTGTTAAATAATAATGGTTCTTAATTATTCGTGTAGGGAACATTGGAGTCTGGTGGTTTGGAACCTTGAAGACAACTATTGTTGGTTTGTTAACTCGATTGCAGGCTTTCATGGCTCAGTGCAAACGTAAGTATTCTATTAATCTGTTGTTACTTCTATATTATGTACCTTATATGATAGACACACTAAGTTTTTTTAATATGTCACGATGAGCAGGTCGATTGAGAAGTTGGTATCTGCTATCAGAGAAACAGGACATTACAAAGACTCGGTAGACTTTCAAAAGCATTTAGTAGTAGAGCAGGAAGATGGGCATAGTTGTGGGTGGAGAGTTGCCTACAACTGCAAGTTGATTTTCAAAGAAATTTTCTCACTTAAGCCATAGATCTCATCAGAAGACTCTTTGGAGCTCAAATATTTAGAGGAGGATATACAATTGTTTAGGGCTGAAATCATTCGAGACCTAATTGCTGCCATTAGAATACAACGTGCAACTGAAGCACTATCAAAGCTTCCCTTTAAGGAAGAGGAGACTGAGTCTACTATGAAAGCACTGCACACTACAGAAGAAGTAGAGACCCAGTGTACACCTACAGCACCACAGCCTCCACTGGAAGCATCAGAAGAGTTGCCACCGCCTCCGCTTGCATTTAAGGAAGAGGATACTGAGTCTACTCCAAAAGCACTACATACTACAAAAGAAGTAGAGACCGAGTGTACATCTACAGCACCACAGCCTCCATTAGAAGCATCAGAAGAGTTGCCACAGTCTCCACTAGAAGCATCACAAGAGTTGTGATGCATGTATGATGTTGTGTTTGTAGTTTTTGTTGATTATACACCAATTTGTGACTTATTACTTAAGTGGCATAATCTGATGATTATTATATAATTTCTTTATGCACACAATTTTATGATATGAATGTGTGATGAAGTGATTATTTGGAAATAAATCCTTGTGTGATGAGAATTTTGATATGAATATGTGATGATGTAATATTTGTAATATATTTCTTCATGCACACAATTTTATGATATGAATGTGTGATGATGTGATTATTTGGAAATAAATCCTTGTGTGATGAGAATTTTGATATGAATATGTGATGATGTAATATTTGTAATATATTTCTTCATGCACACAATTTTATGATATGAATGTGTGATGATGTGATTATTTGGAAATAAATCCTTGTGTGATGAGAATTTTGATATGAATATGTGATGATGCAATATTTGTAATATATTTCTTCATGCACACAATTTTATGATATGAATGTGTGATGATGTGATTATTTGGAAATAAATCCTTGTGTGATGAGAATTTTATTCAGTTGGACGGTCTCCACTCACTTAAAGTAGAGCATTTGCAATGCTTCTCTCACTTTATTCCAACCCTTATCCTTATCATCTCCACTCACTTAAAGAGCATTCAATCTCCACTCGCTTTATTCCAACCCTTATCCTTATCATAGTGAACACATCGTGCCTCTCACTTTATTCCAACCCTTATCCTTATCGTAGTGAACACATTGTGCCTTAGTGCACTTGTATTCTTCCATCCTAGTCCTGCCACAAACACTCTCTTATTTCTTACATCCTAGTTCTTCTGAGTAACTTGTATTCTTCTATCCTAGTCCTTCCGCAAACACTCTCAGAGTCTTCTTTCATCCATCCTGATAACCAAGTATTCTTCTATCCTAGTTCTTCCACAAACACTCTCTTCTGTCATCCATCCTAGTGCTTCTCATTAACTTGTATTCTTCTTGTATTCTTCTATCCTAGTCCTTCTGCAAACACTCTCAGAGTCTTCTTTCATCCATCCTGATAACCAAGTATTCTTCTATCCTAGTTCTTCCACAAACACTCTCTTCTTTCATCCATCCTAGTGCTTCTCATTAACTTGTATTCTTCCATCGTAGTCCTTCCGCAGACACTCTCTTCTTTCTTGCATCGTAGTCCATCTCCCTTTCTTTATCATCTCCCCACCCATGGATGTCCTTGGCATTGTCGAAAACATGGAGTTCGGAATTAACAATCTCAAAGAATGGATTGCTGACCAAGGAGCACAGAGAGAGGCCAGAATTCGACAAGGTTCTCCTTTGACACACATGGAGAGAGAGGAATTTGCTGCACAAAGGCACGCAGAGAGGGAGGAGACTCTCAAGATAGCAGAGAGTGAAAGACTTCTAAGACGTATGATAAAAGCACGATAAGATCCTTTAGACTTCTTAAGTAACCTGCCTTATCGCAGCTCTCGTCATGGCGATTTGATGCGGATGCTGAGAGAACAATAAGAGCCTCTCAGAGAAATTATAAAGAAACAATTTGTGATTGCTTAAATTTCTTCTTCGCATGTAATTATGTTGAGGATACAGCTGTGGAGGCAGTGAAAGATTGGGTTGTTGAGAAGATAAGAGAGACCAATGATGAGATCTTCTAGACTTAGATAAGAGAGACTGTATTAAGGTGTTTTTTGACACCATATGGCTTTGTATTAAGGTGTTTTTTGACACCATATGGCTTTGAGTAATATGATCTACTTCTTGTACAAATGTGATGTTAAGATGATGTTAAGAGAGACTGTATTAAGGTGTTTTTTTACACCATATGGCTTTGAGTAATATGATCTACTTCTTTACAAATGTGATGTGCTCTTTTCGAAATGTACTCTAGTTTTCATAACATGTCACGCCATTTTTTCTAATTTGATTTTTTAAAATCTTACTTTTTGTCTCTTTTAACAATGTGATGTACTCTATTTTTAATGTACTCTAGTTTTAATAACAACTCATGTCATTTTTTCTAATTTGATTTTTTAAAATCTTCCTTTTTGACTCAATGTTTTGTTTTATAAGAGCCTCTTTTTTTGAAATGTTTTATCCAAAATTATCTCACAAAATGAATTTGGACAGTGCAAGAGTCCAAAATTAATGAAATAGGTGTTGTTCTTTGCAAGTCCTCCTGCACACATCGCATTCAGCCACATAGCAATGCTACGAGCTGCAATGAGAATATAGAGATCAAGCAAGAGAGATTAGTGACCTGCAAGTGCATCAAGTAGAGTGGATTTGCCGGATCCAGAAGGACCCATGATTGCCATCATGTAGCCGGGTTTCGCATAGTCGGTGATGTTCTGTAGCACGTGATGCATCTCACCCTTTGCATTCGAAACGGTTACCGTCAAGTCTTTCTAGGTAAGCCACACTAACATGTCTCTTACTATGGGAGTGGGTTCATGCTTAACATTCTTCCACAAGGTCTGGCTCAGGGGACTTAGTCTCTCCCTCTCTCTCTCTCTCTCTCTCTCTCTCTCTCTCTCTCCCAACATATTGCTCAGGGGACTCAGATTACGCGGCGGCTGCCTCCCCCTTTTGTCTTTGATGAATTGGCCCTTTCTTTGCTGCTTCAATCCTATCCACCCACGTCATGCCACCATATACTCTATATATTATATACTAATATTATTGGATATATAATTAAATGTTTATATATATATATATATATATATTCAAAACAACTAATTAATGGTGGGGAGAGAGAGAGAGAGAGAGAGGAGAATATATATATATATATATAATAAAACATTTATTATATAATAATATACACTTATATACAAATATATATTACATATAAATATAAATAAATAAATAAATAAATACAATTTATCATATATAAATATAAATAGTAAATAAAAAAATATCTCTACATATATATATATACTTATATATGACTATAATATTGTTTGTGTGTGTGTCTGTGTGTGTGTGTATATATATACACACTTTTTTTGTGAGAAGTATACACACACATACACACACACACACACACACACACACACACACACTTATATATAAGTATAATATTGTTTCTAAATACACACACATACATATATATATATATATTGAGAGAGAGAGAGAGAGAGAGAGAGAGAGAGAGAGAGAGAGAGAGAGAGTTGTTAGAAATGGACCTTGGTATGTGATCCTAAACCCTCTCATGGTGGCACCTTGGTAAATATGTAAAACATTAGAAGCGCTAAGAGGCCCTTGGCAAAGCGCATGTGACACGTGGAAATGGGATAGAAATCCCATATATAATGGTGACTCTTGAGGGGCCTTGGATATAAAAAGAAGACTTGAGACTCTCCCCTCATCCGAGATGGCTCCGTTTGGGAAGTGGGGAGATATACGTGGTTAGGAGGCGGGGGAGTGGGACCCCCCATACCCAACTTGGACATGTGGTAGCCATGCAAAGGCTACCCTACAGTGGTATCAGAGCTGGCGGTGATGATGATTGTTTGTGAGAGTTGGCATGGGGAATTCTCTGGCGGCCGCACACACAGGAGGTGATGACCTGTATGTGCTGTCCATGATGTAATGATTGGCGTGGTAATTGGTGCCCTGTGTCAAGTCGACTGTGTAATATTGATTGGCGGCCTAGGCTCTTATCTCCAACTACTTTTAGGAGAATGATGAACCGAATCTTTCTTAAACACCAAGATTGTGTGGTAGTATTTTTCGATGATATTCTGGTGTTTAGCAAAAATGTTGAGGAGCATAAGGAACATCTGAAGCTAGTCTTTTCACTCTTGAAAGAAAATCAATTGTACATAAATCCTGAAAAGAGTAGTTTCTTTCAAGATCAAATAGAGTATTTGGGCCACATTGTATCCATCGATGGGATTCAGGTAGATCCAAAGAAGATTGAAGGCATAGTCACATGGCCTAAACCCCGAGATATACATGAATTAAGATCATTCTTGGGATTGTGTAGCTTTTATAGAAAGTTTATCAAGAATTTCGCATACATTGCACATCCATTGACAGACCTTCTTAGAAAAGCTAAGCATTTCTTATGGATTGAGCATCAAGATAAATCTTTTACATCTTTGAAAGAAGCTCTCACACAAGCTCCTATGTTGCAATTACCCGATTTCTCTAGACCATTCTTTGTAGTTGTAACCGATGCTAGTGGATATGGAATTGGAGCTGTACTTATGCAAGATGGACATCCAATAGCATATGAGAGCCGAAAATTAAAACCAGTGGAATGCAATTACAGTACATATGATAAAGAATTAACCGCTGTTGTGCATGCTTTACGAATGTGGAAACATTATCTGATGGGAGCTAAGTTTCTTATCAAAATCGATCAGCAAAGTATCAAGCATTTGTTGACTCAGCCACTAATATTCGATAGACATATCAAGTGGGCATCATTTATACAGAGTTTTCAACCCATGATTCAGTATCAACCTGGAAAGGAGAATGTAGTTGCTGATACTCTTAGTAGAAAGCCAAGTATTAATCACATCACTGCTATAGAAACCTAGCCTTTTGAAAGTATGAAGAATTCTTATCAAGGGGATCCAGACTTCTCCGATATATGGAACAAATCAGAAAATAACAATTGGAATCCTATGAAGGTATGAAGAATTCTTATCAAGGGGATCCAAACTTCTCCGATATATGGAAAAAATCAGAAAATAACACTTGGAATCCTATGTTGGACTATTCATGCACTGATGGATACCTCTTTTATCAAAAGAAATTATGCATCACTCGACCCTTTAGACAAATTGTAATGGAGGAAATGGACCAACCACCATATATGGGACATAGGGGAGTGACTGCCACTTTACAAGTGATAGCAAGAGAATTCCATTGGCCTACTATAAGAAAAGATGTGGCTAAGTTTGTAGCCGAATGCATCACTTGTCAGAAGATCAAGAGTAACAAAGGCAAGACCCTAGGATTGCTAATGCCTTTGCCTATTCCTACCCAACCTTGGGAACAAATATCCATGGATTTCATAATAGGTTTTCCTACTATAGCAAATCAAAATGATATGATTTGGACGATAATAGATCGCTTTAGTAAGCAAGCTTATTTCATCCCATGCAAGAAGACTTTAACAGCTCAACAAGCTGCACATTTATTCATCAAGAATATCTTTGTTCATCATGGCTTGCCAAAGACTATAGTGTCTGATCGAGATTCGAAGTTTTGCAGTAATTTTTGGACTGCATTATTTCATAATCTAGGCACTAAGTTAGACTTCTCATCAGCTTTTCATCCAGAATCGAATGGACAAACTGAAGTTACAAATAGTACTATTCTGGATATGATAAGAGCTTATGCAAGAAGTCAACCAAAGACTTGGGACAAATACATTCATCTCTTATAGTTTGCTTATAATAATACTCCTCATTCTGCAACTGGAAGAGCACCCTTTGAGATTATCTATGGGAAGGTTTTACCTATTCCTAGCACACGATTGACCCATAGAGTAGAAGCAGCAGATGCATTTACCCATGACTATCAAAATATTCTCAAAGAAGTTTGAGAAGCGATTGCAATAGCTCAAGAGAAGTACACGAAACAAGCTAATGAGAAACGGAAACATATGCTATTTCAAGAAGGCGATTATGTACTTCTTCAAATTGAGAAAAGAAGATTGAAGAGTGTTGAGAAATGGCCAGTAATCAAGATGTCACCATGTTTTTATGGACCATTCAAGGTGATTCAAAAAATCAATGATCTAGCTTATAGGCTTGAATTACCTGATAATTAGAAAATAAGCCTCTTAAAGCCCTTCAAAGGACCTTTACCTATTCATCCTATCTATGAACAGGCCCCATTGATTGTTAATGAAGAAGAAATTCTAGAACCCGAATGCATTGTTGATCATCAACAGACCTCGACCCGAAAAGGAAATGTCTATACTAAATACTTGTTCAAATTTAAGAACCATCCAAGAGACGATGCTCAGTGGATGCCTGAGCGGTTCTTTCGAACTTTTCCAGACCTCCTTAGTTCCTGTAATCAAACACGCAACTAAGGTCAATTGCAATCCAAGCAAGAGGAATGTTACGAAAATTATATTTATGATATATCTTGCTTTGGACATTATTATTTTTAGTCGAGTGTGACTATGGCAAAGTACTCCATAGGAGCGCACCGGACACGGCGGGGGTCATAGTGGATACTTTGTGTGGTTAGTTGGGGACACCTGACTAGCTTGTGTTTTGCCATGCTAGATGGTCGATATTGTGGGTGATTCCATGTTAATACTGATGTCGCTAGTGTTATTGGTGTTGTGCTTGATTATTGTGCTTTGAGCATGGTTATGTTGCGATCGATTGATTTAGTGATTCGTTCAATCGATTGTTAATAACTAATGTAATTGGTGGCTTGAGTACAGGTGATGGAACTCATAGCGAGGATTGGAGTTAGTGCGAGGGTACCGATCGAGGTGTCACACAGCGCATTATATATGGCCATGGGCCAATTTTGTATTTGTTTTATTATTGCAAGTTTGAGCAATACATTTTGTTGAGGACATAATTCATTTTGGGACCTAAGGTGGCTATGTAAAGCAAATCCCCCATTTTTGGATGAGAGGGATAATTTTGGCTCCTTGGTGCTTTTATGAAATATCATAAATACTCTAGATGAGGAAGTGTGAGCCACTCATCTAGGGGGGGAAATTGTACCTATTCTGTTGTTGCTTTCATGGTGTGATTGTGTTTCTTCTTCTCCAATTGATTATGTGGTGAATTTGTGTGAAAAGATTACTTTTTGGTTTCAAAACTTGAATATGAAACTTAAAAAATATGAAATTAACATTTTTAATGAGCTTGTTAAATCATCACAAGTGCTATGTTACATGTGAAGCATGTATTTGAAACAATATAGGATACATCAATTTATTCAAAAACATCAAAAATTTTCTCTACACATACATGCAACCATGTGATAATTCAAAAGTGCACTACTTGAGCTTCCCCTCAACCAAAGCACCCACCTAATTGAGAACATTTGGTATGGTTTAAGTGGCCTCCAATGTTGTGCTAAATTATACACACCCATTCAAGGGAACGCTCCATAACTTTTTCTTGATTTGTTGAAAAACTAGAAAGGATTGGAAAAATCAAATCCAGATTTATGGGGCTAGTGCATGGTGGTCTTAAAATATTCAACTTTGGCCTTATTGGTGTCTTGATTCACCCTAAAATTGAGAATTAAAAAATATTCAACTCATGCATGTGCAAAGATCTTTGAATAAATCCAACACTATTTATAATTTTGCATTACTTTTTTTTCCATGCACTTCCTTGCTATAAGTCCCATATGCATGCCAAGGGTCATTACATTTCATAATCAACATCATCAAACCTGCTAGCCTACCCTTTACTTGGCCTATTTGGTTTTTTTAACATTTTAGTCCACATTGCACTTGTTGTGGGGCAACCATTATATCCATTTTGCTGATGTGTATTGTCAAGGAGGGAGACCATAATCGGTAAATTTTGCATCTCCTATGTGGGATTTCAAATTTTGTCCTCACGCTCATGCAAATCTTGAATACGGTATATAAAACCTCGTGTCTCCTTGTAAGAGATTGTAACTTGCTATAGTGTAGTGTACTGTATCTCCCTCCAGCACATACTTCATTTGGTGTTATCTCCCACTTTACTCGGGTTAGTTGGATAGAAACTCATTGTCTTCCTTTCTTTGCTTGTAATGCATTTGTCTTTCTTTCTTATTAATTTGACAAAGTAAATTCTTATTAATGTGAACTCTAAATTATTATTAGTTTGAATCACAAAAATTTTAAATTTAAATAAATTTGAATTTAACATTATGAGAAATGAGAAAAAATCAAAATTGAAATTGAGAAAATTTTAAATTAAATAAAAAAGATTTAAAATTCAAGTAAATGCAAATTTTAGTCCTCCAAAAAGGCGAGAAATTTGAAATTTCAATTGAGAAATTAAACTAGTAAATTGAAAATGTAAGTGAAACTAATTTTAAATTTAAAAAAAAGGTGAGAAATTTGAAATTCTACTTCTATATTCCAACACAAAGTATATTTGTTTTTCTACTATATTCCATAAGTTTGTCTTCTACTATTAACTTCTACATTTCACAAGTTTGCCTTTTCTTACACAAAGATACATTCTATATTCAACACAAAGTTTTGTTTATTATGACAAGATAAACATGGACTTAATATGGACTTATCGTTGTTGACTTATGTAGGCCGTAAGATTCCATGGTCAGAAACTCATAACTAACCTTTAAGAATCTTTTTTTCTTAAAATTTTAAACATCCCCACGAAATATTAACATGAATTTATCGCGGCAAGTCCAATTCTAACACTTTGTTTTATAAAAGTTGACAAGGGTGTGAAGCAATGGGACAAGGTTGCTCAAAAAAATGGCAACATGCAACCACGCCACTGAAGAACAATCCAGTAAGAAGAGACTTTACCACCTCCACATTGATTTAAAAGAAGAGTATGCACCTATGCAAAAACAATGGAAGGGTATAAGTAGGTGCAATGCAAAGAGAGAACATGAGGATAGAAGGCTTACAACATATCGATTTATGGTGTGATGGAAGCATTTACCCAAGATGTCCAATCAGTAACTTTACTCCTCCATTTTCCAATCCGACAACACTACTGAAGTTTGTGGGTGATGGCAATAAGGGCCTACTTGGATATGTCAAAGCTCAATCTGCGGGGCCGTGGAAATGTACAAAGGCTTTTATGAAATTGCAACAGGTAGCACAAAGCTCTGAATTGAAAGAGCAGCTACAGAAAGAAACTAAAGAACACATGATGACCAAGAAAATGTTGAGGAAAGCTAGAAGAAAAGCCACATCCTTAGGAGATGGACTTAGAATTGGAAAATTTCGTAACCTTGCAAATTTAAATGCTAGTGTGGCGTAGGATGCAAGCATAGAGTTCAAGAAGCAAGGTAGGTCTTCTTTTGCTTTTGCGATTTTGAATGCAACACAAAGACAATGATTACCCAATGATGTTACAATCGAAACACCCCTGTCCACATGAGAACATGCATTGATCACATGATGACAGGCGTTGGCAACATGTCGACATGTGTTGACCACATGTCGATAGGCATTGACCACATGTTGACAGGCGACCACATGTCAACCATGTGTCAACACAGGTCAGCCACACGACACGAGGGGTTGACTAGCTAACCATGTGTCAACATAGGTTAGCCACACGACATGAGGGGTTGACCGTATGGGTTCATCTAGGAGTACTATCTGAGGTGACCATGCATCGACACATGTCAACCACAAGTCAACTAGGAGTACCATGCCCAAGGCGACGATCTCATCGAGAGCTACGCACATGGGGAGTGAGCTTAGCACATGGAGTAGTCAAAGTATTTATAGTTGCATAGTGGTTCAGTGGTTGAGTGGTGTGGTGATCCAGCTCACCTGCACATGGAGAATTTACACCATCTTGACTAGAAGAGGCTAGCGAGCTAGGGAGTCAGGAAGTCGCCTAGCCATCAAGAGAGCCAGTGGCACAACGGCTATCCTCAATAGCTAAGGAGATAGGAGAATGACCAATGGGAAGAAAGGGGGAGATTCTTAGCGAACAAGGGACCCTCCAAGGTGGGGATGAGGATGAAGGCGAACGTGGAGAGGGGAGGGGACATTCAGCATTGAGCATTTGGCATGTGGCATTGGAGTGAGAGAAAGGAGAGCATGAGGAGAGATAGAGGCTAGACCTACGATCTCGCCAAGGAGAGAGTGTGGAGACACTTGTGTGTACCCTCTGTCTACTATGGGGATATACTTGTGTGTTCTTGTGACTTGCGACTTGTGACCTGTAGATGTTGGTCTAGTGATATGTACTTTGGCCATCTTGGTCACTTTCTCATTTTTCCCATCTCTTACCGATATGGGGATTGTTCACTAGTGTATGATGAGGTTTTCTTCTTCTGCTTATGTCGTGGAGTTTTCGTGTGATTGTCATTTAAGCATAGTGCACTCGTACATCATCGTTCATCATAGTACAACATACGACACTTGCACATCACTGCACGGTGCACTCTGTTTGATCCATTGCATTAGAGCATTGCAACACTCATGCTTCTCATGCCAGCGGCCTTTGGCCTCTGGTAACACCTCTGGAAGTTTATGGCAATCACAGTGGGACACTGTTGGTGTTGAGTAGTAAGAGGGAAGTGGAGTTCTAGGGTCCTAGAGGAGAGATTTCTTATGCCGAGTAGTTCTGATGCCCTTGAAGGAGCGAATGAGAGAACTAGGAGGTACTTAAGGAGAGTGGAGAGAGTCTTTCGGCCGACCAAACTAGATACAAAAGGCATTACGTGAGACAAAACTTCGCAAAGTCCTCAGGAAGAGCACAAAGTGAATTTATTGGAGCTGTAGCCAGAGCAAGTAACTTCATCAAGACTCTCATTAATTTGGACCAACAAGATCAAATCCTAACTCCAGAGAAGAAGTACAAAGCGGGGAATGGGTGAAAGAAGAAACCACTAAGGACAAGGGATCCTCAGATGCACATCAAGATCAAGACAACCCCTTAGCTCTTGTTGCAATGATGTCTTCATCAGCAGCCACTGTAGCCACTTCAATGGGAGTAGTACCCAATTTAGCGTCGGACTTGACATCCACTGGTCAAGCTACCATTTCGTCTGCCATGTATAATCTTGGTCCTTCGAGTCTAGTTTCTACATTCATGACACCCATGGGTTCACCTTTTGCATCGATGTCCCTACCATTGCCATTATCTTTACCCTTCCCTCCTCCTCCTTATCCATCCTACATGGCTTCGACCCCTTCCTTCTCCAATTGCCTCCCCAACATTCCCCATGTCTTCATCATCTACTTTTGCAACGATAGCGCCTGCAGCATATGCAGTACCATCTATCTCCACTATGGCTACATCCGTAGTAACTGCACCAGTGTGGTCTCCTACACGAGGTGTTGTCTTCTCATCCAACCCACCATATGTCTCCTTAGTACCCACATTGAGTACTGCTCCATCAGGAGGCCCTTCTGCTCTTCCTTCCACCTCAGCTCTTGGGGTGAGTGAGGTGGTTCTCAGTCTTGGAGAGAAAGCAAGACTTTTGGAGTTACTCAACAAAGTCCATGTGAAGTCTCAAAAGTTTAAAGGTTACCTACATGAGGATGCCGAAGCTCATGTGAGGAAGTTTCTCACAGCATGCGAAGCCAAGGGTGTGGAAAATGAGCATGCCTTTCTACATATCTTTCCTTTGTCATTGGAGGATGCAACCGATGTATGGTATAGCCAATTTTTGGCTGACCATTTTCAAACTTGGACAACTCTAAGGGAGGAGTTTCTACAGACTTTCAAATTGGAGAAGTTTGAACATATGATTGTCTAGGAGTTTTCCACTAACACCATGAAGCCTAGAGAAAGCATCTCTGAGATGTACACAAGGATGAGGATCTTGGCGGCAAAGGTGTTTGTGCCACCTAATGATGCTGTCGGGGTGGTTTTTGAAAGAATTACTCCTACCATTGCTATAAGGCTGTTTGATAAATTCCATGAACATGCCTCACTTCAAGACTTCCTAAAAGAAGCTGTTAAGATGGAATGGTCATAGTTAAGTTTTGCCTCATCAACGATTACAATCACCCAACTTCCAAGAGAGGAGGGATCATCCGCATGGTAGAAACTCAAGAAGGAAATAGAAGAAATCAAAGAAGGCCTGAAAGATAGAATAAAGGTGGATGGCCAGTTTTCGTTTGAGACCTAGATTGGAAATGGTCTTTGGTGCACAAAATGCAAGGGTTCTAACCATGCTTACTGGGAGTGCCCCTCCAAGAATAAGGTACCTACTTCTACCTCATTTGTACATTTTGTGAGATCCATGGACATGATGCCTCTAAGTGTAGGTACCTCAAAGGATTAAGGAAGCTTCTTCCAGAGTATACCTTGAGGGAACCTCTAGTTGCTGCAGTCAATAGAACGGTACCCATAAATCCCAGCACCAGTACCTCCTACTCCCCCTCTTGCATGAGCATCTGAGCCACCTCCTGCTGCCTCCATCTCTTCCAACTCCCCCTTTGCTCCAAGCTCCTGTGCCCAATTCAATTGGTGCCCCTTATTTCTATTCTTAGCCTTACTATGCACCATACCAACCACCTATGTTAGGAAGTGGCTATGGACCCCCTTATCAATGTGGTCAAAGGGGTGGTTTCTGAGGTGGACGTAGAGGTGCAGGCAGAGGTACAAAGCTTAAAAGACCCATCATGTGTTACAGATGTGGTGAGTATGGCCACTACCAAGATGATTATACACAGCCGTTCGGGGGACCCTCTTGTACACAATGCAACACAAACGACCACTACACCAGAGATTGTCCCAATGGAAGAGCAGGAGTAGAACCCGCATCCCAAGTGAATATGGTTGATGTAGTAGTGGCGGGGGAGGACAACAGCCCCCATTTGATTGGCACAGTGTTGGGCGTTGTGACATGGTCACAAACAAAAGTTGACAAATGTAAGGACAACTTAGAGTTAGCATCGGAGACCTCAGCACGGATGCGTCAATTTTACGAGCAAAAGCCTATGAGCAGGTTTATCCGAGCGTGTTTTTCAAGAGATTTTTAAAAGTGTTTTTCTTTAGGAAACATGGTTTTTATACTTTTATTTTCACGAGAACTAGATCCCTTTATCATAAAAATATACAGACTAGTCACTCATTCATTTTTACACAACATAATTTTCTTATTTAGAGACATCCCTTTGTACCCCTATTATTACCTTAAAAAAGTGTTGATTCCTTTAAGAAACATTCCTCATAATCACTCTCAATGTAATAATACTATGCATATATAATTACTTATTAACACATTTATATCATATGGCAATATCTTTTTAGCATATTTATGGACATGTTTCTAAAGAAGTTTAAATTACTATAAATAAGTATTAACTTGGGCTTATATATCACTCTCATAAAATACATGTAATATTTAATACTATATATGAAAGATTTTCCAAAATATAACTCCATAGATGTGCTCAAATGGGGTGTTCCGATCAATTTGAGTGGTTGAATGACTATATTTGGACATTGGATATGAAAGTTATGTCACTTTTAAAAGTGCTGTCCAAGGTAGTTTCGCTAGCGAAACTACCTTGGGAGACTTGCTTCAAAGGGGTTTCGCTGGCGAAACTACCTGGATGGCTTGCTTCAATGAGTTTTCTTTGAAGAAACTCTTTCATGAAGATAGGTTGAGAGAGGGTTTTCAATGTCACCTCCTATTAAGTAAAAGTTGTAAGAAGGATCATAAGGGAATTTTCATAGAGAAGTCTACTCTACATGTGGGTTTCTTCAAAAGCCATCCCATTATGCTCTCACCATTTCTACAGATTCACCTAAAGATTTTTGTATAAAATAGGCATTGCTATAATACTTTGCATATTTCTAAGTGAAACTATGTTTTCTTCTGATTGATTTTTGCCATATTTATGCATAGTTGGAAGCTTTTTTTTCCCTTCGCTCGGACACTCAGAAGATTTCGCTCAGAAAATGCTCGTCCCCCCTCAGCACCAATCAGTTTGACAAGTGTTCCCCCACCAAGGTCATTGTCCCCCTCCAAGGTACACAATACGCCCAAGAATAGACCACCCATGCATTAGGAAAAAAGGGAGCTCATTTTGGGGCCTTTTAGAAGAGAGAGAAAATAGGCTCTCAACCAATTAGGAGTGGGCCAACGTAACGTTGAAAATTCAACAAAAGAAGATGAAAATAAGAAAAAGAAATAGTACTATATGTTCGTAGAAGCATGTCACATTAATGAGGTGATCTGATTTGAATCTTTAAAAAATTTATTTTCTGTGCAAAATTTGATGATTCTGACACCGTAGACGCGTCTGGAACGGCCCAAAACCCCAAGAACGGCACTGGAAACGCTGGAATCGGACATCCGGAGGCCCGGAAACGGCCAAAAAAGACCGAAAAACGCGATTTGCAGCAAAATGCGATATGGCACTTTTGAAATTTCAAAAGGTGCCAGATCGCATTTTGCTGCAAATCCCACTTTTCGGCCTTTTTTGGCCGTTTCGGAGCCTCCGGATGTCCGATTCCAGCGTTTCCAGTGCCGTTTTTGGGGTTTTGGGCCGTTTCGGACGCGTTTGCGGTGTCAGAATCACCAAATTCTGCACAGAAAAGTGTTGCTCTTATATGAACATTGAATGTAAAGCATGTGAAAGAATATATTTATTCCTTTTCACACTGACATTTCTCACGCAAGTATCCATATTTTCTTGCTTTTGTAGAGAGAGAAAAGAGAAAATAGTGAATTTCTTACAGGGCCCCAAAATGAGCTCCCTTTTTTCCTAATGCTTACTCCTGATAGTGATTTAGAGACAAACTTGAAGGATACATAGCCATTAAGGTCAACCACTAACTTTGGAGATCACTCTATGCCTTTGAGGTATCAGGAGGTGGTAAAGAGTGTCACGAGAGATCTTCAAACAAGTTCTAAAGATGAAGGTAGCACACCTCAGTTTCCATCCCACAAGTCTAGAACTGTGAGGTTTGCAACAGAAGTGACAACCCTTGGATAGCATAGGGAGAATGAGGCACAAGAAGGTCCTTCCACTTTTTCCCCAACCACACTCAACAGAGTAGGGGCGATGGGGAAAAGACCTAGTCTTGCCCAGGCAAAAGGGAAAGGGGTGATGGAAGAGACACCATGGGAGACAATGACTCACAATTCAGACATACATCCACATCCTCGTGTAAGATTCATCCCTCAGCCAAAGGCTAGGAGGATGAGGTCGCACAAGGCTAATACTAGTGTCCAGCACTACTCCCTATTTGAAGATCTTATGAGTTTCAAGCCCAACCTCACTCTACAACAACTTTGTCTATTGTCCTCGCAAATCAAGCATCAGACCATTACATTTCTTAACTGCCTCCCAGGAGGTTGACAGAAGGGATTTGCTCCGAGTGAGCCAACACCAGAGACATTATGGGCTCAGCATGGGTCTACATTGAACCACTTCTCTGCCTATGCTGCCCTCACTTGTGAACAAAGTCCCAAGCTCACCAATGAGATTCATGTAGTGGAGCTGAAGGACATATTCCTTGATGGTGGGGCGACCGTGAACATTATGCCAAAAGGTACACTCCAAAATTTGGGGTTGAAGTTGATAAGTGATGCTCATTTTCAAGTACACATGGTTGATCAATGCAGAGTGAAACCAATGGGTGCAGTCAAAGGTGTTCACATGAAGATTGGTGGAGTAACTTTTCTCTCCAATTTTGTTGTCCTTGATATGAAAAAAAATGAACAGACTTACCCTCTACTTCTTGGTAGGCCATGGTTGCGGTCCACAAAGGCCATTTAGGATTGGTCAACTGATGAAGTTCGGTTGCCCTTGGGATCCACATCCCTTGAAATAGATATGGTAATAGGATAGGCAAGGCACATACCAATAGAACTGGGAGAGGAGGATTTTGAAGAGAAAGTTGGAACCAAAGAGGAGCATTGGGCTTGTGGGGACTGGCCCATGGGTGGTGACCAAGATATCAATGAGGAGACAACCTTGGAAGGATTCAAAAGTTTGACCTACTTGTTGGATCGAGCTGATCAAGAAGACAAAGAAGCTATCATTTTGGATTGGATGGGAGTCTTGGGCTCCTTAGCCGTCAACATGGTGGAACTATGCCAACAAAGAAGATCCCAAAGAACACCTACTTGCAATATCAAAAGTCCACCTAGAACCACATGCACAGGGTCTAGCTAAACTAGTTTATGAAGGGATGCCCTTTGGTCTTTGCAATAGTCCACACCTGTATAAGATAATGGTCACTAGGGGTACTATAGTGGACACCACTGAGAACAATGATGGTATTGCAGTGAACATTGATGGTCGTCCAGTGGCCGACATGGAGGACATTGGTCAAAATGATGCTGATGGTACTATAGCATACAATGATGGATCTACTGTATACGAGGCCGGTATTGCACAACCCACCAATGGTGATCCAGTGTACAATGATGGTACTACAGTGTATAACCATGGTAC
Source organism: Dipteris shenzhenensis (assembly GCF_047967505.1). NCBI lineage: Eukaryota > Viridiplantae > Streptophyta > Polypodiopsida > Gleicheniales > Dipteridaceae > Dipteris > Dipteris shenzhenensis. The sequence continues at coordinate 19,109,715 of NC_141622.1, forward strand.
TTCTGAGTACAATGATGGTCATACAGAAGACAATAACACTAGTGAAGAAGAAACTAATGGTGATAGTGATTTAGAAGGAAGTGACATAGACATCGCTGAACTTGAGGAGAATCACCACCAATAGCTTGAGGTCTTGGGGGGACCCAAGGTGCATATAGGATACAAAGATGAGGATGATCTCACTTTGCTTGACCTTTTCTTATTTGAAGCCAACCATCCCTCAGTTGAAGACATTCTTAAAACCACTTATGAGGTGGAAGGCTTACCTTATCGAGGCATGCTAAAATAGGCACCGAGGCATCGAAGGTATACAACATATCTGCAACATCTATTGACTCTACATCATCTCTACTTGTGCAGGTGCCCGAGAACCCACCAGTTACTTACCCCCCATCTTGGTTGAGAGAAGTGGAGGGGGACTTTCCACTTGAAGATACTCCAACACATACATGACTGAGAATGGGTGAGCTAAGTACCTCAACATCCCAATGCATTGCCCCTATTGATGAGGCACAAAATTGGTGGTATCTCAACATTGGGACTGAGGACCAACCTCGGCATTTGAAGTTAGCCACAGGTCTGGGAACATGACTATCTTCTAACTGCAGTGACAGACCTTTTTATAGAATTTGTGGATGTCTTTGCCTGGTCCTACAAGGATCTCATGCCACTTTCTCACTCTATGTGAGGCCTCCCTCTAAGTGCAGCCTCCCTTTTTCACCTCGTGTCACTTCCTCTCTCTAAGTGAAGCCTCCCCTTTTCACCCTGTGTCACTTTCTCGACCTCCCTTTTTCACCCCGTGTCACTTTCTCTCTCTAAGTGAGGCCTCCCTTTTTCACCTCGTGTCACTTTCTCTCTCTAACATCCCATGTCACTTTCTCTCTCTAACTATGGCCTCCCCTTTTCATCCTGTGTCACTTTCTCCTACTCTTTCCACCCTTTGTCCAATTCCTATCTCTCTCTTACAAAATCCTTCCCTTTCCACCCTCTGTCCAACCCCCTACCTCTTTCTTACAAACACCTTCTCCCTCCACCCTATGTCCACCTTGTACCTCTCTCTTACAAAATCCTTCCCTTTCCACCCTCTGTCCAACCCCTTACCTCTCTCTTACAAACACCTTCCCTTTCTACCCTACGTCCAACCCCCCACCTCTCTCTTACAAAACCCTTTCCTTTCCACCCTACGTCCACCCCCTACTTCTCTCTTACAAAATCCTTCCCTTTCCACCCTCTGTCCAACCCCCTACCTCTCTCTTCATACACCTTCCCTTTCCACCCTATGTCCAATGCCCCACCTCTCTCTTACAAAACCCTTCCCTTTCCACCCTTTGTCCAACCCCCTACCTCTCTCTTACAAACTCCTTCCCTTTCTAACCTCTGTCCATCCTGTACCTCTCTCTTACAAACTCCTTCCCTTTCCACCCTAAGTCCATCCCCTACCTCTATCTTACAAACCCCTTTTCTTTCCACCCTCTCTCCACCCCGCACCTCTCTCTTACAAAACCCTTCTCTTTCCACCCTATGTCCAACCCTCTACCTCTCTCTTACAAACCCCTTCTCTTTCCACCCTATGTCCACCCCCACCTCTCTCTTACAAACCCCTTCTCTTTCCACCCTATGTCCAACCCCTACCTCTCTCTTATAGACTCCTTCCCTTTCCACCCTATGTCCATCCCCTACCTCTCTCTTATAAACCCCTTCTCTTTCCACCCTATGTCCAACCCCCTACCTCTCTCTTACAAACCCCTTCTCTTTCCACCCTATGTCCACCTCCACCTCTCTCTTACAAAACCCTTCCCTTTCCACCCTATGCCCAACCCCCCACCTCTCTCTTTCAAAATCCTTCTCTTTCCACCCTATGTCCAACCCCCCACCTCTCTCTTACAAAATCCTTCTCTTTCCACCCTCTGTCCACCCCCTACCTCACTCTTACAAAACACTTCTCTTTCCACCCTCTCTCCACCTCCACCTCTCTCTTACAAAATTCTTCCCTTTCCACCCCATGTCACCTTGCTATATTTGGCCCTACCCCTAGCGCTCCAGCCAAGTTTGGCATGTCTTCCCCTATTTTAGCACCTCCTTGCTATATTTAGCATCCCCTTCTAAATTTAGCATCTTTGCTAAAATTAGCACTCAATATAGCTTTTTCTCTCCTTGCTTCCTACTATTCCTACCTTTAGCAGTGGCAAATTCCCTTTGTGGATATCTCTCCACTTATTGCAGCTACCCCTCCTTCTCTACTATCTCCTACCTCTGTCATCTACTCCCCCTTCACTTTTTCACCTTTCCTGCCACCTCTGCTACCTTGGCGCTACCCCTGGCACTACCTTGGCCACCTCCCTTGCCACCTTTCCCTTGCTGCCACCTTCCTCACCACCTTTCTCCCCTTGCTGTCACCTTCTACTCCTCCCCACATTCACCTCCTACTTCCTTCTCGTTGCTCCTACTGCTGGCCCCCTTGGCTACGTACAAGCACCACTCCTCCTGCGCCCTTCCTTCCAGCAACCTCCCCCTTGGCTGCACCCTTTCCTCACTTCCTCCTGTGCCCTTCCTTCCAACAGCCTCCCCCTTGGCTGCGCCCTTTCCTCGCCAGCCCCTCTCCCTCACATGCTATCTTGGCCAGTTGCTCCCATCTCTCCCCCTCCATCATCATAATTCCCTCTCCCTCCTCCCACATTGCAGCAGCCTCCCCCTCCCCTCTACCCTCGAAAAGTGTACCAGTGACTTCCTTGAAAAGTGTATTTTTGCGACCTTCGCGATGGACTGCAACTGTTCCATCTTCCCTTGCCACCACTTTCACCGATGCAGTCATCACCACAGTTTAGGTGACCTCCGACCATGTGTTGGATCTGAATCCTACTCTAGGACCTGACTCCCATGGGCTTTCTCAGGGGCTTGTGCAGTCTTCTCCAAGCGTACTTCACATTTTAGCCTCCACCATGACCTCCATAAAGTAGAGATAGGAGTGGGAGACCCCCCTCCTTGGGAGATCCTCCACCAGCCACTTCACCATCAAAGGAGGTATTTGAGGGAGGGAGTTTGCCCAAGTTTGTGGATTTCCCACCCCTTCATCAGAATGATATATTCATAGCTTACATAGCTACTTCATCGGGCCCATCGCTTTCAAATGTTCTCTTGTGGAAAAGAAGAATGAAGATTACAAAAAAATACTACCTGTTCTTCATAGGAAATGCTCACCAGTATGTGGGGAAGAGGAGGATGTGAATCAAATCTTCACCATTCCTTTGTAGGAATGCCTTGCACAAAAAAGGAAGACCTCAAGGGCCTCGACATATTTTGTGCACTTAGACCAATTGGCACCTATAGACGACTTGTCTACGGAGGAAGAGGGCGCTCTCCCTGACATGTTCGAGGAATTGGGGGACGTGATTAATTTGGCTAACAGGCTGAATTACAACGATAGATATGCCTAGATGAAGAGGTCCCTACATCTCACTCAAAACATATCATGGATGACACTTTCACGCAACTGGGGACAGCCGTCTTCAATTCCACAGGTTATGCTCATAAGCTCTTCTCCCAGTAGCAACATTTGAAGTTAGAATTTGGGAGAGCTCAAGCAGCCCAACAGCGCATCACAGAGATGACACTTCGACAACAAGAGGAGAGGTGGTAGAAAGAGAAGGACTTAGCTATTCATGAGCATGACATCACTTGGAACATTTAGCGGGCTGCCCTTGAGGATCGCCACCACAGTCACAAGTAGGATTGGGAAGTGGAAATGACAACAGTATGCAACCAACATGCAACGGATTTGGCAACTTTGCAAAGCCAACATGTCACAGATTTAACCAGATTTCAGCAGGAGATTGCACAGTTCAAGGAGTCGTCTTGCTCCGAGATTGCCCCAAAAAAATTAGAATCTAGAGTGGTTGAATTGGAAAAGAAGTGTTCATCCATGGAGGAAGAATTCATAGACCTTCGGACACAGTTGGCCACCCTCCAAACTTCCCATTCCACCTTACAAGGGCAAAAGGATCATTACTACTGGCGATACCACCGATATAAGGCCAAGTATGAAAATATGAGGAACATGATGGACACGATTGAGGCTAAGGAGGAAACACACCATCCATAGCTACATATGACTGGGATAGAGAAAATGGCTGAGGAAAAGGCTACAAAGCTACATACCACTCCAGCAGAGCTAAGGGCAAAGGCAAAGGTGACAGAGGAGAAGGCTGCCTACTGCAGATAAAAGATCTGATCCTGTTGCCCAAGGATGGGTCGTTTTGAACCTTCTTGTTGGTAATTCTGTGTATATGGAGAGGGTGTCATGGCTGCAATTGTAGAGTATCGAGTCTTGATGGATGTTGAAGGAGTTGAGGGGGGCTTGGAGGAGAGGGTAGGCCAGTAGTCCATAGTTGGATGTCTGTTTGAACCCCCTAGCTTAACTTAACCCTCGAGTTTTTATCCCACAACTCAGGGTTAGGGTTAGTTAGTTGCTTCTAATGGGTATGGAGGGAGAGATACAAATGGAGAGGTACAACTTCTGTTGACGGGCGATACGGGACTAGCTTCCTACTGAAGGCATGTACGAATGGGGGGGAGAGTTACGGACGACAAGACTGTACAATACTGGCTGCTTGCTGACGGGCTATATGGACAAGGGTATGGATGATGAAGGTATAGAGGTACAGACGGGAAAAGAGAGAGAGAGAGAGAGAGAGAGAGAGAGAGAGAGAGAGAGAGAGAGAGAGGTTAATGGGAGAGGAGAGGCTAGCAGGAGGGAGAGGCTGAGCGGGGAGAGGCTAGCGGGAGGGAGAGGCTAGCGAAGAGAGAGAGAGAGAGAGAGAGAGAGAGAGAGAGAGAGAGAGAGAGAGAGAGAGAGAGCTTATTCACCTTCTTCCTTTCTTCTTTATTTCTTGTTGTTGTTCCCTTTTGACATATTTTAGTAAGCCCGGGTTTGCCCAAGACACAGCGTGGGTCTTTAGAAACCTAATATAACTGCTTATGCTTGGGCACTGATACTGATGCCCTCCCTTAATAATTTTATACAGGTTTTTTTTTTGCTAATTGGCCCTCATTGAAAATATCATGGTGTCCTATCCTCATGATGTACTCAGTTTTTGCAACTTTCCATGATTTATCTCATCAAGCAGCATTTTATTTTCACTGTTTTTTATACAAATTTTGGTATTACTTGCAAGGCCAACCACATGGTCTATAAAATTTTCTTTTCCTACTCCATTGCCATATCAATGGTTTGTAAGTTTTTTTTTTTCTTTTGACGATTTCCCTCCTCTATTTCTATTCACCGGGATTGTGAATGAAAGTGGTGGGGAAAACTGTTACAATAGAAACACCCCTGTCCACATGATATCAAGCGTTGACCACATGATGACATGCATTGACCACATGTCGATAGGCTTTGATCACATGTCGATAGGCGTTGAACACATGTTGACCATGTGTCAACACAATGTAGCCACACGACACAAGGGGTTGACCACACAGATTCATCCAGAAGTATATCTGAGGCGACCATGCGTCGACACATGTCAACCATAGGTCAACCATATGGAAATCCTGTTGGGCATTGGACTTATGAAGGAAATCAAAAAGTAATTCATCATGCATTTTGGTTTCTTCTCTTGCCTTGGAACCTTTCGGGGCATGTGATGATGTCCTTTCCTTGGGGGTACTTGATACTCTTGAACCCCTTTTCCTTTTCCTTGCATCATTTAAAACTCTTCATCAATATCTACTTGTGTCAAGACAACAACAAAAAGAAAATCAAGTTACATAAAATGAGAGTCTACCGGGTTTAGGATGCTCCATGAGGGTAACATAAGAACTGAAGTTCACAGTTCTCTTAGAGGAAACCCTGATCTTATCTTGTGATTCTGATAAAACAAAAATATTTTAAAAGAGGGAGAACTTACTTAATGAGTTGAAGACAAATAGAAATTCAACTTGATATGAGGCATTATTTTGAGCAAATTTGTTGAAGTGATGCTTCAGAATGTGCTCAACATTTTAAAATATCACTTGATAAAATTATTAAGAAATAGTGCTTAATAAAGCAACAGTATCTTGTTGCTTTGTTAAGCACTATTTCGATACTATTGTAGCATCACTTCAACAAATTGGGTTTTAAAAAAATTATGCCTAGAATAGGTTGGTCCATGACCCCAAAATCCAAACTTGCTACCTTGGTCTCCTTCTGGAAGCTCTTACCCTTGTCTGTTAGATCAGACAAAGGAAAAGTATTTCAATGGCATGAACAAACAAAAAAGGAGAAGAACTTGACTAAATATGTCCTTCAAAGATAAACTGGCACACTTTAATAGTAGATAGAGTTCTTATGAGGGCAATAAAGGTATCTAGCTCAAACCAATGCAAGCATCTACTTATGAGAGACAATATTCAAGAAGCATGCCCAAGAAAGCGATTTTGATTGTTGGACAGTGCTCCAACAGTGAAAATCGCTTTCTTAAGCACATTACAACATTTCCTTGCATCCACATTTCATAGAGGCCCCACACTTCTTAAGAACACATGACATTGAAACACACACATTGAATGATGAACATACTAGGTCTAGGATGTCCTTCACCACAACCCCAGCAGTCTAAAATAAAAAAGGATGGTCCTTCACCACAACCCCAGTAGTCTAAAATTAAAAATATTGGATTCTCAATCTGAAAAGGAAATATTTTTAATTTTAGACTGCTGAGCCTAAGAAATCATCTAATCCAAGGGTACTCAAGCACTTTGTTAGGATTATGCTTAAGAAAGTGATTTGAGGGAGTGGAGGCCTGGTCAATAGGCCAAATCACTTTCTTAAGCACAATCTCAAGATTGTGCTAAAAAAAGATTTGGCCTATTGCCAGGCATTAAAAAAATAAATTTGCACTCTTGAAAATAGTGCTGGGTGCATACCTCCTAGGTGCTGCTCCATTTCCAGAATGGTCAAGGATGTTTGCTGTTGTAATGTGAGAATCGAGTATGGTGGTGTTATAGGCATCGGATGAGCAAAGTACGTCCTGGAGAAGAGGAGAGCATGGATATGATGTAGGGGGTTGAAAGGGAGAACAAGCAAGAATAGGAGAGTGGGAGGCATTTAATAAGCCTTTCTAGCCTTGTATACCCATGGGCACAATTCCCAATGTCCATACTACAATAGTTGAAGGGCATGATTCTTGGTGATGATTCCTATACGGTGGTCATACCTAGGCGATAAATAGGGAGTCCTTCTATTTATGGCATGTACGATGGTCCTGGGGGCTAAATAGGGAGTCCTTCTATTTATGGCACACATGTGTACACGTATTCCAAGGTGGCCTAACTGTTCTTGGAGGTGGGTGCATATACCTCTCCCGGTACCTCAGTCATTTGCTTTTTCAAACTCTCTACTGTCTCATACCATTTCTCCTGCTCCAATACGCTCTCTCTGATCCTATCTCCTTCCATTGTGTGTGCTCCACAGCCATCAACTGCACTCTCTCCATGCTATAGAAATCAACCTGCAGGCTTGGTATGATGAAGTCTCCCCCCTATTTGAATATACTCATATAGTAAAGTGTGCTCAAGAAAGTGATTTGAGCTATTCGGCTAGGCTCCAACACTCCAAATTGCTTTCTTAAGCACAAGTCACAATTTCTTTGGTCAGAGCATAAAATGCACGTGTTTGGAATCTAGTAGATGATATTGGAAATGTGGTAGTAAAGTGTGCTCAAGAAAGTGATTTGAGCTGTTGGCCAACACTCCAAATCGCTTTCCTAAGCATAAATCAAAAATATCTTTAGACAGGGCACAAAATGCACATGTATTTGGAATTTGATAAATGATATTGGAAATGTGCTCATGTTGGTCTGTTGGTCCTATTACCTACTTTGAAAATATCTTTCTTAGGCACACTTATACACAAAGTTTTTTTATTTTATTTTCTCTGGAGTCTTCTAAATTTAGTTAAAATTGCAACACTTTGGGAAAATCTGGAGCCATAGCTCTAGTGTGCTCAACAAAGCAATTTGGGAACTTGGGCATCCCCTCAACACTCAAAATTGCTTTCTTAGGCACACGTATAAAGTTTGTTCCAAGGGTAGTTTGTTTTGATGTAGGAGCATCAAATGCTTTTTCGTTTGGAATTTTGGTGATGTTATTCTCCTCAGGCTTCTAAAAGGTAGTTGTTAATTCAAACACTATGTAAAAACATGAAGTAATAGGTAGAATGTTATCAAGAAAGTGATTTGGGATGTTGGGCATTCTCCTAAACCTCAGAATTGCTTTCTTAAGCACATGTATAAATTGTGTTATGAGGGCAATTTGCTTTGAAGTAGGATTTCTTAGTATAATATATTTATGTTGGAATCATATATGATTGTGTTAATCAATGTTTTGAAATTTGTTTAGATACTGTTGATTTTACACATTGTTGTTTGTGTTATCTGGTAGCTGTGTTGGCCTTCTTATCAATTTAGTGGAATGTGAGAGATAAACATATTGTATGGGATAGAATTTTAGTAATGATCTTAAGAAAGTGATATGGACTATTGGACTCCCAACCCTCCAAATCGCTTTCTTAAGCACAATTTTGCATATGTTTTTGGTTGCATATTCTATCTTGGGCTCCTTCCTCTACAGGGCCAATAGGGACTACTTTTGATTTCTACATTGATGGTTGTGTTATCTCTCATTTGGGTTGGACATTGGATTAATTTAGTGGAATGTGAGAGAGAAACAGGTTGTTTGGTATAGTTTTTTAATAATGTGCTTAAGAATGCGATTTGTCTTGTTGGACAATTCCCAACCCTCCAAATCGCTTTCTTAAGCACATTTGTGCATATCCACTTGTTATACGTTTTGTCTTTCTCTTCTTCCTCTACAGGCCAATAGGGACTACTTCTCTAACGAAGCTCTTGGTTGCAGGCTGGAAGACTATCATAGCAAGGACAAAGCAAACAACCAGGGTGGTTGGTAAGGAGCCTCCTATTGCTCAAGCTGCCACTGCCCTTGTTGCTAGTGTTAATGTCAGAGGATCTCATAAGCGGAAAGGGAAGTCCATGCATATCCTCAAACAAGCAAAGAAGAGGAGGGTTTCTCAAAAGGTGTTAGTGCTTAGGGAGATAAGTAAGGAACAAAAGGCCATGGGATATGCAATACCAAAGGATCCCTTTCAAAGGCTTGTGAGGGAGATCTGTATACTGACAAACAATTAGGTTATAGATGGCATAGGTCTGCATTATTTTCCCTCCAAGAGTTAGCTAAAGTTAGAATTCTTCCACGATTGCATGATTATTCTTCCTTGAGATTGGGTGCATATAGAGCTTGATCTGTATTTTAATTTCTTTAATATAGCCCTATATAAATAAAGCTTTGAGTTGTTACTTCACCATTGCTAACAATAGGATTTTATCTTACAAATGCCTAAAAAGGTTATTGGATGTCTTGGATCATTGTCCTCCAAATGTGGACCTGCTAGATAGTGTTCATATTTTTTACTTAAAGGTAAGGACATTTTTGGATGTTCAATGATGTTTTGGCCTCCTCAATTATATAAACCATGTCCTATGGTTGTTAAGTTTATGCAGGTGCCACAACAGGATGATCCCCCATTCATGTGGGTGGAGGACAATGATCCATGCCAAATATTTGGTAGATACTTACTTTGCAGATCCGTAACTAGACAGGGTAAGTATATAAATCTATATATCCATAATGAGTCTTGTACAAATGCCATTCTAAAACAAAATATAATCTAATCTTTCTTATTATTTTTCTTGATTGCAGGTTTTAGAGGATAGCTTTACATCAATGTACATTAGGGTGAGAAATAGGGTCTCAAAAGGGCCTCATAAGGAATGGATTATGGGAGGATTATGAAACTTAATCTCCTCCTATGTGGAGGGGTCATAATGGAGGGTCAAGTGGTTTTGGTAAGATGGAGGTGGTTTTGGAAGCAATAAATATGGAGGAGTCAAAAAACGTTCACTAATTTATAAATATATACAAGAAGTCAATAGTTACACATGATTGGTGGTTGGCTTGGTGGCAAGGGCCCAAGGGTGGGGACAAAAGGTCACAGGTTCAAATCTTGTCAGGCTCATTGAATTTTTGGATGGAGGTGGTAGGTTTGGTGGGCACCCAAGGTGGTGGCTGCATGGTCGCTTGTCCATGTGGCAAGCTTGCATGAGGCACGGCCTGCTTGCTCCATCCACTGTACCACCTTCTCACTCATGTGGGTCAACCCACTTGCATCCCCCCCTTTTTGACTTTGTGGGCAAGCCATAAATGCACCCTCTCCCCACATTTTGAAATTTGGGGACACATGGCAGCACAAGGTTCTCCCTCCCTATCCTTGGTGGTTTTCTTCCCCAAATCCATGGTATTCCTTCCTCCTTTTTCAAATCAAAACCACTTTTTTCAAATTGAAACCACCTATGAACTAAGCATAGTAAATGCCACATGCCACCTCCACATACCATTGCCCCACACCTTCTAGCACTCTCATTGGTACACCTCAAATCCCTCTCTAATCCCTTGAAATTAGGAAACACTAAATGGAGGCCCTTTTGAGACCCCAAATCTCCCCTAATGTGTCGATGGATATAGATCCATGGTCATAGAAAAGCTATTAAGTTATGCTCATAAAGTATCCCAAGGGAGACGCAAAGTGAGATCTAGAGCTAGTTCTTCTAGAAGTAAGGAGCCTGCTATTGCTAAAGGGAAGCAGCCTACCACCACAAGTGGTATGGAGGAGTAGGGGGGTGAGGAAACCATCATAGCTGAGGACAATCCCAAAGTGAAAGAGAAGCTTTCGAGTGAGGCTCATCATCGACAAACGGAGGATCCACAATAGCTTGATGAGTAGCATCAGCCTTCACAACAGCCTCATCCTTCATAACAGCCTGATGAGAGACACATCCTGATCAACAACCTAATGAGCAGCCTCAGCTTGATCAGCAGCCTCCTTCACAACCTTCATAGTAGCCTCTGACTTCATTTGCATAGGAGTAGCTACAGATTGTCATCATAGCTGTACTTTAGATTTTGATTATGACTCACTCATTGTATTGATACAATACCTGTAATATGAGTTTTTATTTATCTCAACAATCCCAAATGACTCACTTATTGTATTGATACAATACCTGTAATATGAGTTTTTATTTATCTCAACAATCCCATTTTGGATGTCTCTTCTATATATCACTGATTTTTGTATTAATATGATTGGCATGTAATATGAGTTTTGATTTTTCTCAATGATTTCTTTACATAGAATTATTCTTTCTCTTATTTATAGTGCATATAACATGTAGCATTAGTCTATGGCAGATATATTGAATTCAAATCAAGAATCACGGGTACCTTCTTACAAGGCTTTAAAGATAGCATATGGAAAATGAGTAAAATTAACAAAGACAGAGACCTTATCACTTTAAAAATCCATAAACTTTCCATTGTGAATAATTCATGTACAAAATTTTCATATAGGATTAAAAAATTCAGTTTGCATTATTGTTTTTTACAATTGAAGGAGGAATGTTACAACTCAAAGTATGTATACAACTTTAGAGCTAAACTAGTAACATAGCTTCTCTAGTATGTTTCCCCAATAATTGAGAGTACAGAGCTAGACTAATAGTAGAGCTTTTCTAGTTGCTTCTCGAATAGCTCAATAAGAGATGACTATGAGATGTTGAAGCAGATGTTAGAGGAGCAAATGGTATAGGAGGAGTTGGTGCATGAGGAGAAGATAGAGGATCGTTCTGGTGCATCACATGCTCTAGCTGCATCGCAGTCCTCCCGAGGAGTGTCTAGGTATATCGAAAGCTGAAAGTCTTGTTGAGATATCAAGCTCTACCCCCGATATATCTCTTGGATGACTATCATTTATGTCACCGCCTATGTTAGTTGTACTTGTGGTGTAGTTAGACTACCACGTATGTTTTTGGTTTGGGTTCACATATGAACCACGTATTCTAGGGTTTGACATATAGGGTATTTCCCTCTTCTATTGTATTGTTGTTGTGTGTTGTGAAGAAAGCTGAACTTGAGTCTCCTATCTCTCTCCCTTATTCTTTACATGGTATCAGAGCCTTGTTCATGGTAAGGAGCTCAAGAAAGCAAGCCAAGTTTGTGGTGTCCTGGTAAGAGGACCAGTGTTGCTTTCCTATTTCGAGTTTGGGAGCAAATCTCTGCAGCTAGCACAGCCAGAAGTGCAGGAGTGCACTGTTTCAGATTGAGAGGCCCTTCGCGGTGTGGCAAGAGCACAGTATATGCTGCGGCTGAGGGCAAAGCCCCGGGTGACTTTATTTTTTGGATTTGAGGCCGTTTCGGGGCCCTTTTGAAGGCGGAAGTTCTTCGCAGGAACTCAGAAAAAGGCCCTGTTTTTCGCTGTGCGACCACTGCGCGGCTAGTCGGTGGAAAGGTGCCACAGAAATTGCATCGTATGCCTGTGTGCAGAGATATTGGGAGTTGCAGATTCATGCCTGTTGCCCGTTGATGCAAAATCGTCACTAGGAAGTGACTGTGTGGTGAAATACCACTTTCGTCAGTGTTGCAGATCTGCCCCTGTGAGGCTTTTTGCAGAAGTTTTGCCATTTGCCCTTGTGAGGCATTTGCTGTGTTTACAGGTTGCTGTTGCAATTCGTGATTTGTAAAATGTCTGAGAATCTGTCTACCATTGTCAGTGAGAAGCTTGACAAGAACAACTTCCAAGCATGGAAGTTCAGGATGACAAATTTCCTTATGGGAAAGGGAGTTTGGGAGTACATCAGTGGTGAAACTGCAGAACCAGTTTTGGGTGCTGCTCCCACTCCTGCTGAATTGAAGGCCTTTAAAGAATGGCATGAAAAAGCCAGAAAATGCTTGTATTGGCTGTCTGTTAGCATTTCAGATTCTATGATTGTGCATATACAGGATGTAGAGACGCCTAAGGAGGCATGGGATACATTGGTGAAGCTGTATAGCACAAATACCAAAGCACGAAAGATGCAGCTAAAGCAGGAGTTGCACAATGTGCAAAGGAAAAATCTGAATATAAATGAGTATTCCTTGAAGGTGAAAGGCCTTGCAGATTCTCTTGCCTCCATTGGAGCACCTGTTGATGATGAGGACTTAGTGTCCGTGACCTTGAATGGTCTTGGGAAAGATTATGCACAGTTTCGGACATCCATTGGAGTCCGTGAAACATTTCCTGATTTTCAGGAACTTATTGCTCTCTTGCTAAGTGAAGAGCAAAGGAATGGTGGTTCAGCCACCTCAACTTCTCAAGAGACTGCTTTCTACTCAAATACAGGTAGAGGCAGGGGTAGAGGAAGAGGCCGTTTTGGTGGCCGTGCAGGAAATCAGAACCAACAGCAACAACAGGAAAACCAGTCCTATGGAGGAGGACGTGGTAGTTCTAGAGGCAGGGGGAGCCAAAGAGGCCGTGGTTCATTGCAAAGGAACCAGCAAGTAAATAGCAGCACAGAATGCTATTATTGTGGAAAGCCTGGACACAAGGAGAATACATGCTATAAAAAGCAGAATGACATCAAAAGTGGGAAGTTGCAGCAAAGCAACTATGCATCATCAAGTGGGCATGGTGACGACAGAAATGAGCACCTTTTTGTGATGCAGCATATGGTTAACTCCATGTCAGGAGATGCTGTAGCTTGCAATGATGTTTGGTATGTTGATTCAGGTGCCTCTAACCACATGACCAGTCATGGTGAGTGGTTTCATGATGTTAGAAATTTGGATAAGCCAGGTTATGTTGAAACAGGTGATGATACTGCGCACCCAATTACGCAGGTTGGTAAAGTGCCATTGGCTATGCAGGATGGCAAAACAAAGTACTTGGCAGATGTACTTCATGTTCCAAAAATCACTAAGAACCTGGTTTCAGTTGGCCAGATGGTTGAGCAAGGTCTGCAGGTTTAATCCTGATGGATGCTTTGTTGAGGACTTGAAAAATAAGTGCCGCTTGGTTGCGAAAGGCAACAAAAATGGCAGAATGTTCACCTTGGATGTTGATATGCCTGAGGTGAAAGCTGCTATGTTTGCGCATGGGAGAGGTGTCATTGCAGATATTGAGATATGGCACAAGCGCATTGGGCACGTGAATATACAAAGGCTGAAATCTATGCAAACGAAAAACATTGTTGCAGGTTTGCCTAAATTCAAAGTTGAGGGAATGCAAAAGGTATGTGAAGCATGCCAAATGGGTAAGCAGGCCAGACATGCATTTCCCAAAAATGCTAAGGTGAGCAGAAGACCTTTGGAAGTGATCCATTCAGATGTTTGGACAACCAAAACTGCTTCTATTGGTAGATGCCATTATTATGTGACGTTTATTGATGACTACACTAGGAAGGTGTGGATTTATTTTATGAAGCACAAAAGTGAAGTGTTCAGCCATTTCAAGGCTTTTAAGGCCATGGTTGAAAAAGAGAAAGGTGTGCATATTTAAGTGCTAAGATCTGATGGAGGGGGAGAGTACTTTTCAGAAGAATTTTGTGAATATCTGAAAGAACAGGGAATTCAAAGGAAGTACTCATGCAGGTCTACCCCTCAGCAGAATGGGGTTGCAGAAAGGAAGAACAGGCATATTGCAGAAGTAGGACGGGCGATCCTAAATGAGAAAAACATGCCTGATTATTTTTGGGCTGAAGCAGTAGCAACTGCTATTTATATTATGAACAGAACCCCCACTGCAGCTGTCCATGGCATGATGCCTGAAGAAATGTATACAGGCCAAAAACCAGATATTTCTCACTTGAAGGTATTTGGTTGCATAGCTTATGTTCATGTTCCTTATGAGAAGAGAACAAAGCTGGATCCAAAGGCAGAAAAATGCATCTTTATTGGATATGCTCTGCACCAGAAAGGGTATCGCTGTTATAACCCTTCCACCCGCAAAATGCAAGTGAGCAGAGATGTTGTTTTTGATGAAATGAGCAGCTGGTATGCACCAACTGTTATGGTAGGAGATGCAGATGCAGGAAATGGGAATGCTGCAATAAATGCAGAGCAGCAATCTCAAGCCTTGAGTGGACCCAGAGAGTCCTCTACTAGTGGATCTAATGCATGGACAGGGAGATTGAGATCTAGTGAATCGTCACATGGCAGCCCTGATAGTGTTGTGCAGGTATCACATAAGGGAAAAGAAAAAGTAGACCATGCTCCAGTGTTTGATGTGTCTGCTGGTAGCTCTCATGTTGATGGAGAGTCAAGCGGCTCTGAAATGAGCCTTGATGAGGAACTTGGGATTCCTTCTGTTGTTACACCTGGTGCAAGGAAAAGCAGGCATGATTTAAAGACTCTTGCAACTGATCCAGTTGTACGGAGGTCCACTCGTATTAAGCATCCAGTTGACAGGCTGAGATATGATGGGTATATAGCACATCACTATGCTTATATGGTCAAGGTTCTAGAGGAGCCAGAGCCCACATGTTTTGAGGATGCAGCAGGGCATAAAAATTGGGAAGCAGCTATGGATGAAGAGATGGCTGCCTTGGATGCAAACCACACTTGGGATTTGATGCCTTTGCCTCATGATAAGAAGGCTATTGGCTGCAAGTGGGTTTACAAAGTAAAGCGCAATGCTGATGGGTCTGTTAACAGGTACAAGGCAAGATTGGTTGCCAAAGGTTTTGCGCAGACATATGGAATTGACTATGAGGAAACTTTCAGCCCAGTTGCAAGGATGGCAACCGTGAGAGCAGTAATTGCTATGGCTGCTACAAAGGGATGGTCTTTGCATCAGATGGATGTGAAAAATGCCTTCTTGCATGGTGATTTGCAGGAAGAGGTTTATATGATGCAACCAGAAGGTTATGAGGATAATTCACACCCCGATTTTGTATGCAGGTTGCGCAAAGCCTTGTATGGCTTAAAACAGGCGCCGAGGGCATGGTCAGACAAGATAGGGCAATATCTTGTCACTATTGGATTTCAGATTTCCAATTCATATTTTTCACTTTATGTGAAAAGGACAAACAGAGGGATTGTGCTTGTAGTCATCTATGTTGATGACTTGATTATTACAGGTGATAGTGATGCAGACATTAATGAAGTGAAGCTGCTGTTGAAGCAGAAATTTGAGATGAAGGATTTGGGAGAGCTGCGTTACTTCTTGGGCATTGAGGTTATTAGATCCCCGAGTGGGATATGGCTGTTGCAAAGGCAATACGGTTTGGACATGCTGTCCAAATATGGGATGACAGGCTGTAAGCCTATCTCTGTTCCATTGGAGCAGAATGTGAAGCTCAATGCAGAGACAGGTGAGCTTCTTGAAGATATTACTATCTACAGGCGCATAGTAGGTAGCTTGATTTACATGACTATAACCAGACCAAATTTGAGCTATGCTGTGGGGCTGGTGAGTCAGTTTATGCAGGCACCGAGGAAGCCACATTTGGATGCGGCTAGGCGCATACTGCGGTATGTGAAGTCCACATTGCATTATGGACTGTTTTATGAAGCTGGGTGTGCATTACAGGTACATGGATACACAGATGCTGACTGGGCTGGTAATGTCTCAGACAGGAGATCTACTAGTGGTTTTATGTTTTCCCTTTGGGAGTGGTGCCATCAGTTGGAGCAGCAAGAAGCAGCCAACAGTTGCCTTGTCGAGCACAGAGGCTGAGTACAGGGGTGCAGCAATGGCTGCATGTGAGGTAGCTTGGTTACGGAAGCTACTTGTAGATATGGGACAGTCAATTCATGCAGCAGTTGTCATTCATTGTGACAACATTAGCAGCATCATGCTTGCTAATAACCCAGTTTATCATGCTAGAACGAAGCACATTGAGGTGCATTATCACTTTGTGAGAGAGAAGGTTCTAGCTGGTGAGATTGATCTTGTCTATGTCAGCACTGAGGAGCAGGTGGCTGATATTTTTACGAAGGCATTGGGTACTGAGAAGCTTCGCAGATTTAGGAGCTTGCTTGGTGTACGTGAGATGGATTTGAGCTTGAGGGGGAGTGTTGAGATATCAAGCTCTACCCCCGATATATCTCTTGGATGACTATCATTTATGTCACCGCCTATGTTAGTTGTACTCGTGGTGTAGTTAGACTACCACGTATGTTTTTGGTTTGGGTTCACATATGAACCACGTATTCTAGGGTTTGACATATAGGGTATTTCCCTCTTCTATTGTATTGTTGTTGTGTGTTGTGAAGAAAGCTGAACTTGAGTCTCCTATCTCTCTCCCTTATTCTTTACAAGTCTCCACCGCCACCACCAATAAAAATTGCATTTAGGACAAGAACCTAAAAAGTAGTAGCTTGCGAATGAGGATCAGCCTTCTCTGTGAGTTAGACCATGGTAGATATCTACACATGTACACAATCACTAAGATCAGTGTGCCTGTTGGTCACTAAGTCATTGAAAAGTACTAAACATGTACAAAAATCATGCAAAATTCTATACATTGTTATTGAGATTGTTATTGAGAAGTAATATAAACAGCCTCTCCAACGATGCTTTTGCATTGAATTGTGCTCTCCCTCCTATGCAATAGCTGTTGTATGTTTTGTTAGTAATAAATGAAGACAATGAATGAATCATGTAAATATAACAAATGGAGATACTAAAAAAACAATTTGTAAACATTTTATGCACCTTTTTGTTGTTGATAATGAATGAGAATTCTTTCGAAATACTGTCCTCTATCTCCACATGAATATCATAATGCAATTGGGCTACCATATAACACTGTCCTATTGAGATTACACTTACTAATATTCCATTTTCATAGACCTTGATCTCCAATACTTTGTTTATAGGGACAAACAAGTTAAGGTCTTGGTCCATTGGAGCTAATTTATCCGCAATGAACCTACTGCATTTGCCTACTACTGTGTTTATAGTAAAAAGAAAATATAAAATTATGGCTTGCAATCATATACTTAATGGTAACCATACTTGGCACCACTTCACAGTAGACCTTGTTCAATATTGATTTATCCCAACCATCATCCAAGAATTCAAGGTTCTCTTCATTTCCAGTTGCTTTGTAGGTGAGCATTGTTTTGCATACCTTGAATGGATACTTGTTAAATAGGTCAATAAAAATCGTGATTGGCATGCATACATTGATTTTAAAAATTCTTATAGCAATGCTTGGACATAAAGATCGTTGAACTTTCGTGAATAGCTTAGCCAGGTATGTCTCTATCACACTACTAGGGGGCACTGGCCAGTCTATCATATTCCATGGCAGAAGATCTTATTTCCTCAACACACCGTGAGTGTTTGCTTTGTCCAACAATTCATAAAAATAGTCATAGAAGAAGATACATGTCTGCGCTAATTGAGTTGTAGATCTACCCTGACATTGTAATTCTCCTATTGCTCCATGCAAGACATCCAAGAATCCCAAAATGCACTCCACAGGTTGCCATTCTTCATATGATGATGGATACGGATCATGTTTTAGTTTATGTTGAAAATAGAAATGTTCAAAACTACCATTCTGAAACTGAAAGGGTTAAAAAATCCCTATTGGTCATGTGCCGTGGAAGATAATCTGGACAATCATGTAGCACAAGTTCATTATGCATATATACATGCTTAACAAGTATTTTCTTAATACCTTTCTTACCATCTATTGTTCTGAAATCTTTGAACCTGCCTTTCCAAGAGGCTAGAAATATATTATTTGACCATGGTTTTTTCCTCCTCGTTGGCTACATTCACACCCAAATTTCTTTTAGCACAACCATCTTTTGCCAGTGACCATCTACATTCACCCTATTGGCAAACTCTATAGATGATATGCATGTTGTAGGTTGTTGAGAAACAACGCTCAAGTGCAAGTGAGAGAACTAGGATGAAAAGTAGGAACACAAGCAAGAAAGATGCCCTGGGGTGCCTATTGCCATGGATGGAAAGTGCGAGAAAGAGAAGTGGGGGGGGAGGGGGAAAGGCCCAATCTTAGACTTAAGAAAGCACATTTGAATCTTTGATTCATACAAGCAGGAAAACTTGTTTAGGAGGAAAATCATATTTGAGTCTGTGATCTTATTTTAAAATGACTCCTTGTTAGGTTTATACAGTTATACATTCGTAAAGTTTTGTCTCTTTCTCTTACTATTTTGTATTTTCTCTATTTTCTCAACGTTATGTTGGCCCTCTTGTGATTGGTGGAGAGGGATTTTTCATTTTGGCCAAAAGGCCCCAAAATGAGTTCCCTTTTTTCCTAATGTCACCACCTTTTGGTATGAAAGGTAGAATAAAGCTCTTCTAATCATACATTCTTTCGACCATGGAGCATATTATACCTTCCTTGTGGCCACCAACTTGTCTCTCATATTTTCTTTATACTAGAGAAGTTCTCAAAGCCAAATAAAGTTATGGAATTATGGAAATCATGCACGATGTGCTAATGAGTGATGTTCTCTCAGGAGTAGAGGAGTTTCAAGACTGTGGAGTTATGAGATCCATAGAAAGTGCATCAATGAGTGATGTTCTCTCAGGATTAGATGAGTTTGAAGATCATTTTGGACACTCTATTGCCACTATGACAGTTAATGCAAATGGTTCTACAATTGTATTAAAAGCAAGGATGAGATCAACAAAGGACTATTCGGTATACTGTGATAAGGTCAAGGATGTGCATCATCTTATACAAAACACAGTGAAAAATAAATCTGATAGGGAGAGCTGCACAAATCCAAATAAGGATGTACAGAAGGAAAAAAAATGGACATACAGATGCATGAAACGAAAGCGAGTCCACATAGATCCAAAAAAGAAACCAAAGAGAAAAGAGTAATGAATAAAGATGTTTTGCTAAAAGCAATGTGATTTACATGTTGTAAGCATAGAATCCATTAACTTACATGACATCAAGGGCTGTAGAGAATATGTTTGGCAAAGGAGAGGGAGCAGAAGAAATGAATACCTACTCCCGAGACTCTCTTGCTTTCTTGTAAATGACACAAGAAGGCGAAGTTCAGGACAATGAATACGGCCTCTTATAAATGCAAAAAGTATTTGCAATGATGCATATTGCATTATTATAGGATTATCACATGGCACATATTGGGATTTAGCTAATAAAGCAAAGTATGGAGTAAAATTTAGCATTTGGAAGGAGCAAGCTATTTCTTATCCAAATGAGTACATGTGTGTTGTTATAGATGGTATGGATCAGAATACAACAACATTACCTCGATTTGTTAACACTCCACCTAAGCTACAAGGAAAGTACTTTTTGAAGACACATTTATGTGGAGTTTTAGTGCATGGATATAAGTTTTTTGCATACATGGATTGATTCCTTGCATCTACATGATAGCAATCAAATTGTAACATCTGTTATTGAGGCAATTCACAGTGTACATGTAGAAAAAGGTTGCCTACTACCAAATGTGAGAATACAAGCAGACAATTGTGGGTGAGAGAATAAGAATTTACTCTTGTTTGCATTTTTTTCAATGCTAATCGCTCATTGAATCTTCAATGAGATTGAAGTTTGATTTTTGTTGGTTAGGCACAGACATGAGGATATTGAATAGATATTTAGCATAGTCTCAAGAGA
Source organism: Dipteris shenzhenensis (assembly GCF_047967505.1). Lineage (NCBI taxonomy): Eukaryota > Viridiplantae > Streptophyta > Polypodiopsida > Gleicheniales > Dipteridaceae > Dipteris > Dipteris shenzhenensis. Next base: position 19,130,222 of record NC_141622.1, read on the forward strand.
GCTAAAACACAAAGAGATGGAGATGATGAATCACTTAGGGTTTAGGGGGTTTTAGGGTTTAGGAGATAGGGTGAGGCTTAGGGTTTAGGGTTTAAGGTTTAGGAGTTAAAGTTAGAGTTTAGGGATTATGGTTTATAGGTTTAGGGTTTAGGATCTAGGGGGTTTGGGTTAGAATTTAAGGTTTAGGGTCTACAAGTTAAGGATTTAGAGTTTAGGTTTTAGGGTTAGGGTTTAAGGGGTTTTAGGGTTTAGGATTTACAAGTTTAGGAGATAAGTTAAGGGTTTAAGGTTTAGGAGATAAAGTTAGAGTTTATGGTTTATGGTTAATGGTTTAGAGTTTAGGGATTAAGGTTTATGATTAATGGACTTAGAGTTTACGATTTAGGGATGAGGGTTTAGGATTAGGGTGTAGTGTTATGCGTTAGGGTTCAGGGTTTCAGACTTAGCATTAAGGGTTTAGATCTTAGGGTTAAGGATTTAGGGTTTAGGGTTTAGTTTAAGATTTAGGCTTAAGGGTTTAGGGTTTAGGATTTTATTAATCATAAACTCCAAATCCTCTAACCCATAAACCCCTAAATCCTAAGCCCTAAACCCTAACATTCAACCCTAAACTCATAATTATAAATCATAAACCCTAAACCCTAATTCCTAATATCAAAATCCAAACCCTAAATCCTAAACCCTAAACTTTAAATCCTAAATCTTAAACCTAGTCGCCTAAACCCTAAATCTTAAACCTTAACCTCTAAACCCTAAACCCTTAATCGTAAATCATAAACCCTAAACCCTAATCCCTAATCCTAACCCATAAATTATTAAACTAACCCCATACATCTGAACTCCTAAACCTAACTCTAACCCTAACCCTAACCCTAACCCTAACCCTAACCATAAACCTCTAAGCCCTAAATCCTAAACCTAACCATAAACCTGTAATCCCTAACCCCAAACCTCAAAACCCTAAACCTATAGAGCTTAAGTCCTAAACCCAACCTAATCCTAACCATAAACCTTTAAATCCTAAACCCTATACCTAACCATTCTAAACCCTAATCCCAAACCTCCTAAACCTTAATGCTAACCCTAATCATAAACCTCTAAACCCTAACCTATATAAGCTAACCCTAACCATAAATCCTAAACCCTTAATGATAAATCCCCAAACCCTAAATCCTTAATCATAAATCTCCAAACCCTTGATCCTAAACCCTCATCCCTAAACCCCAACCCAAACCCCCTAAACCCCAACCTTGGCCCTCTAAACCCTGAATCCTAAAATCTAGCCTCTAAACCCTAAACTCTTAATCGTAAATCATAAACCCTAAATTCTCAACCCTAACCCATAAACTCCTAAACCTTAAACCCTAAACCCTTAATCATAAATCATAAACCTTAAACCCTAATTCTTAAGTCCTAACCTTAAAACCTAAATGCTAAAATCCTAAGCCCTAAACCCATCTTAAATCCACCCTGAAGCTTAAACCCTAAACACTAAACATGGTCGTCTAAATCCTAAATCCTAAACCCTATATCCTAACCTCTAAACCCTAAACTGTTAATCGTAAATCATAAATGCTAAACCCTAAGCCCTAATCCTCACTCGTAAACCTCTAAACCCTAAACCCTAAACCCTAACCTTGGCCCTCTGAACCTTAAACTTCAAACCCTAAACCCTTAATCATAAATTCCTAAATACTAACCCTAAAGCATAAACCCTAATCCTAATCCTATTCCCTAAACTTGTACACCATAAATCCTAAATCCTTAACCCTAACCCTAATCCATAAGTTCCTCAACCCTAAACCCTAACATCTAAACCCTAAACCCTTAAACCTTAAAGCTTAAACCCTAATTTATCAAACCCTAAACCCTTAAACCGTAAATCATAAACCTTAAACCTTAATTCCTATCCTTAAAACCTAAACCCTAAACTTGGTCATCTAAACCACAAACCCTAAACCCTAACCTTTAAACCCTAAATCCTTAATCATAAACCATAAACCCTAAATCTTAAGCCCTAACCCTAATCCATAACCTCTAAACCCTAAATCCTAAACCTTAACCTTGGCCCTCTAAATCCTACCTCTAAACCCTAAACCCTTAATCGTAAATCTCTAAATCTTAACCCTAAAACCAAAACCCTAATCCTAAACCTTAAATCCTTAATCGTAAATCATAAACCCTAAACCTAGCCCATAAACTTATAAAACCTAAATCCTAACCCTGGCGCTCTAAACTCTAAACCCTTAATCGTAAATCATAATTCCTAAACCCGAATCCCTTACCCCTAAACCCTAACCTTAAAACCTAAACTCTGAATCCTAAACCCTAAACCCAATCCCCTAAACCCTAAACCCTAAACCCTAATCCCTAACCCCTATACCCTAAAACCTAAGCCCTAACCTTGGCCCTCTAAATCCTAAACCCTAACTCCTAAACCTTAAATCCTAAACCCTAAACCCTAAACCTTAAACCCTAAACCCTAACCTTGGCCCTCTAAACCTAAATCCTAACCCTCATGCATAAACCTCTAAACCTTAAACACTAAACCCTAACCCTAGCCCTTTAAACCCTAAACCCTAAGCCGTAAACCCTTAATCGTAAATCATAAACCCTAAACCCTAACCCATAAACTGTAAACCCCTAAACCCTACCAAAGCACTATATTAACCATGAATTTAACATGAGTGATAGAAAAGTAGAAGATATGGCCATCGATGTGATAAGAACGTAGAATAGGAGCACAATTCATATGTATATTTTTTAACATGTTGACGCTGGTAAAGAACTAGGAGTTATGCATGCAAATGATATCAAATGGGTATTGTGCTTTGCACAAGACTTAAATTAGATATTAAATAATATATGTATGCATTATATAATATGTGTTATATATATTATGTATGTCATATATATATTTATATATTTATATGTATAACATATAAACATATAAATACAAAATATAAATATATGTGTGTGTGTGTGTGAAATAGTATTAGCATTGGGTGTGCTTGAGCTTTCTCAGAGGTAGTAATAATTAACAATTGATATTGCATGTAGAGAATATCATTGATTTATGTAATAGTTTTCTTTTGAACTAATAAGTGGGAGTGGGAGAGCGAACTGAGGGATGTGGGAATGGGAATGGGAGAGAAAGAGAGAGAGAGGGAGAGGGAACAGAGTGATGTGGTAACAGGAGAGGAGATAGGAAGGGAGGGATGTGGGAGAGGGAGAGGGGGAGGTGGGAGCGTGGGAGTGGGAGTGGGAGGTTGGGAGTACGGGAGTGAGAGTGGGAGTGGGAGTGGGAGTGGGAGAGGGAGAGGGGGAGGTCAGAGTGGGAGTGGGAGCGGGAGTGGAAGTGGGAGTGGGAGTGGGAGTGGGAGTGGGAGTGGGAGTGGGAGTGGAGAGGGTGGTGGGAGAGCGGAGGATGTTTTTATCAAAGCTCTACTTTTATATTAATATGAAATCTTGACGAAAGTTTCTCAAGCTAATTTTTTAGTTTTATTACATTGAAAAAACATAGTATGATTTCACTACATTTTTTTAGTTTTACTACATTGAAAAAACATAGTATGATTTCATATATTTTCTTTTGAATTTCTAAGTTAAAAATGTAAACCCTTGCAAAACTTTTTAAAATCTTTGCATAAAAGTTTTAAATATTGGCAAATGTTTCAAATTTTAATTTTTATTAGGGTATATAAACTTTCGATGCCAATATAAAAGTTTCACTTCTTCACAAAAGTAACATGGAAAAATCATCCATGGAGGGTTGCAGTGTGGGAGGGGCCCATTGAGGAGTAGGATGAGAGACCAATGGAAGAGGACATAGTTGGATGGAGGGGCCAACGGGAGAGGAGATAATGGGATGTAGGGACCAATGAGAGAGAAGCACTTAAACCCTAGCATTTCTTATATACCCACCCTCCTCCTCTCATTCTATTTAAATTTAACTTTATGAAGAATGATAAAAACTAAAAACTAAAATTGAGAAAAATAAATCTTGAGTTAAAAGATTTAAAAGCAATAATCTTTACAAAAAAATTTAAAAAAACGAGACAACATTTTTTTAATTTATATTAATTTCACTTAAAACTAATAAGAATTTAAAATTCACATTAATAAGAAGTTAAAATTTTGACAAAGTAAATTCTTATTAATGTGAACTCTAAATTCTTTTTAGTTTGAATCACAACATTAAAATTTTAACTAAATTTAAATTTAACTTTATGACAAATGAGGAAAAATAAAAATTGAAATTGAGAAAATAAATCTTAAACTAAAATTTTTAAAATTCAAGTAAAATGAAATTTTAATTCTCATAAAAAGGCAATAAATTTAAATTTTCAATCGAGAAATTAAACTAGTAAATTGAAACTGTAAGTGAAACTAATTTTAAATTTTTTAAAAAGGTAGGAAATTTGAAATTCTACATTCTACATTCGAACACAAAGTACATTTGTTTTTCTACTATATTCCATAAGTTTTTCTTCTACTAGTAGCTTCTATATTTCACAAGTTTGTCTTTTCTTACACAAAGACACATTCTATATTCCAACACAAAGTACATTTGCTTGTTACGAAGTTCTACTTTCAACACGTTTGTCTTCTTACACACCAAGGTACATGCTATATTTCGACACACAAAGTTTTGTTTATTCAAATTTTGACATTTAGTCATTCTTATCTTCTCTTTAGTTGCCTCTTATCTCCCTCCTTGATCATCGCCTATAGTCTCTCTCTTTTAATATCTAAACTCCTATATCTATCGTCATCTCTAATCTTCTTCAACCTCTCTCCTCTAATATTACTCCTTGATCGTTGCTCCCTCATCCCTTGATCAAAACCTCGCTCCTTTAATATTCCTCCTCGATCGTTGCTCTATCATCCCTCCTTGATCGTCGCTCCCTCCTTAGTCATTGCTCCTCCTCCTTGGTAAGAATTTTTATTCTCTCTCTCTCTCTCTCTCTCTCTCTCTCCCCCCCCCCACATGGCTTCCACTCCCTGCCTCCCTCCCTCCTTTCCTCCCTAGATTTCCATTTCCCCCTCTCTCTCTCCCATGATGGGGAAAAAACCAATAGTTTAAAATGTGATTATCCATCCAAGGGCATATTGGCCAATCAAAGGATATTCTAGTCAATCCATCTCTTTCTACTGGTAGCCCAAATATTTTGAGATAGAATTCACTAAGTTCCTCGGAAAACAAGTTCCCTCACTTTAAGAAGGACAAAGTTTAGTGGAGGATCCAGAATGACATATAAGGGATGCCAAGAGAAATTTCTTAGCTCATTGCATATTTGAGCCCATAGACGGTCAGCACTATGCTTATTCTTGTAATGAGCATTCTAGAGAGACATACAATAAAGGAGAAATTACTTATGACACCTTCAAGGATGTGCCTCAATTCCACTACTATTCTGCAAGCATTTGTATCTTCAAAAATGAGAAAAAATATTTGATTAAGTCAAAAAGATTTAATCATGACATTCATGTGCTTTGAAAGATCATTTCTACTTAGAGATGTTGGTCAAAGCTAGGACCATATGGAAAACTTTGAATGCTCCCATGACCACTCTCAAACGAGCTGCTACTAAAGCAAAAGTTGAGAATCTTGTTGACTTTTACACATGCTTGAGTGCCATTGTACCAAGGGGAAAGCAAGAAAGGACAAAGGTGATAACAAGTTTTAAGACGGTAAGGGATAGGTATCAAGACTACACAAGTATACTTTTCCGTAGTGATGAAGTTTTCAATCAGATAAAAGAAGTCTATCTTGCATGTGAGAAGGGAGAAGTCACATATGAGGCTCCCTCAGTTATTATAGACAAGGGAACTAGATGCAGACAGGTAGCTATATTGACAAAAGTATATGTTTTATTTAAATTTTATAACTTTAGCATATAACTACAAATCCTATTTTTATAAAGTTGAATTTTGCACATAGCCATTTGGATTTGGCACATAGCACTTCACATTTAGCACATAGCACTTTGCATTCTACACATAGTACTTTGCATTAACCACATAACCACAAATTTGTGTGGGGAGAGAGTTGGCATTCTTCCTCTCCAAAATTTATAAGACCAAGGAACATGCCCTTCCTTGGGTTCATTTTAATCAGCATAATGCAATTTGAATTTGGCACACACACCAATTTGAATTTGGCACATATCACTTTGCATTTGGCTTATAAAACTTTGCATTTAGCAAAGAACCACACATTTGTGTGGGGGGAGAGTTGGCACACTTTCTCTCCAAAAATTATAAGACCAAGGAACATGCCGTTCCTTGGGTTGATATTGGCACATAGCAATCTGTATATAGCACATAACAATTTCAATTTCACACATAAGACTTGGCATTTAGAATAAACCACACATTGGTGTGGGGAGAGAGTTGGCACCTTCCTCTCGTAAATTATAAGCCAAGGAATGTTCTCTTCCTTGGGTTCACGGCAATTCGAATCAACACATGGCATTTTGCATTTAATTAGCACATAGTACGTTGCATTTTGTACATAGCACTTTGCATTTAGCACATAACCCCACATTTGTGTGGTGGGAGAGTTGGCACACTTCCTCTCCAAACATTATAAGACCAAGAAATGTGCCCTTCCTTGGGTTCATATCGATTTGCATACCAATTTGCATAAAGCACATAGCAATTTGAATTTGGCACATAGCACGTTGCATTTTGTATATAGAACTTTGCATTTAGCACATAACCACACATTTGTGTGGGGGGAGAGTTGGCACACTTCCTTTCAAAAATTATAAGACTAAGGAACATGCCCTTCCTTGGGTTCATATCGATTTACATAGTAATTTGTATATAGCACATAGCAATTTGAATTCGGCACATAGTACATTGTGTTTTGTACATAGCACTTTGCATTTATCACATAACCACACATGTGGGGGGGGAGAGTTGGCACACTTCCTCTCCAAAAATTATCAGACAAAGGAATGTGCCTTCCTTGGGTTCATATCAATTTGCATAGCAATTTGAATTTGGCTCATAATGCTTTGTATTTAAACCATAACACTTTGCACTTAGTACAGAACCAACATGAAAACTTTAAGACCAATGAATTTGGTTTCCTTTGATTCTTAGCACTTTTCAAAGGTGAGCTTAAAAGTGAATATTGAAAATGATAGTAGATGTGTTAGATAATTGGAAAGCATTTTGCATTTTACACATAGCACTTTAAATTAATCACATAATATTTTGCAATTAGCATATAGCAATTTGAATTTGGTAACTAAAATTGCATTTTGTACATGGCACTTTACATTTAATATGTAACCACTTGTTAGTGTGAGAGGAGAATCTACATGCATATCTTTATGCATCATAATATTAAACAAGCTAGTTTCATGGCTTCCATCAAAAGCCATTCACCTATATGCTTGTTTAGTACTTCTTTAAGACATTCACATAAAGGCTGGAGCATCACAATACCTAAAGCATAAAAAGAATGCGAATGAATCTTTCTACCAACCTAAACATTGGAGTAAGGAGAGAAAAAATACCTTAAAAACCTTTGTTTGGTCTAATTTTGTTGAATTTTGATGTCTCAACTCCCTGAGATCATCAGGGCCCTCAGAACTATGGAGAGTCCAGAAAAGAACATAGAAGGAACTAGAGAGAGCATCAGAATTTGCATAATGCACATATTCTATTTTCATCACACAGGTAACAACAGTCCTATCTTTTTGCCACATCTGATAGCATCACCAAACATGTCCCGAATAGAGGAGGATTCAATGGGAAGATTCCCAACCAAGAAACTTGTTTTTGAGGTAAAAATCCACATCATCCTAGCATGACTCATTGAAGACACAATTTGACACCTCTTCTCTTGAGAATCGAGTAGCCAAAGTGGAGGCAATATGCACCACTCGCTTAATAAATGGAGGCTGTTACCCCAAACAGAGGAGAAGATCGAACCAGTCTTGTTGAAGACATGATTCTACAACTGTTCTCCTAAGAATCAGATATAGCCAAAGCGGAGAATGCATACTACTCGCTTAATCAATGGAGATTTTAAGCACGTTTAGTGTTCGTTGTATTGATGGATCGGTGCATTCTCTCTGTCCAAAGTCAGGCTACTAGAAGTTACTCAAGTTTCTTAGGAATAGCAAGCAAGGTATGCATAATTTCTCCCTTGAAAGAGAGGTGAATCTTGGGGACTAGGTTTGAGGAGAAAGACAAACACCGCTAAAAATATTATTCCTGATGCTAAATCCAGGAGTTCCCATTGCTTTGAGTTGCCATCTTTGGTGGCAAACCAACAGCAGAAGCTATCAGCGAGTTTGATGGAGTGATAAGCTGCTCGAACATATCATTGCATGTACTTTCTTGCAATCATTCCTTTTCAAAGAAGGAGGAAAGTACTCAAGCAAAGTCATGGAACTTTATCCCCCAAGACTCGTGCAAGCACTGCCATTCAAGAACCACTTGCCCCCAATGGAGTGTTTGGAGAGTTTAGAACCAACAGAGTGCCCCTGACTGCGATCCCGGGGGGGGGGGGGGGGCAAATGAGCCTTACCTTCTCTTAAAAGTGGGGAATGTGATATCCATCTATAGGACCAAGTGAAAGAATAAACAAAGAGTGGAGTTAGAGACATCATGGAGTTGCAATTCCAAAAGAATGGTGCAAGCTTTTGAGCGACTTGAGAAGAATGACACTGCTCAAGAAACTCAGCTAGGATGAGAAGCTTGTTGCGAGCCTTGTGGAGATGAAAAACCCCACAGTTATGAGACTTGAAATCGTCCACAACTCCATGATTGTTGCAAAGGAAGTAGTTCGGTGCTTACAGATGGCGATTTGGAACTGAAGGTTTGGCAGAAAGTTTTGGAAAGGGTCTTGGAGAGGCTAGCGAGGACGAGTTCCTACAGGAAGAAGTACGCTATTGCAGGGATCAAGAAGAAAGGAGATTGGAAGAAGCAGATATGTAGAATGATGGAGTGATAGAGGAAGGGAGAATGACCTACGATCAGCAGTCTTGGAGGTGCTACTAGCAAACTTGCTCGTGGGAAGGGGCGTGTTCGTGGATTGCCATGGCGATGGAGATTGCTGTTGTGGAAGGCTATAGTGCTGGCTATGGTGATCATGAGTAGGAAGAAGATGATGATGATGATGATGAAGAACCAGATGATGTGCTGGAAGTAAGAAATGAAAGCAAGAAGCAAAGAACCGATGAGAGGACATTATAGTTACATTGAGATTTTCTTGGCATGCACACAATGTTATTAAAATTTATAAAATCATGATATGTGGCTGAAGGAGAACCTAGATTTTCCTTTCATGGCACAATGCTACCTGCCTAAAGAAGAACGAGAAAAAAGAGATAACGGCACGGATGTGGAGGCCTGTAAGAAACTGCCAGACAAGTACGCAAGTATAGCTATAAAGAAATTAATGTCCAAAGAATGGTTTTTTGGCAAAAGGGACAAAAACCATTGCATGGAATATTGCATCAACCAACAAGTCAAGCATGATGCAGTAAAGGGCACGATTGAATATTTGCTAACTAAAAAAATCATTCCAATTAGTCAATGTAAAGTTGATCATAATATTGTGAAGCACATGGCATTAGCTTTACCGTCGGCTAACCAGAAGTCTTGGGCACACAAATGGGTGAAGGTAGAAGAGGATGGGTCAGAAGTTACTCCTTCTATGATGAATGAAATACCAGAAAATGTGCATGCATGTGTACAAAAAATCATCAATGAGCACACTCTCCGAAAAGCACAAACTTTGAACAGGGGCTTTTATTTCATAGATGAGAGAATTTCAGAGTCTAGCAAGAGTGTAGAGTTTAAGTGAGTTTCCTTGAATGACATCTTATCCGATGACACAACTTGGGCCTCAACTTTTCTTTGTCTATGAAATATCACACGACGATATTTGTCAAGTCCTTGATAGAATATTACATACTACCATTGGTAGAGTGGGACTATGTAACATTGTCATATTTGTGGATAAAGAAGACAAGGAAGAAATGTTTGCTACCCTAGAAAGACAATATGGAAAAGAACTTAAGGTTTACAATGGTGTGTACTCAAGAAAGAGAGATAAGAGAGAATGTGGTCTCAAAATACAGATTCTTGAAACCTTTTTCTTATGCATGAAGAGCCCCCACATAATAACATAAAAGGGAGTGTAAAGAGATTGCGACTAATGCTGGAAGAGCATGAAGCTCCAAGTCTCCTCCATCGTAAAGCCAATCACTATGAAAGGCTACCAAAAGTTGTTGATCTTTTAATTAGTATGATGGAATTTTTGCTACCCCTCAGATGGGAAGTCACCTTGTGTCGAATGGGACATTTGTTTAAAGCTCTTATCAAAATAGGATATCCTGTAAATATTACTGAGAGCAATGCCTTCTTGGAATACCTTAATTAACGTTAGCAGATTGAATCAAAATATTGAAGTATCAAGCCAAGATAAGTTCATATCAAATATGAGGATGGCCATCATGACTTTGTCATTAACCTCTTTTAAAGGTTTGGAGAGGATTGCAATTTCCTCACTACCAAATGTCAAAACCGTGACATCAAAAGAGCTACCCATTTCCTCCACAGCAGTTACATTAGGGTAACTTATGTTTGTAGCAGCCAATGTTCCCCCTGGATGCTCCACAATATTATCAATAAATTCTTTAATGGTAGATGCCATAAATGCATGTAGATGCAAGTCTGTATATGTTGATAGTGAGGTTTCACCCCCTACACAAATTAAAATTTGTGCAAGGAGAAATAAGTAGTTATACATGACTCACCACCCACAACTGTGGCCATCATTTTGCTTCATTGCCAGGCATGTTACGCTATTTGATATGCTAAATCACCTTCCAATTGCATAATTGCATCTATAGCACCTACTAATTTTTTAGTTGACTTGCACATCATAATAGATAACATAAATGAATGTGTGTATTGCATATGATGCATCTCATGGAAGTAATTGTAGCATAGGTAGGTTATACTTCTGTTGACACACTGCCATGGATAGATGCTATTGAATTGATAAAGAAACATTGCTTGGCTAAGATGTCGACAGTTACCAAACTCCAATGCAAGCTGCATTATCAATTAAGAATAATTATTATTTGACATAATCCTCCACAATGTAAGAGAAAAGCTAAGGTTTGTTACTCACTCCTTGTAATATGCAATAAAAATAACTCTTGCCTTAATCAAATCAATAGGTTGCAACCACTTGCAAACATCATCTATGATCTTTTGCTTATTGCTAAGTACATTAGAAACAAGAGGATCAACCATATATGTGCATCTTTGTGTATATAGAGGAAGCTGTACTAAAATCATACTGCAATAAACAGAAAAGAATATTAGTTCAATCAAAATACAAAAGCATAAAGTCAAGAAAAAGTTTGTGTCAAACTTGAGGATGGTTATTATGACTTTGTCATTAGGGTTTAAGAGGATTAAAATCTCCTCTTCATCGAATAGAAAGTAAGAGGTTGTTGTCGAACTTCAAACCTAACATGAAATGACTTTCCCCTCTGCTGCAAGGTATGATTATTTTCTAGACTCATCCGATGAACAACAAGATCAGCTTTGTTTTCTTGAGATGAGCTTCCTATTTTCTATACTGCAGCTATGTCTTCCTCATCCTACTCCTTCTCCTCCTCCTATAAATAGATATAAAAATTAATGAGAATTAAAATTTGTATTAATTATAATTAAAAAGACTATTAAAGAAATGAAGAAAATTAAGTATAAGGTTTCATACTTCAAGATATCTTCATGATCTTTTTATGTAACCTTATGAGGCAAGATCAGTGTCATATCCATCCCCTTTGTCTCCGGCTTCCTCACTATAATTGGTATCCTCACTATCATATCCATCACTTTCTCATTTTCATCCTCTTTCTTGCTCTCATCATATTGCTATAGTACAGTTATATCTCACTTTCCTAGATTAGTACATAATTGGGTGTATATGCTCGATTCTCTCCTTTCATCTGTACTTAGTGATAGCAAGAAGACGATAGATGATGTTTGTACATGGTTACAACCTTTAGATTTGGATGGCATGCTAGTCATCTTTAGGGAATAATAATTCTGAGAAGTATCATCCAAACCTTTCTTTTACTCTTTCATTTGCAATATTGTGTCAATCAATATTTTATTCTTTAGTCTCTCGTGTCAATTAATAATTATTCTTTATCGGTCATGTAGCTCACATTGGAGTCTAGTAGTATGGGATCTTGATGTCAACGATTGTTGGTTTGTCAATTCATTTATTTATTCTTTAGTCTCTCGTGTCAATTAATAATTGTTCTTTATCGGTCATGTAGCTCACATTGGAGTCTAGTAGTATGGGATCTTGATGTCAACGATTGTTGGTTTGTCAATTCATTTAGAGGCTTTCATGGTTTGATGTTCAAGTAAGTGTTCTTTCAGCATATCATTATGGATATGCATCTTACTACTTAATACACATTCACTTTTTTCATATGTATGATTGACAGGTTTACAAACAAGTTAGTATCTGCTATTAGAAAAATCAGGTAGCATCAAGACCAACGAAATTTCCAGACACGTATCACAGTAGAGTAGAAAGACAGGTCTAGCTGTGGGTGGAGAGTTGCCTACAACTTCATGTTGTTCCTCGATGAAATTTTTTGAATGGGCCACACATGTCTCAATAGAAGCATATACAGAGCTTGAGCTACAAGATTTTATGGCTAAGACTATTCACAACCTAGATGCTACCATTGGGAAATAGCATGTCACTCAGGGAGAGTCCACTCACTAACCCAAAGATACACAAGAGATGCTCAGAGTTGCAACCTACAAAGGAAGAAGAGAATGATTCTACTATAAAAGCATTACATTCTCCACCTGAAGTAGAGACGCAATGCATTCTTCCTACACAAGAAATAGAGACTCGATGTGCATCTACATTAGCGCATCTTGCAAAGGAAGAAGAGATTGAGTCTATTCCAAAATTATTACACCTTGCACCAAAAGTAGAGACTCAATGTGCATCTATAGTATCACATCTTGCAAAGGAAGAAGAGATTGAGTCTACATCAAAATTGTTACAGATTGCACCAGAAGTAGAAACTCAGTGTACACCATCTGCATAAGAAGTAGAGACTCAATGTACTCTTACAACATCACAACCTCAAGAGGATTCATCAAACTCTACTCCATTTTCAAGCATGTGGATGACCTTAGAAACACGAGTCCTTGAACATTTTTTCCTTGTTTGTGTTGACTCATGATGGTGTTTTTGTTACTTATGTTAAATGTTACAATACATGAGGATATTTACTTATGATATTTATTACATGTGTGTTATTATTTGATTATATAAATGTCTCATTCTATGGCTCTTTAAATATTAGAAGAGATATTAGAGTTGGTCTTTGTAAATCTTTAATGCACATTAAGGTTCTTTATTCAAAATCTTTCGTCTCACATTATGGTTCTTTATCTTTCACTCCACATTGTCAAGTAGTGAGTTCTCCCATCCTCATCATAGCGAAAGCGCTTCCTCTCTCATTAGCATTTTCCAATCACTTCATTTCAAATCTTTAACTCACTTTATTCGAAATCTTTTATCTCAAGTTACGGTTTTGCACCTATCACTTCACAGTTTCTAATGGAGCGTTCTCCACACTTTTTCTCTTTTCCCCTTGGTTTAGATCGCAAAGAATGAGGCAAATAGAGAGAGGAGAAAGAGAGAACGTGCTCCACTCACCCAAGCAGAAAAAGAGTAGTTTGCTACGCAGAAGCACCTAGAGAAGGAGGAAAAGGAAAAAAAAAGTAGGTGTACTACTGAAATGAATTATCTAATTACATACAGTAGAGAGTTAGTAGAGTTTCTAAGTGAGGTCACTTCCCATAGCACTCATTGTGGGCGACTCCCACCACATGAAGCTCAAGCAATACAGAACTAAGAAAGGGTTATTCAAGAAAAAATCAATAATTCATTATTTCTTTTTTGTAATTGTAATTATATTGACCATGAGGAGATGGTTTCAACACAAGACTGGGTTGAATCTCATATAGAAATAGCCAATTTGTGGGCTTAAAAGATCAAGTATGATGTAGGTGCAACAATTGAAAAAGAACAAGGCATGTCTCGTGGCGAAGGGGTATCCTTAGGATAATGGCATTAACTATGAGGATATCTTAGCTCCAATAGCTAAGATGAACACCACCAATACTCTATATTTCTTGCAACCATCAAGATAGCTTTCCACAATGGTTAATTTATTATTAACTAGTTTTCTACACAATAGCCCCATTTTGAGGTTAATGGGTAAAAGTACAAAGTCCATAAACTCAAGAAGGGTTTGATGTAGTCAACGAGGTATCAATACAACCTCATGACATCATAAAGTGACGTTGCACATGGGTAATATTTCTTTTGCATATATAAGGGACCATTGCATATTTGCATTACAAAGGATATGCTATGAGAAGGCTTGTTGAATACCTTGTAATGATGAGATGTGTAATAGGTTGGCACTACCAAGCTCTTTACTCATTCACAATCATACAACAATGAAAGCAGTTACATAATCATTCAAGGAATGGTGGGCAAATTGATGTATTTGGGATATTGTGCTTAGAGTCTTCTAGAGGTTACATAATCATTGCCCTAAAAACCCTACCACTAGGCTAGCTATTACTCCTTGAAATTACCTTGTGTTCAAATTAATACTTCTGATGAGTTTCATGGAACTTGTTTGATTTACTAAGTCAATTGTTTGATCACCTATCTTGTAAAAGAGTTCTAGACACTGTCCATAATTAGCAAGAGGAAAGACTAACTCTCACCATGCCTTCCTCCTATGAGTCTTCAAATAGTCTTAAAAATTAAGAAGAATAAAACCAAGAAAACTAAGCTGACGGAGTCTCATTATTACAACTATGCCAATGCTATGGATTTTTCTCTGTTTTTAATATGCATTTATATAGTCGAATTTGTAATAGCGTTAAACACAACCGTTCGAAAAAAAAGACCTTCCCACAATCATGTCTAGTTTAGAAAAGATCAAGAATTTTGAGGAAGATCCCTTTCACACTTGGCAAACTAAGATAAATTTCACTTTTACGAATAAACGTTTATGAAGTATTGCCCATAGAAGCCCTCAACTAGAGAGTCCGAAGCAATATAAAGGCAAGCAAGCTCTTGCTATCATAGCATTAGGATTGAGTGATCAATTCATCCTCATATCAATGGAGATAACTCTTTGGTGCACAAGCCATAAGTTCAAAGGTTGGTCTCCTTCTACAAGTTCAAGTTAAATCAAATGAAGAGTTTGACTTCTCAACTCTTAGATATTGTACCACAAGAAGAATATGGCAACATTGTAACTATACTAATCTTCCCTTATTAAAGCTAGTGGACATCTTTGGATTACATACGAAAGAAGAGAAGATCAAACAATGACAAGGATTCCACTATAATAAAGCTTACTTCAACAAGAAGACGTTTACGAGATCATCATCTTGAAGGGAAACTATGTTAGAATTATAGATATAATTCAGCAGTGACCAATGTAATTTAATAAGCTAGTTAGGGGCACTTTTCCCTCTTTAAGAGGTTTTTCCCCCTAACCGCAGTTAGTTCACTATGGTTAGTGACTACTAAGGTTTTATCACTAGGACAAAACCTTATCTCTCACTCTTTGAGTTGTACTCTTTACACTCTTCTATTGCAACTCAGCTCTCAAGCTTTCAGCTCTCCAGCTCACTCTCTCTTGCTCTCTCTCTCTCTCTCTCCAATCTCTCACATTTGGTATCAGAGCAATTGATCCCGCTCCCTGCTTCTTCCCCATTTAGCTCTAGCCTACAGCCCACACTCCTCCTGCTACCTGTCGTACCGTACCTACCGTACTGCTCCTGCATCGTCCGTACAAGCAAAGCAACCAACGATCGTACAGTTCCTGCGCCATACAGATCTGCAACACGCATGGTTGTCGTATAGCTCATCGTCCGTACAAGTGCCGTACAATCCGTCGCCAGACTGTACGGTTCGCCGTATAGTTCCATACCTGCACGTACGGTTCACTGCCACTAGCCGTACAGTTCGCTGTCACCATCCGTACCTGCGTGTACAAGCCATACAATAGGTCCTTATCCCTGCTTCCGTATAGGCCCCGCTTCTGTACAGGTCTTCATAAATTTATGCACCGTACAATTGTACCTGCTGATCCGTACTTTGTTCGTCCGTACAACTGTACCAGTTGAGCAGTACCTTGTTCGTTCGTACAACTGTACCAACTGATCCGTACTCTGTTGTACATCCGTACATTCTAATCAGTACTCTGTCGTACAATCACTGTACCAGTAGATCTGGTGGTATTTGTGCAGACATTTGCAGATCTTTGCAGTCATTTGGGTATTTTCGGGTTCATTGTTGCTTGTGAAGCAGACATTGCAGGCAGATTCAGAGGTTTAGCCAAAAATTTGGGGCTTTTTGCTGAAATTGCAAAATTTGGGGCTTTCTGTACTTCTGCTCCTTTCTGGTTGCAATTTCAAGCTCGAAATTTGGGCCTTTCAGTTTTGCAGTACAATTTCTTGAAGAAATTTGGGGATTTTGTAATTACACTGCAATTTCGCAGTGAAATTTGGGGCTTTTGCAGATAGAGCGCAATTCTTGCAACATTTGGGGCTTTTGATCAATTTGCCCCTTTTTGATTATAATTTCAAGCCTATTTTGGGGCTTTTGTGTTGGGAGAGCAATTTCTTTAGTTTTCAGTTCATACTGCCTTTCTTGAAGTGTTTTGCAGCACTTTTGGCAGATTCTGGAGAGTTTTTGATGCTTGGACAAATTTTTGACAGTGCAAGTACAGAAATCTGAGTTGCATTTACAGCCAGTGCTTGGCTGTGTTTTTTGGGAGTTGTGCATTTCATTCCCAGTAAAGGAATTCAGTTTTGTATCTGCTTAAATCTCTTTCTCAGATATGGCCCAGTAAAATCAGAATGACTTCCAGTTCGGTGGTCTTTCACAGGAAGACAAGTTGGATGGTACCAACTACTCCCTCTGGAGTTTTATGGTACGCAACATTCTGATTTCTCACAATTTATGGGATTATGTGAATGGGGGTGAGATCCGACCAGCAGGTATGGCACCTAATACCCCTCCTCAGCAAGGAGGTGGAAGAGGTCGTGCACAGGGTGCAGCTGCAGAGAACAAGTTGTTTGTGCAGATATAGCCACTACTCCATAGCAGAAGAGATGGGATTCACGGGATGCCTTAGCTTTGTCATGTATCTCTCTTTCAGTGAAAAGATTTATCATTCCGCATATCCGGTCGTGTAAGACCTGGAAGGCAGCGTGGGATATTTTAGAAAGCATGTATGCAGCCCGGAATGATGCAAGGGTATCTTTCTTGAAAAGAGAGTTAAGTAATACACATATGGAAGAGGGTGACTCCATGTCAGTCCACCTCACAAAGCTACATGATCTCAGAGAGCAATTATCAAACATAGATGAGATTATTCCTGATTCAGAGATGATTACAACCACTCTGAATTCTCTTCCTGAGTCTTATCTCAGCTTTCATACCTCGCTGAAATTATCATTGAGGGGGGGTGCAAATCCTCTCACTTTTCATGAGTTGATAGGACTTCTGCTTCAGGAAGAGCAGACCAGGAAAAACTTGGCTTCACGTGCAGGTGAACAAGCTATGCTCTCAAAGTTTAAATAAAAAACAAAGGGACGGGCAAAGACATCAGTAAATCAGCCTTCCAGTGGGTCAGGACAGCCTTCACAAAACACTAAAAATGATGCAAGTAAGCCCAAGAAGAAGGGTTTTTTTCACTACTGCAAAAAGCCAGGTCATCACATTGCAGAATGCAGGAAAAGGCTTGCAAAAGAAAAGAAAAACAGCTCCGGTATGGATGTTTCAGATTCAGCTCCTCATGCATCTGACAGTGGGGATGCTGCAGCCAACTTTGTTGGATAGGATTATGCCTTTTTATCTTGCATTTTAGATTCTAGGCTGGCTGCTCCCGATGCTCGGGATAGTACAGCCACTTGTAATGATGATACATATGCATTTTTGACTTGCAATTATGACTCTTCTACGGATGCATCTGCTCTCAGTGTCAATGAAACACTGAACACTTGGTATTTTGACAGCGGTGCATCCAAGCATATCACTTCTAGGAAGTGTCTTTTTACTTCCTTGCATCCACCTCCCATTGGTAAGAAAGTCACTTGTGCCAATAACTCATCATATTCAGTACGTGGCATAGGTGATGTTGAGCTTACTGCCATTGATGGCTCAATTTTCAGACTTTCAGATGTCTTATATGTGCCTGGTATAACCAAAAATCTTCTTTCAGTGTCCACTCTTAACAGAGCTGGATTTCAGGTCATCTTTGAGGATGACAAATGTGATGTCCGAGACAGGGAAGATGATTATGCCATAAGATTATCTGGTACTCTACTGCGTGGGCTTTTTCAGCTTGATCTTTTTAGCCCATGCTCTTGTAGTTTCTACCCCTACTGCTGCCATGCAGAATGCAGAATGATGGCATGCCCGATATGGCCACATGCATTACAATAGCTTGATGACACTTCAAAAGCATTCCATGGTTGATGCATTGCCACCTCTTGAGATACCTCCTCCACATGCCTGTGAAGGGTGCATTTTAGGCAAGATGCATAGATTCCCCTTCAAGAAGGATGGTTCAGTTAAAGCTGTCCGCAAATTACAACTTATACACAATGATGTCTGTGGTCCCATGAGGACTCCATCATTGGGTGGTCATCTCTACTTCGTTACATTTATTGATGATTACTCCAATTTCACTTGGGTCTTTGGGCTGAAGCGCAAATCAGAAGTATTCATGGTGTTTAAACACTTTTCAGCCATGGTTGAAAATGAAACCGGACTCAAGATACAGACATTACGCACAAATAGAGGTGGGGAATACTTGTTTGCAGAATTTGATGCTTTTCTGAAAGGCAAGGGTATTGTGCATCAGCTCACAGTTAGGTTGACCCCTCAGCAAAATGGCAAAGCTAAGAGGAAAAATAGAACTCTCATGGAGATGGACAGATGTATGCTGAAAAGCAAACACATGCCTCACAAATTCTGGCTTGAGGGTCTGATGTGTGCCAATTACATTTTGAATCGGGCTCCCACTAAGGCTTTAAAAACAAAAACTTCCTATGAGGTGTGGAATGGGAGAAAGCCTTCAGTGGATCATTTCCGCGTCTTTGGATGCCTTGCTTATGCTCATGTGCCAGTTGAATTTAGGCACAAGTTGTCAGATAAAGCCATTAAGTGCATATTTGTTGGGTACAGTGCAGAAAGCAAGGGGTACTGTCTCTACAATCCTGCTACACGCAAGATCATTGTCAGTAGAGATGTGATATTTGCTGAAAATTCAGCTCACACTCAGGCTGAATTTCAAATGCCTTCTTCTTCAGAGGATGTCTTTGAGGGGTTACTACCCATTGCCTTGGGTTCCCCTGCTGATATTTCTGATGCAAATCAGAATTTACAGCCACCTCCCGATGCTTTAGTTCCGCCACGGGATGTCTTGCCACCTCCACAGGCAGTGGAACAGGTGGTGCAGCAAGAAATTGCAGACATACATGCAGCAAACACAGTCCCAAACTAGCTGTTACAGACTCTCAGGGAGAGTAAAATTGATGCTCCGTTACCTGGCAGGACTCGCATTGCAGCAAGGCACATGGAAGGTGCTAATTCAGTGGAATCAACATATGCAGGTACTCTTCTTGATGAGGAGGAGCCTGCCACATTCGAAGAGGCAAAGGACAATGTGCATTGGATGAATGCCATGCACGATGAGTTGCAGTCCATTGAAAAAAATCAGACTTGGGATGTTGTAGACTTGCCACCAGGTAAACATGCCATTGGCACACGCTGGATTTTCAAGGTCAAACGGAAGCCAGATGGCTCCATTGACAGATACAAGGCAAGGCTGGTTGCTAAAGGCTATGCTCAGAGAAAGGGCATAGATTATGAGGAGACATTTGCTCCTACATCCCGGATGACCACCATCCGATCAGTTATTGCAATGGCTGCACATTTTGAGTGGAATGTTCATCAATTGGACATAAAAACAGCCTTTTTAAATGGAGACTTGCTGGAAGAGGTGTATGTCAAACAACCTCCAAGCTTTGAAATTACAGCAAATGCACTTCAAGCATGCAAGCTAAACAAAGCTTTATATGGGCTGAAATAGGCCCCTCGTGCATGGTATGCCAAGATTCATGCCTTTTTGACCAACAAGGGGCTGCACAATAGTCCTACTGAGAGCACCCTCTACATCAAGATGGATGGGGGGGAAATTTTAGTCATCCTTCTTTATGTTGATGACTTACTGCTCACAGGGTCCAATGAAGACAAAATTGCAGATTTCAAAGCTGATTTGCAGACCAACTTTAACATGTCAGATTTGGGACTGCTTCACTTTTATTTGGAGATCCAGTTCTCTCATGAGACACGTGGCACTGCTATGTCTCAGTCCAAGTATGTGCAGAAACTCTTGGACAGATTTAACATGCATGATTGTAAGCCCATAGCCACTCCCATGGAGCCGAGGCTGAAACTCACAATGCATGATGCAAGAGAATTAGTTGATGCCACACTTTACAGTCAGGCTGTTGGATCCCTCATATATCTCTGCAACACTAGATCTGATATTCAGTTTGCAGTATCTCAGGTGAGCAGGTACATGCACAGCCCAAAAACTATGCATTGGCAAGCAGTTAAGCGCATCTTTCTTAATGTCGATGACTTACTGCTCACAGGGTCCAATGAAGACAAAATTGCAAATTTCAAAGCTGATTTGCAGACCAACTTTGACATGTCAGATTTGGGGCTGCTTCACTTTTATTTAGGGATCGAGTTCTCTCATAAGACACGTGGCACTGTTATGTCTCAGTCCAAGTATGTGCAGAAACTCTTGGACAGATTTAACATGCATGATTGCAAGCCCATAGCCACTCCCATGGAGCCGGGGCTGAAACTCACAATGCATGATGCAGGAGAATTAGTTGATGCCACACTTTAGAGTCAGGCTGTTGGATCCCTCATATATCTCTGCAACACTAGACCTGATATTCAGTTTGCAGTATCTCAGGTGAGCAGGTACATGCACAGCCCAAAAACTATGCATTGGTAGGCAGTTAAGCGCATCTTCCGTTATTTGCAAGGCACGAAGTCTTTTGGCTTGCTATTTCCCAGGGGGGGTGACTTGCAGATGCATGCCTACAGTGATTCAGATTGGGCTGGTGATTATGACACTAAGCAGTCCACTAGTGGCAATTGTTTCTTTTTTGGTAAATCTTGCATTTCCTGGCTGAGCAAGAAACAATCTACAGTGGCTACCTCATCATGTGAAGCTGAGTACAAGGCAACTTTCACAGCACCAGTTGAATGTGTCTGGCTGCGACGTCTATTTGCTCATCTTCATCTATCTTTGGAGGGTCCTTCTCCAATTCTCACTGATAGTCTGAGTGCCATTGCAGTGGCAAAGAATCCAATGTTTCATGCTCGCACGAAGCACATTGAGGTTCACTATCACTACGTCAGAGAGAAGTTGCATGCAGGAGAGATTAGTATGATCTTTGTGTCCACACATGACAACGTTGTAGATATTTTCACCAAAGCACTACCACGTGAAAAGTTTGAGGCATTTCACAGTGCCCTGAACTTATATCCGTTTGGTGATTGATCAGCCTTGTACATGACATTGGCACTGCAGGGGGGTGTTAGAATTATAGATATAATTCAGCAGTGACCAATGTAATTTAATAAGCTAGTTAGGGGCACTTTTCCCTCTTTAAGAGGTTTTTCCCCCTAACCGCAATTAGTTCACTAACTATTATGGTTAGTGACTACTAAGGTTTTGTCACTAGGACAAAACCTTATCTCTCACTCTTTGAGTTGTACTCTTTACACTCTTCTATTGCAACTCAACTCTCAAGCTTTCAGCTCTCCAGCTCACTCTCTCTTGCTCTCTCTCTCTCTCCAATCTCTCACAACCTAAAGTGTCAATCTTATGAAAATTTCAAGGACTGCTACACCAAGAAGAGACTCTCGACGAGCCTTATCAAGGACAATGAAGACAAAAAAGAATTTAATGGTGTTGAGGCCATTGATATGATCCAACTTTTTCGAAGATGATTGGGTCTTTTAGGGTGAAGGCTCATCCTAGTTTATGTTGTTATCCCCCACTATTTGTAAACCAATAGACTATAATTAAAGTGAGATCACGTTAGATCTAATGAGTCAAATGAGTCTACTATTAATGCGACTAGAGGGAGTTCCAAGTCAGGGCCAATGGACTACCGCTTGGATTAAGGCCATCAATTTGAGGAGTAAATGTTGAACGAAGAGAGTGCTTTTAGTCTAGGTCATGTATGAGCATGTGAACATAAGTGTGTGAGACTAGATGTATGTGGAGTAAAACCAAATGATCCACAAAGTAATTTATATTGCTGCAAGCAATGTTGTATGGTACAGTAAGCAAACCAGAATTCTTGCTCTATCTAAATGAAAAATAAAATTCCTCAAGTTGACCATGTGACAAGGGATTCCTACTCCTACGCATGTCACAAAGCTGAGTAATATGTGTTCTTTCAGGTGCTCAATTGTGAAATATAGCAAGCTCCTTGTTAAGCTTGAAATTAACATTCCACAAACTCACGATTATCTTTGATAATTTTGCGCCTGCACTCACAATGGTTGTAAAAAATGCATGCATGTAATTGAAAGCGATTTCCTTTGATGACAAACAGCATAGCTAGAATTTGTAGCAAATCCATACAGCACTGGTCACCAGACACATGCTCATTGAAACCTTCTTCGACAATGCCATTAAGCCTTGTACAAAATTAGTACCCTGAGGAATGGACAAGATTACTAGATTGGAGTTTCTAAGAAAGGCTCCCTAAGAGTTCCAGTCAGTTGTGCTCCTCACAGTTGTTGGACTGCTACGGTTCACAGGGGAAGTCGCTAAATAAGCCTCTTCACCTTTCCATTTGCCTCATTTTGAACTTTGAAGCAGGTCGTGTCTGTGCTTGTGTCTGCTTCGAGCCCTGTCCATGCAAGTGAAATAACACATCCACAGAATCATAAGCAGCATATGAAAGTTTTAAGACTTTGAAAACTACAAAACTAACAAAATAAAATCAACGTTTCCAACCTGAGAAATCTCTGCAGGGAGATCTGGTCTATTTCGCTCTAATACTGTACCGCTGAAGGCCTGCACCAACACATCTTTATTTAAGGCCACTGATAACAAATTACAATCATGTTGACTAGACCTCATTGTACATTTGGGAAAAGTTTTCTAGCTTTTATACAACTTACAAGTACAAGATTATGTGCTGGAGCCAGTGGTGACCATAATTTTAAACACCTATAAATGATACTTTCCACTTGAGGAGAAAGGTTTTGGATGTGGCTTGAGCAGAGAACAGCAAGGAAAAAAAAACCTTATTTGCCACTGCTTTCTGTGGGGACCATCGTGTCTCCATTCTATCTGGAGGTGACATTGGAGCTTTCTCCAACTTGGCAGGGAATGAAGATGCATTTTGTGCTTGAGATTCTGCGTCCCATCTTAGCCTCTGGGCATCTGCTGCCGTTTGCATCTCCTGCACAGACTTGCTCACAGATTCTGTGAAATATTACATATCAGTTAAGTCAGAAATGAGCTTTGTCCTTGGCTGATCCCCTCTTCTGATGAGAAAGGAACAACATCTATAAAAAGGACTGAACGCAGTAAGGTGTGTTCCAAAGAGGAGCACAGGATAGCTCCACGATAAATTATAATCCTCTAGCCGATGATGAGGGGAAATGTGTCAGATTTACATGCAGCATTGCTTGACAAGACAGAATCCCAGAAAAGTGAGGACTGGGGAGAGCAACAGCTAGAATTATGATATCCAACAGCATTCTCTGATCTATGATCCTGTTGCTAATATGAGTACCAAGGGCAAGAGGCATGGGGGAGTTGGAGTTACAAAGAGAAAGAGAGTGTAGCATACCCTTTTCTGATTTGTACTTCCTCCACTCTTCAAACTGCATACAAAACGCCAAACCATGTAAAGAAGCTTTCCTTTAAGTACACAATCCGAACCACCCTCTGGTTGAAACTCGCCATTAAGAATTTTGATTTTACATATCAGACATCGTACTTGTGCAAACCCCGTAAC
The DNA here is from genome assembly GCF_047967505.1 of Dipteris shenzhenensis. Taxonomy (NCBI): domain Eukaryota; kingdom Viridiplantae; phylum Streptophyta; class Polypodiopsida; order Gleicheniales; family Dipteridaceae; genus Dipteris; species Dipteris shenzhenensis. The sequence goes on from NC_141622.1 coordinate 19,154,423, forward strand.
GAACACACTGCCAAGACTTCTTCTAGCAATAAAAAAGCATGCTACACGAAGCCTTGAACACAAATGCTGCTAAAGCCAAGCACGTTTTGACAAATTTGAATTAACTTCTCAATAATGAGCATTCTGAAGACATGTACTGGCCTAGATATTCACAAAACTAGATTGATCACAGTCATAAGACAGTGATTGAAATTGTAATAGATGTTTGTAAACAGGCCGAAAATTTCCCACCAGATTCCTTTAAGTAATGCACTAGAGAAATTCTAGCAGAGTAAGACATTAACCTGTATTAAGTCACCTGGACCTCTTATACTTGGGCGCCGATCAAAGATCTGCTTATGAGAGGTTTTTAAATCTTCTGGTTGCATTTTATCTGCATGTTTTCCCCTTTCAGGCAACTCTTTTGTACTGATATGCTCTTGATTTCCATCTCCCTCTTTTTTTTCAAATGGTCGACTCAACAAGTTCTTCGTATCTTTTCCAAGCCCCCTTGCAGTCAACCTCAAATTGGCATCCTCTTCGTAGCTCACCTCCAATTCTGTGGCAGCTTCTGCAGCTTCAAGTTCACTGAGACGTGCCATAATTTGTTCATGCTCCTTGTCTTCACTGTCAGATGTTGATACATCTTGCTCCGTCAGCATATTCTTTAACTCACGAACTGTTCCTGTCGCATAGTTCTCTAATAATCAATTCAATAAATAAATCAAGCGACACAAAATTACTTAGCAAGAAACCTGTACTTTAGTAGAGTCGAACCTTTTAATATATGTACCTTGCTGAGTCTACAATACATTCACTCTTACAAATTCAGAAACTCAACAATGACTTGCCTAAAACAACAATAATAATATGACTTGCCTGAGAGTTTTGAAGGACCAGCTTCTAAGTTTGGTGATTCCCAGGAAGAAGGCTCAACAAAATCCTCTCTTATCTCTACAACACCTGCCTGATAAAACAATCAACTTTGATAGGAGCTTCTTCACAAGGCTTATTCACAAACCTGTTGAAGCAAATATACATAAAACTAAATTCAAAGGAATGTGCCCCTCTATGCAGCATGTGCGCACATATTTTTCTGCACTCCTAAGCTGAAAAGTTGAAACAAGATCCTCATTACAATGAAGTTTCCATGTAAACCAAGTGTTGAATAGTGTGGGAGTAGGCTGGGTTGCTATGCAAATACATATTCATCAACAAGATCGAATATAAGAAACCCTAGCAGGGTTGCCCTACTTCATAAAGACGTATTCAAATTGGACCTAGATTCCCATAAAGGTTCAAAGAATAACCCTAATCCACTTCACAAAGTTAACATATATCCACTAAATGTACGATTGTGTAGACCAGCCAATAACCCATTTATCACCACTCACCCATCATTGGAAGATCTTATCATAAAAAAGACATAGATAATGTTCAACTTGCCAGACTTCTCACGAGGTAGGGCTCTCAAGTCTCTTGTCTGATCCTCACAGAAACCATGGACTGTTGAACAGTCCTTAGGTCACCCCACAATGCCAAATGAAGTGATACCAAATGTCAATGTACTTGGACTTCTCATAATCTTTCGTATTTTTGCCAAGGGTATGACCTCTAGTTATAAAAAAGATCATGGCCACACAAGAACACGTAGCACGTGAGGTAAACTCAGCCTCTGCTGAAGGTTGTGTCACAATGTCTTAGTGGAAATACAGAGTGACAATTCACCACCATGAATGTGTACCATGAATGCTTGAGGCCACCTCCCCAATTAGCATCACAACACCCAATGAGCTGTGGGTTTGTGGACACGTTGTCTTGAGGTATGACAGCTTTAGGTTTGCTGTGTTATCTTCGCTCCGGAGTCCATTCCAATGGTGAACATACTGTTGAAAATGGGGAGAGGGTGAGAGACACTCAATCACAGGTTAGAGACAAGAGCTGAGGCACGAACTGATGTTGATAGATTGTGTTAAAGTACATGGCCTCATTTATAGGCTGGGCAAGCCTTATCTTCCCACACAAACACCTCATAGATGAGGTCACACACAAGAGAATCTAGATCCTATAATCTAGGGGAGGAATCACACCTACCACATGAGGTGGCACAAGTGGCCTCAAGACTCTTCACTCACACAACTGTAGGACACTCCTAGGACTCTAGGACCACACACACTAGGACTCCAATAGTTCCAACAAACCCCCCTTCGGAGCTAGGGTGAGAAACTATGACATCATCCAGACTGTGCATCCCAGGCAATCTCAGAGGCTAACACCTGAGCATAATTCAAAGGTTGAACCAAGCACTCTCATGGCTTAGGTGTCAACGTGATCAGAAACTCAAATCTGAGCATGGATGCATGACCAACTCATAGGTCTAGGGAGTACACCAACATCCTGGAACTCGGCCAGGCCTGATAAAGAAAAGACATAACAACCCCCCTGTCTCCTAACTGGGTACATGGAAATAAGTGGAGCCTTTTATAGGACAAGGCACACAAAATGACAAATTATTACATCATTTTAGGGGGACTACCCAAGGCAGAGTACCTAACACATTGACTCTAGAAAGCCCACTCTTCATCTATCACCTCATGGAGGGATAGACCAGAAACAGCAGCAGTGCAGGCTTGTTCCTCAGGTCCAGAAGGTGTAGCTTCATCGTCTTCGTCCTCGCTCTGCTCCGCAACCAGATTGGCATGTTCTTTGGCTTGTACCTTTGCCATCTTCTTGAAGCAACGATCCTCTAGATGGCCAAGCTTCTGACAGTAATTACATTTAAGAGGTTTTCCTTTCTTCTTGGGTTTATTCTTGAGAAAGAATGCTTTGCCAGACTCAAAGGAAGATTCTGCTTTCTCTGTAAGCCTACGGTCCTCATCAATGAGATGAGCTACCATACCCTTACAGCTCATATTGCGGCTGACTCTTAGGACAGCAAGGATCTCATTGTACTTGGAAATGTCTTCAATACTTGAGAGAAGTACAGCAACTTGATCATCATCTTCAACAATGGCTCGGATGGCAGATAATTGTTGGAGAATTGACCCAAGATTGCTCAAGTGTTCATTGAGGGTTTCACTTTCCTTCATCTTGAACTTGAAGAGTTTTTGTTTGAGAAAGACTTTGGAATTATTGATCTTATTTCCAAACAAATTCTCTAAATTTTCCCAAACATCATTTGCAGTCTTATCAAAATCCACATGGTGGATAAGGTTGTCAGCTAAAGCTAGCCCAATGATAGCCATTGCTTTATCATTTTGGTTCTCCCACCAACTGATTCTAGCATCATCACTTTGGGGTTTTGGCTCCTTGCCATTGGTGATATTCCATATGCCTTCTCGCATAAGAAGAAGCTGGAGTTTCGTCTGCCAAGTTGGGAAATTGCTCCCTGAGAATTTCTCGATGAACGAGGAGTTTTTTATGCTATCCATTGGTGGGAAGGTCTTAGCTGTTATTACAGCCAATGTCTAAATCCCTTACAATGTTTACTCAAATTTTGCAAAAAAAGCCCCAAATTTTACATAGTAGAAGCTTCCATTATGCCAAAGGAAAAAGCCCTAAATTTTTGGGTTAGGGTTGCTGCAAAATTAGGGTTTGCAGAAAATTGGGGCTTTTCAAAATTTCCTAGAGCATAGTGTTCTAGCAATACCAGGGAAGCTTCAGACCATAAAAGCCCCAACAAATTCACCCAAAATGAGGCAAAATTCTTGAAAAGCGCAATTTAGGGCTTCGGGCTCAGAAATGGGCTTCAAGGTCGGGCTGAATCCCCTCCAAATGTGGCGGCGATTTTGACACGGGCAGCTGTGATTGAGTTGTGGCAGCTGAAAGACGACTTCCAGGCAGCAAGATACTTCATGGAAAGCTCAAGTTCGATCAGCCATTCTCGTGATGCCATTCTCTTCCAGAAATATATGCGCCTCAGAAAACAAGCTGCGTAGAGAGGCGACGTACGTCCAGCATAACTCCGAGTTCACAGCAGGGAAATGGACCGGGCAGTCAAGCTGAGCAAAGGTGGAACTGTTTGCTGAGGCGTGGGCAACACAGATCAACACAGAAGCAACATAGGATGGTCTTCGATGTAGATTGAGGAAGCGTGAACTGCAAACCAAAAGAGCTGCGTTGACGTGCGAGTCAATGGCCACGGCCCTCACAAGGTCGTCAGTCGCCGGTACATGCGAGACGCCGCCAAATCATCGCAATGACACCTTCGCAGGAGCTGTCGCAGGTCATTGGGGCAAAATGCTGCTGCTGGAGATTGCGCAGATCAAGGGCGGAAGGAGGAGAGCTGAGAGGCGGCAGCAGCAATGGGCAGAACTGAAGCGGCCATCTCGACAGCAACGTGGAGATGGCGGAAGAGTGGCCCAGCGGAGGAGAGAGGTAGCGGGTAGAGGAGTTAGCAGGAAAGAGGTAGCATCAGCATGGGTAGGATTACTGCCGCGACTTCGGCATTCTTGAGGCTGATGGCGCAACAAACAATATCAACTCGATGAACAACATAGAGCTGCTCAATCGAAGAGGAATGCCATCAACCAGGAGCTTCAAGGTGGCTCTGATACCAACTGTTGAAAATGGGGAGAGGGTGAGAGACACTCAATCACAGGTTAGAGACAAGAGCTGAGGCACGAACTGATGTTGATAGATTGTGTTATCATAGCAAGTACATGGCCTCATTTATAGGCTGGGCAAGCCTTATCTTCCCACACAGACACCTCATAGATGAGGTCACACACAAGAGAATCTAGATCCTATAATCTAGGGGAGGAATCACACCTACCACATGAGGTGGCACAAGTGGCCTCAAGACTCTTCACACTCACACAACTGTAGAACACTCCTAGGACTCTAGGACCACACACACTAGGACTCCGATAGTTCCAACACATACAGCTTAACCATGGACTGGTTGACAAGTCTGATTTCATAGCATCTGTCAAGCCATGTTGATGTCATCCAATATATCAGCTTGCAAACTGTTGGCCAATGTAAGGTGGGACCCTCAAAAAGGGTCACTCTCCAACTTTCACTTTGACAGTGGATAGGGTCAAGTGATCTTAGATAAGATCAAGTGTTGTAAGGCATGAGTTACTCAGAGTGATCTAAGCCATGATGTGGATGGAGGTGCCCTTATAAGTTATGGGCATAAAACTATGTAAATGGTTTATGAAACAAATCGGAGAGTTTTTGTTTTCTTTCACTGATGCGTCACTTCTATCCCCTTTGAGTCCTCTTCCTCTCCCCTCCCTCAACCATGTTTTCTAACAAGGTATCAAAGCCAATTTCTACCCCTGCTTGCAGCAGATCTTGCCTTGGTAGCTTTATGTTGTTCATGCCATTTCTGCCATCAGGCCGTTGTCTACCTCTATTGTTACCACCACCTTGCTGTGTGAAGCAGTCTTGTTCCTTTTGCTGCCGTCATTTTCTAATTGGTCGACTCAGCAAGCCTGTCCACTTCCTTTCTAGTCAGCATAGCTTGCTGGGTAAACTTTCGATCCATGGGAGATATTCCTGAAGAGACGAGCAAAAGCTTGCAAATTTGGATTTGCAAGAGCAACGAGTAAGCTTTTGGGCATTCAAAGAGCCAAGCGAAGAGGCATTTCCGAATTGGATGAAGAGGAAGTGAGGGTTGTGAAAGTGTAGCCTTGGAGGAGCGGCCCGTTTTATAGCAAGTTGTTTCCTGAGGCGCCCGACCTGCTTCAGCCGCTGTTCATCTTTTGCTGACACGGCAACGAAGACTCCAGAGTAGTATCTCCAATCCAGACTTTGTGCACTAATAATGATCAGATCCAACAGCCACCGTTTGGCTGCTTGTGTTCTTTAATAGCCGCATTTATCCATAATATCTAATTCCTTCATCTTCCATGCACAGCTTGCATTGCAGTCTGAGTCTGGCTTCCCCTTGTACCATCCACTGGTAGACATGTGCAAGATTGTTTCCCGCTACGAAAGGGGGCGCGAAAGGGAACTGCTTGCGGGCTTCAATTCCTTACATAGAGTGGTATTTGATAGATTCATGATCAATCAATGCAACAAACTTGGCTCCATATAGATAATGTCTCCAACTTTTCAATGCGTACGTGACCGCATATAATTCCTTCTCCTCAGTCGGCCTCCGAATCTGAGTATCATCTAGCTTTTACTCTCAAAAGCTGCAAGTCGCTCCTCCTGGAAAAAAGTTGCAAAACACTAGCATCAGCTCTGCTCGGACTTCGAAGTGGAGCGAAGCTGATTCGCTGTTGTCTAAGGAGGTATTCAATGGAAACCACTTAGTAAGCACCCTGTTTAGATTTGCAATTTTTCTTCCATTTGGGTCTGCTGCAACATTTGAAAGGGCTGGTGCATAGACTGATAACAAGAGAGGGGTGTGGGGTTTTTAGCTACTAGCCCAGCCCAAAAGCTATCTCCTAAAAGCTCCGTAAAGCAGGAGCAAGTTATTAAGATTCAAAACAAGGAATGCACATAAATGCAAAGCACAAAATCCACCCAAAGCAAGTTATTAAGGCTCAAATGACTAAACAAGGAATGCACATACCAGATGATCCACTTGCTTGTCACAGGAATCATTTGACCTTGAAACCAGAGGTCCTTCCAAAGACTCCTCCCTCATGTTAGTGATACCAGCCAAGCAAGAGAAATACAAGCACTCAATGCTGTCCTTCACCTTCACAAGTGTTTCTATATCTTCTCCAAAACATTCTTATTGTAACGTCGAGATGTCACCAAGGAAAGCTCTTCTAAGACTACATGTGCTGACGTTGACTTTGTCTCCTTTGGATCTTGATCAAAGTCCTTTTGATCTGCTCTTTCTTTCTACAATCCTTTGCAAAATGTTCCTGGCTGGCCGCAATAGAAGCGCTTCTTTTGACATTTTCTTTTCTTCTTAATCTCATCATCAAAAGTATCCCCATCCTCGTCAGATTTGACATCCTTCTTCTTCTTCTTGACGGGCTTGCCGTCTCGCTAGGCATGCCCTTGTCCTTGCCATAAAAGGCCTTTTCATTGGATCCGTCATACTTCATTTCCTGAAGTTTCTACTACAGAAGCAAAGGCAATAGCTCCTCAAAGGTAACCAGGGGCGACCACTGGCCTGCTATCATTGTTGTCACAAAGCTCCTAGGAAGCGTGCCGAGCAAAAGCCTAGCCCATCCTCGCTGAATCTGTGGGACCAACTATTGAGAGTTTGTCCCTCCCCACCTTCTCTTGGTGATGTGGTCCTGTACTACCTCCCCCTCTTCCACAGTCATGCCGTACAACTCCATCTCGAGGTCTAGAATCCTTGCGTCATTATTCACCTTGCACATATTCTTCAATAGGTCCACACAACAAAGTGTCTGCCAACTGAATGTGTGGGAGCACCAAATCCGTAGTGATAGTGGCCGGGGCTTGCACATCACGCGTCACCAAGTCTTCCACTGCTACACGATCTGCCAGTACAATAACCACCGCCACAGTCACAGTGGCTGAAGTCGTCGTGGACTATGGCATCAACTCTACTCTATACCAGCTAGCTCTTGACCTTCATCTTCCGCAGAGGATAATTTGACCCATCCAACTTGCCCGTTTCCCCAAAGTTTGGAAGTGGATATCTTGCAGCCATGATAAGGAGCTGTCGGAGATAGAAGCCTCGTACACTTGGCTGAATCTGAGCCACCCTCCTCACAAGGACACTGCTCCTTCAAACGTAGAACTTGATTAAGGTTGTCCTTTCCCAAGGTCCTTTGCGAACTTTTGTCAAGGCTCCAATATCATTTTAGAAAATACAATAAAGGGTATGCAAATTGGAAACTAACCCCAGAGTAGAGTTATTGAGCCCAGGAACTCACACAATGGTAATATTCAAATCCAAAACTTCTTTCCTTAATGCGTACTATGCACAGATGTGCAGAAGGTAAATAGACAATGCTCAAAAGAGAGATGTAGAGCCAGCAAAATATATTTCTGTCCAATTTGGATGCAATACAAAAACTATGTCCAATGCCCCATGCAGTGTTTGTTTTGGTTCCTTAGCCTCCTTTGCTGCTCTGAATGCACAAGTCACCTCGAAAGTTGTCTTCTTTTGCTGCTCCTACACAATCATGATCCAGCTCTTCCACTCCGTATAGATCTGCTCCTTCGTGTGCTCCAAGAAGCTGCCGCAATCCTAAGATCTCTTCTTGCTTGCCTCTCCCCAGAACATCCACCCTGGGGGCTGGACTGCTCTGAAGTGGCTGAAATGCCCAAGATATGAGCTCAAAATGAATGTATTAAATGCCCCATCCAAAGGGGCTTTATATAGAGGGCCGTATGCCTCACAGACAGGCCGACTTTCATAGACCAGTCAGCCAACCTAGTTGGCCAACCAACCTGCCTTACCAGCCAACTTGGTTAAGCTCTATATAATACCTTTGGGTCTGCACGTTGCATCCCTTTCTCCAGTCCTTCCTCCTCTTCTGTCCGACTGGTTTCAGCCCTATTCCAGGTCCAGAGCTACTACTTATTGTCTGTACTAGTGCGCCACCTGTACCAGTGTCTCCAATAGCCTCTAGTGACTGCAGCAGCCTCCCAAAGATGACGCCTGACTGATGTGTGGCAGCCCAAACCTGCATGCCCCTGTTCAGTATGGTTCTGCCCATCAACTCTGCTACCAACAGCTCCATGTTGATACTCCACAGTTCCGTACACATCCTGTATGTTATGTTCACACATGGACATAACTAGGCTAGTGTTATGGAGGTCAGGTTGACCTATGGTCATGTGTCCTAACCATGGGATAGTTAGGACACATGGTACCTTTGGTACACTAAAGGGAGTCTTAGGCTTGAGACACCTAAGACACCCTACATCTATATAAACAAGAGCCAATGCTCATTTGGGGCATCCATACAAGTGGGGCCCCCTGAGAATACCTAACTGGATTGAGAGCATAAGGGACTGCTGGTATGGGACGCGTAGACTTACCCGAGATGGACTACGATTGGAGGTTGCACAACCTCTAGCTTGCGGGTGATCCTAAGAGATCTACTATTGGGTGCGACATACTAGCCGATACCACATGTGTCCCTTGGTTTGTATTATGATGTTAGTCTATGCTTGCAGGTTCACACGAAGAAAGAGGAGATCCAAGAACCCTGGCTTAGGGGTTGTTTCCTTTGGTATCAGAGCGAAAACTATCTTCTTGATTCGAGAGCTTCGAATGTTTTGTTTGCCTGTTGCAATTGCTTATGTGTAATTTTGAGCTAAAGGATGGATTAGAGAATTCGTGGTGTTTGAATCTTGACCAGCTGTATCACCTTTCCTCAGCTGGTGAATTCTCACAGCAGATTCACGCGCAATCAACTGTTCTTACAGCCCATCATCTGCTGTGATTAGCTTAGATGGAGGCCACTTCAACAACTAAACAAGGCTGCGACATGAGAGTTCGGAAATGGCTGTTTGATACACAAGATTACCATAACCTGATGACGCAAACTTTGTTCAAGCTGTGAAGAAGGTCGAAGAAAAACATGTGATGGTTATCCTTCAGCCTGCCTTGTTCAAATGGTAGACAAGTGAAAGAGCATTTATCAAGCAGAAGTATGAATTGTATTGCCTTCTACTTACCGCATATAGTGAGCTAATTAATCTTCCTTTCCTTATTACAAGGAGCGCAATAGAAACTTACGGCAACTTCAGCAAGAGTGTCATTGAAGAAGCGAGACTCTGCCTGGAGGTCTGCAATTTCTGAATTAATACCAGCAATTTTGGAGTCCAGAAAGGTTCCACGTCTGTCTAGTATCTCCACAGTCTGCTTTGCAGTGCACTCTGCATAGTAGCCCTCACCAAGAAGAACCTGCATGAATAATTCAACGATCTAAATCAAGATAATCTTCTGAAATGTGGTCTTACTTTTCCATGGATGTAATCCATTATCCTTTTGAAATCGAGCACCCAAACTCCTTTTAAAAAAAGGTCTTAGCAGAGACCCAATGGTTATAGTTATAGTTACAGCTATAGCTTCACCCTAAAATTTCACTCTAATAAATTTCTTACTGATCAAATACCAGGAATTCATTTGTGTGCACCAATCGTCCTGGGAAAAAGGCTGCCTTCCCAAATGGAACCTGGCAACATAAGCCTCTTTGCTTAGTAATTACTTCTTTGTCACCGAACGAGGGACTCAAGAACGCATTAGAAACATAAATAGACCTGCCCGATTTAGCAGCCACACATAATATCGACAAGTTGCAAAATAGCTTTCATGTATCTGGTGATATTCATATGGTAGATTGCTTGACATCATTTGAACAATTGAACTTAAAAAAGAAAAACAAGCAAACAAATAGCAGATCACTAGCTGATGGAAATTCAATGTATAAAACACATAAAGAAGTTCAAAACAACACAGATCGCTCTTGTTTCCTTTGCTGACCCTACCACTCCCTCGAGGATATGCTGGGAAATGTATCCAGTGACATGAGACAATCCAATGCATGCTATGGTCACAATGTTTACGCAGGTGGAGGGTGAAAGCCTTCCAGACATACAGAGGGGGAATTCTCAAGACAGAGGCATTCGGAGCTGTCTACATGTATTCTAAAGATGTTAATATCTTGGACTTTGCAAGGATAGAGATACTGACAAATGCATGTGAAAAGGAGGATTCTCCAAGAGGGATCATGTGCATGTTACTGAAGAGGGATCAATAGGGAGTACATGTAACCTTTGTAGGCTCAGGATTCGAGCTTGAGTGGAGGTCAACAAGAGCTTGGGTTCGGAGGCCGCATGGAGCAATTCCCGAGCTTCTGGAAAGAGACTCATTGGTGGAGAGATACGTGCAGCAGCCACTTCACAAGTTCCAAGGATTGAGGTTGAGGATGCAGCTGGAGGATGATCAGGTTTAAATAGACCCAGGATGCTTGGTACCTTATAGTATCTAGCCTATTCCCAGATCGACCAGATGGACACATTGTTGGGGTAAAGGCACTATAGCCACCCAAGTACAGTTAGTACACTTAGTACTTTATTTGTTAAGTACACTAAGTACACCGTACTTAGTGTTGTAACCTTATCCTTTCATATAAAAGGTTGACTGTGTGCTAGGGGAGGTACACACATACGTTTTATCCCCACACTTCTTGTGTTTATCCTGCTTGTGTGTGTTGGTGTGCTCCCACTCTCCCCTTCCACAACTGGTATCAGAGCCATCATCAAAGCCATCGCTAGGCAGCCAGCATCAGAGCCATCGCTAGGCAGTCAGCAGCACTGCCATCGCTAGGCAGCGGCGACAGCAACAGCAGCCTGCAGATAGCGCCTTCAGCTGCTAGCGCTACCAGCGCTAGCAGCCTTCGAGGCTGTTCGTCACCAGCGCCAAGGCCACCGACGACGCCAGCGCCAAGGCCACCAGCAACGCCAGCGCCAAGGCCACCGACGACGCCAGGGCCAAGGCCACCAGCGACGCCAGCGGCGCCACCAGCAGCAAGCCAGGCGGCGCCAGCAATTCCGCCATCAGCGCCACAAGTGGCCACAGGTGCATGTCCTCGCCATCGCCATCGCTGGAGAGCTCGGAGACGTTCACGATCGTAGAGCAGCCCGCTTCACCCGTTTTTTTTTTGTTCCTTCAGCCTTCAGCTCTTTTCAATCCCAGCGCAATTTCCAAGCTCATACTTGAGCATTGTGGGTCAGATGTATTGTCAGTGAGGTAGATCTGCAGATCTATGCCTCCTATGTGAGAGAAATTCTCATTTTCTTTGAATTGCGGAATCAAGGGGCTTTTGTAGCCACAGCCAAGCATTGGCTTATACACGCACTTGTTTGCGTATATCCTCCTGATTGGAGTTGATTTGTGCAAGGATTTGATGCATTTTATGACTTACGGGACAGTGGCAGATGCATATGAATTGGGGCTTTTGACATTGTTATGCATATCAGTGTTGGGGGAAACACCTAGATGCCTTATGTGATCAGTGGAGCTTTGGGAAAGCGGTGTATGCACTAAAATCTTCAAAAATTGGCTTCCAGTCAAGGGGCTTTTGCCTCATTCAAGTTCTAAACTGTGTAACACAGTTATAGAGGCAAGAGAAAGTCTAATTCTGACAGTTTTGGACAGTTATACAGTCAATTTCTGTTGCTGTACTAGAAAGTACAGTCGGGTACTGTCCGGAGTCAATTTTTGGACTGTAAACAGTCACTTTACTGAAGTTTAAAGTGCATAAAACAGTGCTGTTTTCACTGTTACAGCAGGGACATACATTGTGTCAAATCAAGGTACTGCTGTACTGTACTACAGAGCATCAATTAATGCATTAAGTATTTCTTTTCTGGATCTGCAGCAGGCAGGAAACAGACAGTATTTACTGTTAAGTGGGAGAAAGTTGCAGGTCCTGTGTTCCATTGCAGGAATTAACTTTTGAGCACAACTACAAGTGCATCTGTGCACTTAGTTTGCAGGGAGTCAGGCACCCAAGTGTGGGTTATATTTCTTGCTGATTGTAATGACTTCATCCTCGGAATCTTCTCTTCTCAATATTAAAAAGTTGCAGGGTGCTGCTAACTACCCAATGTGGAAAAAGATGTTCCTGAATGTGCTAATTCTCAGGCAATTTCATGCTCCTATTATACACAAAGGTGTGAAGCCCACTGGCACATCTGATGATGCTTGGGCACTAGCTGATCTGTCAGCAAAGTCCATAATTGAATTGTCACTCCATGAGAGTGTTGTTTGGAATGTGGATGGTGAAAAAACAGCCTGGGGTGTGTGGAAAAAGCTACAGGACACATATGAGCAGCAGAGTGTAGCCACAAAGATATATTGGCTGCGCAAGTTCTTCAATCTGAAGATGAAGGAAGGGACCTCCATGGATGCACATCTCAATGAGTTTAATTCAATTGTCACTCAACTTGCAAATCAAAAATATGTGGTGGATGAGGAAACCAAGGGTATGGCACTCTTGATCTCTCTTCCTGAAAGTTGGGATACATTCACCACAGCTGTAACAAATGCAAACACTTTCATAAGTTTTTCAGATATCACAGGGCTGATTTTGCAAGAAGAGCAGAAGCTGAAAGCTCAAGATGCAGTAAAGCCTAACAATACCTTAAATGCAAGGGGGAGAAGTCAGCAAAGAGGCAAATCTCAGGAAAGGGGAAAAGGGAGGAGCAAGTCCCGCTCCAACAAAGATGTTGAGTGCTACTACTGTGGCAAAAAGGGACATACCAAAAAGCAGTGCTTTAAACTGAAAAATGATAAGAGAGACAAAGCCAAAAACACTGATGCGTCAGATGCAAAAGCAATTGTACCAGTAAGCAATGGCAAGAGCAGTGTGAAGATTGAAGAGCTTCATTCTACACACGGTTATGACAGTGAGGGAGAGGTTCTATTTCTCTCTACTTTGGATGCTCATTCTCTCCATGCAGGAGATTTTGCAGACATGCACTCTTGGATCATTGACTCAGGTGCCTCATTCCATGTTACACCTTACAAAGAATTGTTTGTAAGATATGCAGCAGGCAGTAATGGAGTCGTTTTTCTAGGGGATAATCATGCATGCAGTATTGTTGGTATTGGAGATGTCGGGCTTGTATTTGCTGATGGTACTCAGCTTATGCTTCACAATGTTAGGCATGTACCCGAAGTCAAGAAAAATATGATTTCTACTGGCATGTTGGATGACGAAGGTTTGTGACCAGCTTTGGTCATGGTTTCTGGAAGGTCACCAAAGGTGCCCTGGTTGTTGCCAGAGGCTCTAAGGTTGACACAATGTATACTCTTCATGCTAAAGTATGTAATCATGCTGATATTCATGCCACCGAGCTGCCGAATATTTCTATGTGGCATAGCCGGATGGGACATATGAGCATAAGTGGAATGGAGCACTTGGCTCGCCTTGGCTACTTACCGTCTCTTAAATTTTCTGATTTAAAGTTTTAAGAGCACTGCATATATGGTAGACAGTTACAGTGTCCTCATAAAAGGAGATTAGGACATAAAGATGCTCAACTTGAGCTTGTGCATACAGACGTGTGTGAGATGCCTAGTCCTTCACTTGGAGGTGCATGGTACTTTGTCACATTTATAAATGATTCCACAAGGAAGGTGTGGGTGTATCCTCTTCGATTGAAGAGTGATGTCTTTCCAGTGTTCAAGAAATGGCTTGCTATGGTTGAGAACCAAACAGGCAGAACACTGAAGGCTTTGCGATCAGATAACGGTGGGGAGTATATGTCTAATGCATTCAATGCATTTTGTGATGCTAGAGGTATTAAAAGAGAACTCACTGCTCCTTACAGTCTAGCGCAAAATGGCACTGCAGAGCGTATGAATAGAACCATACAGGAAAAGTCTCGCTCTATGATGTCACATGCTGCTTTACCTCATGGATTTTGGGCTGAAGCTGTAAAAACAGCAGTACACCTCATCAATAGGTCACCAAATAAAAGACTAGATGGCAGAGTGCCAGAGGAGCTTTGGACAGGAAAACCTCCTTCCTATAAGCACTTGAGGGTCTTTGGCTGCACTGTGTACGTGCATATACGCAGAGAAGATCGCAGCAAGCTTGATCCTAAGTCTCTTAAATGCATTTTTCTTGGATATGGTGACAGTGGTGAGATGGGTTACCGCCTATGGGATCCTGTGAATAAGAAGCTAATACGCAGCAATGATGTCTTATTTGATGAGTCATGTATGTTTAAGGCAGCAGATAAGCCTTCTGATGCTTCAGAGGTTGACATTGATGACTCGGGACATCCTGTACAATTCAGGCAGGCTGCAAATCAGCCACAACAGCAGCGTAATCAGCCAATGCATGATGCTGCAGCAGGTCCAAATGGACAGCCCGCAGTGGCGGAAGATGTACTACGGGACATGCCACCTTTGGAAGACCTCCCAGGCATAATTCTGCAGCCTGACCTACTAGAACAGCAACCTGTTTTAGGTGAGCAGCAAGTTGGACAGCAAGACCAATGGGTCCGAAGGTCCACTCGACAAACGAAACCGCCAGACAGATTTGTTCCAGGAGCAGATTTTATTATGCTTACAGATTGTGGAGAAACCTTCCTGTTACAAGGAAGCCGTGCAAATGCATGATAAAAGGCTATGGGAACTAGCCATGAAGCCTGAAATGGACAGTCTCCATAAAAATGGTACTTGGGAATTGGTGCAGTTGCCTAAGGGCATGAAAGTACTACCATGCAAGTGGGTGTATAGATTGAAAGTCACACTTGGAGCTAAGCCAAGGTATAAAGCCAGGTTGGTTGCCAAGGGCTTTAAGCAGGAGTATGGTGTTGATTTTGATGAGATCTTTTCTCCAGTGGTTAAGATGACCACACTCAAGATTGTACTTGCTTTGGTTGCATGTGAGAATTTGGAATTATGCCAAATGGATGTGAAGACAGCCTTTCTTCACGGTGATCTTCATGAGGAGATCTACATGCAGCAGCCGGAAGGATTTGCAGTCAAGGGCAAGGAGTCACTTGTATGCAAGCTTAAAAAGAGCCTTTACGGGCTGAAACAGGCACCAAGGGAATGGTATAAGAAATTTGATACCTTCATGAAGTCCCAAGGTTTCAGGAGAAGTGATGACGATCACTGCTTATATACCAAAAGGGCTGCAAATGGCAGCTTAATCATTCTCATTTTATATGTGGATGACATGCTTATTGCTGGTAAAGCTCGTGAGGAGCTTGATGACCTTAAGAAAAGATTGCATGAGGCCTTTGATATGAAGGACCTTGGTGATGCAAATCACATACTGGGAATGTGGATACGGAGAGACAGGGGACAGCGTTTGTTGTATTTGTCTCAGACCGAATATATTGGCAAAGTATTGCACAGGTTTCATATGGAGGGGGGGAAGACCCTTAGTTCTCCATTGCCTCCGTATGTGAAACTCAGTGCAATGGACAGCCCACACTCAGATGCTGATAGGGCTGAAATGGCCAAGATTCCGTATGCTTCAGCTTGTGGCAGTCTCATGTATGCCATGGTTGCAACCAGACCTGATATTGCGTTTGCAGTGGGAGTGGTTAGCAGGTATATGGCAAATCCAGGCAAGAAGCATTGGAATGCAATGAAAGGTATCATGAGATACCTGAAGGGCACACAAGAGTTGTGCATATGCTTTGGCAAGCGAGATGCAAAGGTGCATGGTTATGTGGATTCAGATTTTGCTGGTCATCCCGATAACCGGAAGTCTACTACCGGTTATGTTTATACATTCACTGGAGGTGCAGTGTCATGGATGTCAAGGATGCAGCAGTGCATAGCCTTGTCTACTACGGAAGCTGAATATATTGCAGCCACAGAGGCATGCAAGGAGGCCTTATGGTTATCTCGGCTAGTGGGAGACTTGGGCATTACAGGTGATATTCCATTGTTGCATTGTGACAATCAGAGTGCTATTCAGTTGGCACACAATCCTATCTTTCATGCAAAGACAAAGCACATTGATGTGAAGTATCACTTCATCAGGGAGGTGATAGATGATAAGCTGATTCAGCTTGTCAAGATTCACACAGATGATAATCCAGCAGATCTGTTGACAAAAGGCTTGCCTGCAGAGCGGTTTGCACATTGCCGACAGTTGATGGGTATAGGTTGAGCCTCATTTATTTTTACTTGAGGGCATATTGCCTTTAAGTGGGAGGTTGTTGGGGTAAAGGCACTATAGCCACCCAAGTACAGTTAGTACACTTAGTACTTTATTTGTTAAGTACACTAAGTACACCGTACTTAGTGTTGTAACCTTATCCTTTCATATAAAAGGTTGACTGTGTGCTAGGGGAGGTACACACATACATTCTATCCCCATACTTCTTGTGTTTATCCTGCTTGTGTGTGTCGGTGTGCTCCCACTCTCCCCTTCCACACATGTTGGTGCCTGGGTATCTTGAAAGATTCTGGCATGCTCGTGACATGGATGGGCAATGCCACTGGCATGTGGTGCTAGGATGGTATCATTGTTCTAGACTGGATCCAGTTGTTCAGGATGCAGACCAGGTACGCATTCATGGACCTGACAATACACTTCTCTTCGACAGAGTAGGTATCAGACCGCAGTGTGCCATTGAGAAGGGGTGTTGGAATACGAGGTTCAATGCCCTAATTATGACCACCATATGAGGAGGACAAAGGTGCTTGACACCTATAGCATGATAGGTGTAGAAGGTGCACGTGATATTGGTGCCACATAGCCATATGTAGGAGGATGCAACATGGGCAGCACACTATTGTCCTATACGGCCACCCTGGCCAGCACATATGGCTGGCATTAGGCCCTGGTTTAGGGCTGGTTTTTAGGACAACCCCCAGCAATAGGCACTCGCAAAGTGTCATGTGCACGGATTGGTATCTGACGTGTACTAGGTACACAGAACTAGCTCAAGTTAGCCTGGGGAGGCTTAGAGCTAGGCAGGCTTGATTCTCGGGTTGAGTGGCAAGGGTACGAACTATTTATAGGTCTTCGCTATTTTTGGCGCCGGGGCCCAAGTCTATAAAAGAGGCCCAGGGGGTTCAGTTCTCAGTGTGCAGTTGGGAGCAAGTTTCGTTCCCAGGTGCCAGGTCTGATCCTGGATTGAGTCGCGGACGCGCGCTTGCATCTTAGCGTAGCCCAAGGCCCAGTGGCAGATCCAGGGCTTCACAGCGCCACCTGGTGGTATGGGACACCAGGCTGGTTTGGATCTGATTGGGAGTTCGTGCCAGTAGCTCAGCTCGTGGCTCGGAGGGGACATCTTCTGATTCGGGATCACATCCCGTAGATGTCACGGTTGGGTGGTGAGCAGCCTGCTCAGTTCTGATGTTGTGTGTGGTTGTTTTGCAGATCAGGGGTTTCAGGAGTGCTGGGATGTGTCAGTTGGTATCAGAGCCAGCTCCTGAGGTAGGAACTTCTGATGCGAGAACTTTTGACGAGTTTTCCCTCCAGGTATGCCCTAAATTTCGAAATCTGTTGCTGCATTTTTGCTGGAAACCTGGGATAGGAGGGGTGGAGAGATATCTAGGAAAAGGAAGAAGAAAAAGAGAGAGAAAAATCGAGATCCCTGAAGGCCTGTGAGAGAAGGCTAGAGGAAGGGGAGAGAGAGCAGAAAAGCAGGAGAGAGTGGCGGAAAAAAGCTGCAAGGGAGGCGAGGAAGGGGCGCCTGGGATTGTACGGAACAGTCTGGGGGCAAAATGAGGCTCGTGGGGCGGTGAAAAGGCTGTGTACAGCCTGCGCAGAAGGCTGATTACAGCCTGCACATAGGGCTGCGTACAGCCTGCGCATAGGGCTGCGTGCAGCCTGCGCAGAGGGTGCTTTTTTCGAAAAAGCACCCCTCCAAAGCTAGGGGAGCTTGGCCTTTTTTGGAAGCAAAGTTTCCAAATAAGGCTGCCCTGCTCCCTATATAGGTGGGGGCAGGGTACCAGCCTACCCACAAGCCAGCCTAGAGCTTCGAAGCAGTGCCTCGATTTGAGCGCCAGCCTGCGTCAGCCGTCCCTGCCTGCGCCAGCGCTACCCTGCACCGTGCAGTCTGCAGCGTCCGTACACTGCCAGTGTCAGCCTGCGACAGCCATCATAGGCTCTGCATCAGCACCATACGGAACTGTACGGAATACCCTGCGCCAGCCTACGCCACAGTCAGCGCCAGCTGTGCAGATCCCGCTGCAGCGAGCCCTGCGTCAGCCCTCCCTGCACCGAAACAGTACCCGTAGACTGTACGGACGCCGTACAGTCCACATCAGCGGCCGTACAGTCCACGTCAGCAGACCGTACAGCCACTTCAGCAGCGCGTGTATCCGGTTGCGGGTTCGGAAAGGTCTCGGGATTCGTGGGCTTCTGATTCGCCAGGTTCCAGCATCTCCTTCCGTCAGCATCCTTCGGGACAGTTTTCTTCTGCTCCATTCTCCTCTGTGTTTCGTTTCAGTCAGTTATTTCTCTCAGTTCGTATTCAAATCAGATTTCAGCCATGTCTGAGGCTCCAAATCCCGAGTTCACCATGGGAGAGCAGGACTTGGATTACACTCCTGTGGGAGAGGAGGATCAGGGTCTCTATGACGACCTGATAACCAAAAAGGCCTTCAGTGAATTTACGACTGCTCTTGATGACAAATTCGAGCAGGTCAATGCTAATCAATCGGGGTTGACACAGCAACTCCAGGGGATACAAGCAACTCTCACCCTTCTAGCTAGCACTGTACAGGCACTCACGCATGTGGATGCCATGGCTTCAGTGCTAGGCCCGAATATAACTCCAGATCCTTTCCCAGGTGACCAAAAGTCAAGAACAAAGGAGGTAGTTGACACTTGGTTGCACAAGTGGCAGGTACACTTCCAATTCCACCCCTATCCAGATGAGAAAAAGATCCAGCTTACAGCAGGGTTTATGTCAGGTAAAGCCTTGCTATGGTGGAAAGAACTCCAGCCTAAGCCTGATACTTGGACAAATTTTGAGGGCATCTTCAGGAAGGAGTTCCTGAAGAAGGAGGATGACTACGATATCGTTGGCAAGCTCAAGGCCCTCGATATGTCAAAATTAAACTTGACCTTTGAAGTTTATCTTCAAAGATTTAGGGATCTGCAAACCAGGGCCACTAAAATGGATCCAGTGACCTTGTTCGGTTTCTTCGTGGATGGTTTGCCAGACTCCTAGAAGTTGCAGATAAAGAACAACAAGTGCACAACGTTGCAGGAGGCCATGACATATGCACGCATATATGATGATACCATGGCCGGTACCAAGGCAACCACAGTTACCGATACGAGTGGAAAGAACAAACGCAAGTTCTTTCAGCATACGACTGGTATTGCGGAGACGAAGTCTACGGACAACGCCTCCAGGAAAAGCTTAACTCCAGCAAAGAATGGTAAAGCCCGTTTCCTTCGCACTCTGAGGCTCAAGAAAGAAGGGCGATGCTTCTATTGCGAGGAGCGGGGCCACACAAAGAATGAGTGTCCTAAGCGGAAGAACCAAAAGTTGGTGCTAGGACCGAAGCTCTAGGCGGGTCCACGTACCGCAGCCAAGGGAGCAAACCAAGTCGCGATGACAGGTATTTCAGTAAATGTCATTACCTGCCCACTCTCTTGTAATTGTACTTTCAATACTTCGTTGTTTGGTTCCCATGATCTTTTCCGAGTTTATGGAGAAGTTAGGGACCAATAGGTTCACATTCTTTTTGATCCGGGCAGCTCTCACAATTTTGTTAATTACAAATTTGTGCAGAAGATGGGGCTGTCCACAGTACCTAGCGACCACACCTATGAGGTGCAGCTTCCAGCTGGGAAGCAGTTTTGGGATCGCAAGGTTGAAGCGCTTCCTATCCGGATTCAGGCCTACACGGGAGCTCTTACATGTTATGTTATGCATCTGGAGCATGTAGACTTGTTGATCGGGATAGAGTGGTTTAAAACCCACAATATTCAGATCGGATGGACGGAGCATACGCTTTCTTTTGTAGATAAGGACACCCAATTTTGTATTCAGTGTGATCAAATTTCCCCTTCTCAGGGGCCTATTGTATCTGCGATGCAGCTTCGGAATATATTAAACAATTCTCATTATGATGTCTATCAGTGTGTTCTGATTCCACTTTCTTCATTTGTTGTTTCGGTAATTAACAAGAATGAATTAAGTGTGTTTGAACACGTGAATTGAGAATGTTGTTAGATAATTTTAAGGACGTATTCCCAGCTCAACTACCGGAAGGTTTACCTCCAGAACGGGCAGTAGATCATCGCATAGACTTAGTCCCAGGGGCTCAACCTATCAGTGTAACACCTTATAGGATGAGCCAGGTAGAGGAGGATGAGTTAGCTATCCAGCTTCAGGATTACCTGAATATGGGCTATATCCGCCCAAGTAAATCACCTTGGGGTGCACCTGTCCTCTTAAGAAAGAAGAAAGATTCTTCCTGGAGAATGTGTATAGATTACAAACGATTGAATAAAGTCACAATTAAGAACCGCTATCCTTTACCTCGTTCCGATGATTTGATAGACCGTTTGGCGGAAGCGAAGTATTTCACTAAGATTGATTTGCGTACGGGTTATCACCAAATCCGTATCTATGCTAAACACATAGATAGGACCGCATTCCGAACTAGGTATGGTCATTACGAGTTCCTCGTATTACCTTTTGGTTTGACCAATGCTCCTGCTACTTTTCAGCAGATGATGAACGATTTGTTCAGGGATTTTCTGGGCAAATTTGTTGTAGTGTTCTTAGATGACATCTTGGTACATAGTAAAACGCTTGAGGATCACATAGGACACCTCCGGGTTGTCTTAGTTGTTCTAAGACAGCATCAGCTTTATGCCAAGATGAGTAAATGTGACTTCTTTATGAAGGAGATCATTTACTTAGGACACAAGATTTCTTCTGAAGGTATTAGCATTGATCTGGATCGTATCCAGAAGGTTTTAGAATGGCCTATCCCTCAGACTGTGAAACAACTTCGTTCTTTCCTAAGGATTTACGGTATTTCTTCGCAAGTCCGTGCGTGATTATTCACATATCACGGCACCCTTGACCAACATATTGAAAGGTCGTGGACGCAGGTCCAGCCGATCTCTTGGAATGATGCAATGAACAAGGCTTTTGAAACCTTGAAGTTTTCTATCAAGAAAGCACCCGTTCTTGCATTACCCGATCCTACCCGGCCTTATGTTTTAGAGGCCGATGCGAGTGATTATGCGATTGGGGCAGCTCTATTCCAAGAGGGCAGACCTGTAGCTTTCGAGAGTAAGAAGCTAGACGACGCTCAGTATCGTTGGCCCACACTCGAGAAGGAACTTTATGCTGCAGTGTATGCTCTTAAGGTTTGGAGACACTACTTGTATGGTTCAAAGTTCCTTATATTGACTGATCATCAGTCAATTAAGTATGTGTGTGATGGATTAGAATTAAGAGGAAGGAAAGCTAGATGGGCAGAATTAATGCAGGATTTTGATTTCGAGATACGTTATCGTAAGGGTTCGTTGAATAGTGTGGCGGATGCCTTAAGTCGAGTTAAGTTTGTAAATGCTTTGTCATTTACGGAAATATCCTCAGACCTATTTCAATCCTTGAGAGGGCTATACGCAACTGATAGTCATTTCAGTTCTTATTGGCAGAGAGTCCAGGATGGGAGCTCCATGGTTGACCAAGACTCAGGGATTGTGCCACCTAGGATACAGGCGGCGGGAGGTCAGTGGATGATTAGGAACGGCTTGCTGTTCCGGAATGAAAAGATTTGTGTGCCTGATGTTCTCGACCTTAAATCCAAGATTCTCTGGGAGTGTCATGATGCTCCTAGTGCGGGACATCCAGGTATACATAGGACTCTGTCTCTTGTGAAGCATACCTTTTATTGGCCTAAGATGTGTGCATTTATAGAGAACTATGTAGTAGGTTGCCGGGTTTGTCAGGTTACTAAGGCTGAACGCCTTAGAAGCGTGGGCTTATTACAGCCTTTACAGATTCCAGGTAATAAATGAGAAAGTATTTCCATGGATTTTATTACTGGTTTACCTCGAACGCGCAAGGGTCATGACTCTATTTGGGTCATAGTCGACCGTCTGACAAAAATGGCTAGATTCTTACTTACAAGAACAACTATTTCAGCTGTTCAGTTGGCTCACGAGTTTGTGGACCACTTGTTCAAGCTGTATGGTTTGCCATCTGACATAGTCAGTGACAGGGACTCAAAGTTTACAAGTAACTTTTGGACACTTGTTTTTGAGAAGTTAGAAACTACTCTAAGTATGAGTTCCTCGGATCATGCACAATCCGATGGCAGTACAGAAAAGGTCAACCAGTTGGTAGAAGACATGCTTCGGGCATATGTATCTAAGAGACAGTCTTCATCGGAAGATTATCTACCTATGATTGAATTTGCTTACAACAGTGCAAAGCATTCTAGTACAGGTTACAGTCCTTTTATGCTTATGTACGGGTTTCAACCTAAGTCACCAGTTATGGTTGGATTAAAAGGGATTCAAAATGATCCTGCTAAGAATTTCTTGCTAGATATGCAGGAAATGTTGCAGTTTGCCAAGGAGTCTATTAGAAGTGCCCAAGATCGGGACAGATATTATGCTAATAGACATCGTTCACCCCGAGAGTTCTCTCAGGGAACGATGGTATATTTGAGAATTCCTAAGGAATCCAAGAGCCTAAGTACTGGTTTGGTTCCAAAATTATCCCCCAGATACTGTGGCCCATTCAAGGTCATTAAAAGAATTGGACCAGTTGCATATCGACTAGAATTGCCTCCTGATGTTGAAGTACATCCAGTCTTTCATGTCAGTAGACTGAAAGAAGTCTTGGGTGCAGATGATCAACTTGTTTCTCCTCATGAGATTATAGAAGTTACAGATTTAACTTTTATTCCTCACAAACCTGATTGTATTCTTGAATTTCGCGAAAGACAGATTCGTAATCGTACTATCACGGAATACAAGATCAAGTGGAAGGATCGTGTTGAGGAGGATGCAACATGGGAGACATTACAAAACCTCCAAAGAACATTTCTAGATTTCTTAGCGAACTCAGGAGTGAGTTCTTAGAGGAGGGGGAGTATGTCATGTGCACGGATTGGTATCTGACGTGTACTAGGTACACAGAACTAGCTCAGGTTAGCCTGGGGAGGCTTAGAGCTAGGCAAGCTTGATTCTCGGGTTGAGTGGCAAGGGTACGAACTATTTATAGGTCTTCGCTATTTTTGGCGCCGGGGCCCAAGTCTATAAAAGAGGCCCAGGGGGTTCAGTTCTCAGTGTGCAGTTGGGAGCAAGTTTCGTTCCCAGGTGCCAGGTCTGATCCTGGATTGAGTCGCGGACGCGCGCCTGCATCTTAGCGTAGCCCAAGGCCCAGTGGCAGATCCAGGGCTTCACAGCGCCACCTGGTGGTATGGGACACCAGGCTGGTTTGGATCTGATTGGGAGTTCGTGCCAGTAGCTCAGCTCGTGGCTCGGAGGGGACATCTTCTGATTCGGGATCACATCCCGTAGATGTCACGGTTGGGTGGTGAGCAGCCTGCTCAGTTCTGATGTTGTGTGTGGTTGTTTTGCAGATCAGGGGTTTCAGGAGTGCTGGGATGTGTCACAAAGGTTGGGGGGGGTTGGGCCATTTATAGGCACGGACCAAGGTTGGCTGCTGGACAGGGCCCACAGTGGTTGATCGGCATCAGGTCGGCAGTACCCCAGCCTGAGGTTGGCAGAACCAAGACTGGTCCGCCAGATCAGGCCCCTGGTCGGCTAGTACTTGGAGGGCCTTGTGCCCTATATAAATGCCCCTTTTTGAGGGGCAATTCAGTTAGTCAGTGTGCAGACTAGGTTGGAGAGCAATCGGGAGTGCATGAGTAGTGTAGCAAAGGGCTCAGCCTAGAGCAGAGCAGCTCTAAAGCCTACTATAAAGACACAGACGTTCAGGGGGAGTTTGCAGAAGATAGCGCAGCATACAGGGTGCTTCTTCCAGCATATGCTGCAAGTGTTGGTACATATTTTGGATAGGTTTTGTACTTTGTTTCTACATCGAAATATGAGGTCTTTTGGCTGTACATCTCAGTGTTCTCTCTCCTGGTTCTGAATGTCTTCTATCTATCTTGTGTTCACATGCTGAAGTGTGATTAATGGTTGTGCATCCTAGCATATTTATTACATTCCAATTAGAATGTAATAGATCGGTGACAGAAAATCCTTAGAGAGACTGTTGTAATGTATATAAATGTAAATGGGTGGTTATAATGTGTGTTGAAATAATTACAGTAAAGGATTTGTATGTCAAGAGGTTCCGAGACGACTAGAAGATTTAATAGATTTGTTTGGGGTGATTTGCTAGTCATGTGCCGAGGGGCAAAGAGGTGGCTAGAAATTAATGTGGACACCCAAGATGGCTAGAAGGTTAGTGCATTTGGGTGAACACATGGTACTCACCATGTTAGGTAATGAACCTTCTTGGGGATCATGGGGTGATCTGATTCATGCAAAGGTGGAAAGAAAAGAGAGAGACAGGCCCACTTCAGGGTATGCCTACATTGAGCGAGTATAGATTGCAATCGGCTGGGTGGTGACTTAGTCTCGGAAGCCTATGAATGGTTTTGATTGGAGAAAGTGAATTGGAGCGTGACACTCTTGGTTAAGTGGTTTGGGTGGTGTTGTGGAAGTTCCATTGCAGGGTGATCCTCAGAACGACGACCAATGGTTCAGAATTACTCGTAGTAGTTCCAGGGTGACCTGGAAGGCTGGAACAGGCTAACAAGTAGATTGTGGGGCTGAAGCTGAAACAGTGTACGACAAAAATCCGAGCGAGATTCAGATAGCTGATCAAAAGCTAGCCAAGTGCAAAATCGATAAGGATTGACCATCTGTGATGCATGCAAAGGCTGTCAAGCAGATTGAGTACTGAGTGGAAGGGTTCATTTTGGAAAGGGCTTCCTTGTGCTAGAGACAGCCTGAGGGGCTGGATCTTGGGTTGGTCAGAGCGGGTTGCAGATCAGGTAGAGCATGGACGACCATGTGTGGAGCATCATGCTACAGATTAGAGGAGATTGCAGAGTGAAAAGCAAACCTGTTAATCATCTTAGGTTCGTGGATCAGTGGTGCATCCATGTGAGCTGAGGGATTGAAGCCGTTCAAATAAGAGTGCTCCCGGCGCAGAGTAGCACGTTGTGTGCCAGTTGAAGGAGGAGGCTGAGCATTACGAGAGAAATAGATCAAATCAAAATATGCATCAACAAAATACTTACTAGCTTCCCTGATATTCAGTCTAATGCTGAATAATCATATCTTGGAGACACAAATCTCAAAAACACAAAGCAAACACCACTAAACTAACAAAAGCATGCAAAAAAGTATGCCATCCATAACATCCAACATTGATCTGTCGCTGCTCTGCTGAAGACAAGAGGCTCCTGGCAGCAGGATCTGAAGTGGCCAAGGGTTGCTGACGCGTGAGCATCCTCGATAAGCAGTCCTGAGTGTACTGTTGGGGGCTAAAGGAGGAAAGGTGCGTGGGTGCGAGGTTGGGGAGTAAAGAAGGCTAGGTGCTAAAGGAGGCAGGGTGTGTGAGCGTGAGGCACAGAGGTCAACAGCAGCAGTTAGGCAACCTTTGGGCTTGCTTGCTAGGGAGGGGAGACTCCATAGCTGAGAACTAACTGGGCCATGGTCGACCCCGCTAGGATCAGGAGAAGAACAAAGTGGAAACGAAGGCAAGAGGGAGGAAACAAGAGCGCTGTGTGTGTGGGGGGGGGGGATTCTAATAATCCTCCTCAGCAGGGTGATAATACTTCTGGCCATACATGTTGGCTTCTGAACGCCATCATAGGTCGAATCTGTTACTCCAGCTCAATCTTATTGACCTTTGGAAAGAATCACAGCCAATGTTGCCAGGCTATACTTTTCAGCATAACGCTCAATCTTCTTATCGGGCTCGTCTAGATCATTGGTACAGGGTTAATCCACAGCACTATGATTGGTACAAGGTTAACCCTCAGCACTATGATTATTGGTACACGGTTATTGGTACATGATTATCGGGCTCGTCTAGATCATTCGTACAGGGTTAATCCTCAGCACTATGATTATCTCACTGCTAAATTATGGATGGATTATGATTTTACGCATTCTAATCATGCCCCTTTGTGGTTGAGGATCTCTCTTCATGACATGCTTGATGATCGGCTTATTCAAAGAAGGCTACTCATTGTCAATAATAGTTATTTGGCGCATGATGCATACAAGGCCATGGTTTATGAGGCTGTCCACCCCTTATCACAACAATATCGCTTTGGCATTGCTTGGGAAGCTTTCATTGCTAGAATGCAAGCAGTTATTCGCAATTATGGAAAAGCTTACATGAAGACTTTGAGAGAGAATGTTGCTCATGCTAAATTTACATGTCAATCCTTGACTGAGCTGAGTCGTATCAATATTTCTATGGAAGAAAATCAGATTTTATGCCAAGCTAAACATTGTTTGCAATGCAATGACAATGGAAAAATCTCTAAATGGGAGACATGGGCACAGCAAAGGGGTTTTTTGGATAAAGGATGTTCATCGAAAGCCTTTTTTAAAGGCTTACACTATAAGGCACTCTCAAAGTATTTGCAGGGTTCTTCTCTCTAATGGTGTATGGACTTCTTCTCGAGCACAGCTTGCCGCACCATGTGTTTGTCATTTTGCTGCTCAATTTGCTAAAGCAGGCTAAAGCAGATCCTCCTTCGTAGGAGGTTATTTCAGCAAGGCAGCGATTATTACAGCATGTCACTCCCATTTTCTCACCAACACATGCTTTGGGAATTCTTCTTGGCATATTGGGATCTTCTCAAGTCTCCTTTGCTGCAAATGATAAATAGTGCTTGGCAACATCAATACATGCAGGATTCTTGGAAGAAAGGGCTTGTAAAACTTCTGCCCAAGAAGCCAATCTCTGAATCTCTGGCTGATAGGAGGCCTATCCCTCTGATGCCTGTTATTTATAAGATCGTCACCAAAATGGTGGTTGATCATATCAAAGAATATTTGCATGATGGCCTTCATCCGGCGCAATATGGTTTTATTCCTCGTAGGCATATAACTGACAATACTGCAAATGCCTATATTGGGATTGAGTATGCCAAGTATACTGAATAGGATATTCTCTAGTTGCAAGTAGATTTTGCGAAGGTTTTTGACACCATCCAATGGAATTTTATAGCTCAGACCATGTGAGCTTTGGGTTTTGGTCAGAAATTGCAGCATATCATCTTTTGGCTCTACAGTAACAGCAAAGCTGCATGCATCTTGTCGTAGGATATTTCTAAAGCTTGGACACTCCGTTTTCAGTTCGCCAAGGCTGTCCTCTTAGTGCTATTCTATATAATATAGCCACGCATCCTATGCTTCAATATATTGACCATTTGGTGGCGACTACCATGTTACATGGCTTGCATGTTCCTGGAAGTAGCCCTCTGGTTGCTCAAGCTTATGCGGATGATTCCTTTTTGGTGCCACGGAATACTGAAAGGGACCTTTCTTCGCTTATGCAGCTCTCTCATTGTATGGGCTGGCAGCTGGCCTTCATCTCAATTTTCAGAAATCTCGCTTGTTGCCTTTGCATTCTAAAGATTAGTATAGCCGGGGGAAATTGTCCCACCCAATCAATTGGTACGTCATCTTGGTTATTCTTTGGGTTGGTCAATTACCCGTCGTCAACAAATTGATTGGGTTCTTGCCAAATTAAAGAAAAAGCTGGAATATTGGAAGTTAGCTACTTGGCCTTTGCATGTCCGGCTCAAAATTTTTCAATCTATTTTGGTGGTCTAGATTCAATTTTATCTGCCATTGATCTTTTTTAAGAAAGGAGATCTTATATCCTTTATGTCCGCCACTATGGAAATTTTCTGGCGTTCAAAGCATGGCAGGAAAAGCTTGCGCTTGATTCCAGTATAGCAACTATGTTCACCAAAATTGCATGGGGGGTTGAATATTCTCAACATTCATGTGCAAATTCGGGCTCATAAAGGGAAAATGATGCTGCAATTCCTACATGGTGATTACCCTTGGGCTGCTATGATGCGCTACTTACTTCTTCAACTTACTACTCCTACTTTTGGCTATTGGCAACCTATTCAGTGGGATTTTCTATTGGGCAGTATTGAAGGCAAGGTTAAAGGTTGCCCTCTTGTTTCTCAAATGTTTTTGGATTGGAAACATATTCTCTCGCATTTGGCTTGGCATGGCTGGGACTCCTTGCAGGGTAACTCTTTGAGAGCTAAGAGCATCCACCGGTCATGGGTTTTTTCTCCACCATTGGCTTTATATGAGCCCAGACGCTCATATTTTCTTAATTCAAAAGGGATCTCCTCTATCGCAGATGTCAATTCAAAATGGTGGCACTCTTTTATCCTTTCCTTTGGCTACTAAAAAATATGGTTTAGGGATGCATTATCGTCCTGTATGGCAAGTCATTACTCGGATGCTTTAGCCATTTCAGCCAATACCGCCTTTAGAACTTCAAGACAGGCTTTAGGATTGGACTCTTCTTCCAAAACACTCATCCATTCGTCCTTTGAAGCTGTTTAATATTACAGTCTCATCTTTATTATATAAAGTTCTGCTGTCTCCACCTTGGGCGTCAGACAAGGCTAATCAGATTTGGTGTTTACATCGGCCAGTCAAATGATGGAGGAAAAGATTGAAACAGATTTGGCACTCCAAGGTCCTTCTACGACAACAGGTCTTTCTATGGCGTGTTCTATTGGGGGTAGTTCCGTTTGGACAGCTTTTATCATGCAGACGTATTGTTCCAGCTATTTGTCATAGGTGTTTGGCTCCGAGGGAATCTGTATCTCATATTTTTTGGCACTGCCCCGAGACATGGAGCTTCTTGGGCATCCTTCGGCAGAGATTGCGACTTAGATTTCCTAAGGCTTCTTTCGAAAAGCTTTTCTAGCTGTTTGGGATCTATCCTCAACGGCCGGATTTTTAGTTGTTCTTTACCTGGGTTCGCTACTGGGCACTCTGGACTCTTTGGAAAGATAGACCACAGAGTCTTTTTTCTACTTTTTTTTTTTTTTGTCGCTCTTTGCAGCAATCGCTCTTCAATTTTCTACAAACTCACAACATAGATTATGATGTATATTTATCCTACACAGAGATTTTCTCTTGATGTAATCTTTCAACTTCCCAGTTTTGGGATAGCTATCTTGTAATATAAAGCAATCAAAGTTTTCACCAAAATGTGTGTGTGTGTGTGTGTGTGTGTGTGAGAGAGAGTGGAGGAGGAGAGACGACGGCGAGGGAGACGAAGTGTGCGAGAGAAACGAACACGACTCGAGGGTCTCCGCTCATCCCTGCGCTCTCCGTACACGTCCGCGTCACGTTTCTGTTCATCCCTGCGTTCTTCCGCTCGCTCCTGCGTTCTGCCCGTACAACTGTACGGACGCCGTACAGCCACACTTCTCTTTCTCTGCGTTGCTCCGTCGCGTCTGCTTGCCCTACGCCATCTTCCCCGTTGCACAGCCGTACCACTTGCCCTTTTCCGTACATATAGTCTTGCCTGCTGCGTCAGCCGCCCTTTCCACTTCTGAAATCCGTACAGTCTTTACTCTCCCTGCCTCCTCCTTCATTCCGTACAGCTCGCATCTCTAGCCTATTCTTCGTCCGTACAGCCCTTCTTTGTTCCGCCCTTCCTTCAATCCTGCCCTGTTTCTCTTCATGGAAGATCAGTTCAAAAGCTACTCTCGTAAGGAGTCGACCCGGGACTCCAAAAGACAACAGGTTGATTTTTCTACTACAGATTCGGTCGACGCTCACTATGTCTTTGATATGCTTAAAGATGAATTTCAGCACAGCCGGAAGGAGTGGGCCAAACCTCCCCCGGCCATCAAATACAAGTTGAAGCTTCCATCATTGGTTGCTCCTCTTCGAAAATTCTCTCAGCAAGCAGTTATCATCTTCTTCCCAGGAAAGTTACCTTCAGCAAATGATGTGGCTCAGTGGGTTCAGGCATTGTTGGGAGGCTGCTTTGTTGAAGGGGTATATTTTGCTTCTAGGGGTTTTTATGAGGTGCACTTTTCGGATGCCTCATATCGCCAGCAGATTTTGGAGATGTCGCCCCTTTTCTATGGCAGACAAATGGTGCATGTCATGCCATGGTCGCCAAACAAAGATTACCACAGCCTCATTCGACATCACTGCCCTGTATGGGTTGAGGTAGTGGATTTTCCAGACTATATGAGGGCTGAGTTACCAAGTTTGGCAGCCACTTTGGGGCAAGTTGTATGCCCACCCCGCCCTTCGGGTAATCGCAATCGCTTTTGTATTCTTTGGGATACAGATCACCCAACCCCTCCTTCCATTGCGGTAGAAGTGGAGGATGTTCCCCTTGGTGAAAAATATTTTGACTTGAAATGGGGAGTTTTTGCAGGTGCTTGTTTCACATGCCATAAGTTTGGCCACTTAGCCTCACAGTGTCCTGCATTTCTGCATCAGCTTCCACCCACAGCTATTGCTCCAGAAAATACTCCCCCTCCGACTTATGCCTCGGGGTCTAAGGCAATGCCTACCAAACTGGGTGATGTGGCTCTCAAATCTGTCCCTTCCAAAGAAAATGTACTTCAGGTTTCAGCTAAGCAAAAGGATAAGGGTAAGGGCAAAATTTCAGAATCTCATGTCTCTCCCCAGGGTGCCTGGCAGCAACCCAAAAAGGTTTTTGCTCTCAAACCACGTCCACTACAATCTCGCCATTGGGATGCTTCAATTTCTACCCCTGGTCAGACCTCTTCCCCTGCTGACAGCCTTGCTTCTCAACTGTGGGTTGATGTGCTAAAAAGAGGCATCCCTGTATGTGATAATGATGAGGATCATAGAGCTAATGATCCAGGAGCCCAGGTGGATGTTGATGTCATGGCTGAGGCCTAACAGTTTACACTCTATTCTGCCTTTTGGTTTGACTGTACATATCTTTTATGTCTACTTCAATTACTTGCATTACATACAATGTTCAGGGTCTTTGCAATGTCAATAAGTGGAGACTTTTCTGGCATTATGTACATAGAATGCATCCCGATGTGATCTCCTTACAAGAACACAACCAACACTTCTTGGCTGGCCAGCAAGGCCACTATGCTGGTTATGATATTTTTTATGCTGGTACAATGCACTTTTCGGGGGTTTGCATGCTGGTAAAACATGATATACAGCCCACGGTGGCCCACAATGATCCTCAGGGTCGATGGATGGTGATCAGGTGCACCTGGCAGGATACTCTCTATGAAATAGCATCTGTTTATGCCTCACAAACTTCTGCGACTAGAGCTCAAATGTGGGCCTCCCTCAAACAATACCCATGGCTTTCCAATGCTTTTTTGTGTGGAGACTTTAACAATTCGCCTGCCTCCCAAGACAATACTACTCATCGCTCTCACATGATCCCCACTGAGTTCCGACATTGGGAAGATATGCTCTCATCTCTGCATGCACAAGATCTATGGCTCTCAACAAGGGACACAGATATGGGTTATACATATCATCACAATGCCTTTACTCATTACTGGGCTCGACTTGACAGATGGTATTTGCTGCATGCTCAGCAGTATGCTGATTTTACATGTACATTGCGGATTGATCACTCCCTCCTGCTATCTGATCATTTTCCAGTATGCTTGACATTATCAATAGCACGTCTGACAGATGATATGCCTTTTTTTGGTCATCGCTTGCTCCATGTTAATAGTGCCTACTTGCTTCATCAACAATTTCAGAACATGGTGAGAGTGGCTGTCCGTCCCCTCCTCTTACATGCTCAGGAGGATATGGATTTTGCTTGGATCAGTCTTGCTCATCGCTTACAGGCTGTTATTCAAGACTACGGACGGAGTTACATGGAAAACCTTCGGCTCAAGATAAAATGGGCTCAATCCCACAAGCAGCAAATGGATGCAATCAGTTCTCATAGGCAGCTTACTTCTTCTGAACAGGATTCTTGTGCTTATGCGGTTCATATCATCCATCAAAATGATCTTCGCAAATTAAAGAAGTGGCAAATCCGAGCTCGTATGAAACCCCTTTTGGATAAGGGCTGCTCCTCCAAAGCCTTTTTTAAAAGTCTCCATGCGGATAGGCGAAAGGAGGATATTTGCAGGATCAAGAAAGCTGATGGCACCTGGACCACTTCCAAATCAGACTTGGAATTGCAATGTTCTAGTCATTTTCAGCATCTCCTTTCTTCTCAACCTGATCATTTGATGCAAGTAAATGCAGCCAGGTCTCAATTCCTTATGCATGTTCAGCCCATAGTATCTCGGGAACAGGCCCATGCATTGGAGCAGCCTTTTATGCTTAGTGAACTGGAAGATGCTTTGAGTCATCTATGCAAAAGCAGCTCCCCTGGTTGGGATGGACTGACTGTTGAATTCTTCCGTGCATTTTGGGGTGATCTCAAGAACACTCTCCTTCTAATGATCAATCATGCTTGGGCAGAACAATCTCTTCCTCCATCCTGGAAACATGGCCTAGTAAAATTGATTCCCAAAAAAAGGTTGTGTGAGACGATGGCTGATTGGCGGCCTATATCCCTCATGCCTGTCATTTACAAACTCATTGCTAAAATGATTGTCCTCAGGGTTCGCTTCCTCTTGCAAGCAGGACTTCATCCTAGGCAGTATGGGTTTGTCCCCAGAAGGCAGATCACTGACAATATCTCCAATGCCTTGCTTGCGATTGAGTATGCCAAATATTCTAAACAAGATGTTCTCATTCTGCAAGTAGACATTGCGAAAGCTTTTGATACTGTCCATTGGGATTTCATCTCTCAAACTATGCAAAAATTGGGATTTGGCCCTCGACTCGTCCACATCATTTACTGGCTTTATTCTCACGCCACGGCACAGTGCTTGCTTGGTGGTGGGTTGTCAAGAACCTGGACTATGACTCGCTCAGTGAGACAGGGTTGCCCTCTTAGTTCCTTACTGTATGCCATTGCTACCCATCCGTTACTCTTGCATATGGACTATCTGGCAGATACAGGACAGCTTCATGGCTTGCAAATTCCAGGGGCACAGTCTTTTCTTGCACAGGCCTATGCTGATGATTCATACTCCATGCCAAGGAATTCTCAAAGTGATCTTTCTCGTTTGATGCATACACTGAATGATTTTGGCATAGCTGCTGGACTGCATATCAATTTTCAGAAATCAAAACTTCTAGCTTTGAAAGAAGCTGATTGGCATGCACTTTTTTGGCCAGGCCACATTATCTCTTCCCTTACTATTGTCAGACATCTCGGATACCCCATTGGCTGGAATATTACTCCGCAACAACAGCTCAAATGGGTGCTTCAAAAGATCAACAAGAAGCTGGAATACTGGCATTTGTCCACTTGGCCTCTACATGTTCGACTCCGGATAGTACAGTCCATCATTATGGCATATGTGCAATTTTATTTGCCTCTTCTTCCTTGGTCTTTCAAGCATTTGGCTTCCTATATGTCCCAAGCTATGGAGATATTTTGGAAAAGCAAATCTCATAAAAAAGCTTTGCGACTACTACCTATGCAGTCTATTTGTTCACCCAAGACTCATGGGGGGCTGAATATTCTCAATCTCCAGGTTCATATGTTGGCAAGAAAGAGCACTATGATTGCTGATTTTTTTCAGCAAAAACAACCATGGGCTATTATGTTAGCAGCTATGTGTGGAAACATGGCTTCCCATGCATATGGGCATTGGATTACAGATCACTGGGAAGCAGTTTTATCTTCCTTTCAGGGAAAAATTCCTGGTTGCCCTGTTTCTACTGCTTTTCTTCATGATTGGAAGAGAATTCTTTCATATGCAAAATGGACAGGTGCTTCCTCTCATCATGGTAATTCTTTTCGATTGGAAAGCATCCATTGGAGCAAGGTGTTTGCATCGCCTCTCGCTTTACAGGCACCTATCAAAGCATATAATCTCATGAAATTGGGCATAAGATTTGTTGGTGATGTTGTGGATCAACAAGGCTATACACTTTCATTTCCACAAGCTTGCAGGACATTCTCCTTGGGTCTGCATCATAGATCCATTTGGAGAACACTTTCAACTATGTTGCAGCCATTTGTTCCGGTTCCTCCACTGTTTGCACAGGACAGATTAATGGACTGGAATTTGACTTCCATACCTCCTGCTACCCATACGCTCTCAATACACAATCTGACCTCCTCGAAGGTTTACAGATTTCTTCTTCCACAGCCATGGATTGACAAGCATGCCAACACTCTTTGGAATTTGGATAGGCCTTTATCTTGGTGGCAATCCCGACTCATGAAAATCTGGAAAGCCAAATTGCCATTGAAACAGAGGCTTTTCTTTTGGAGATGTATAGTGGGAGCCTTTTCCATTGGGGTGAAATTGGCAGCACGCCGCATTGCTTCTCCTTTCTGCCCCCGTTGCTCTCATCCCCGCGAGACAGTTCCTCACTTATTATGGTTTTGCCCGCACTCTCGCACATTGATCACTCATGTTTCTCATTTACTGCGGCTTCGGTTCCCTTCTATCAGATTTGGGAAACTTTTCTGGATGTTTGGATGCCTCTCATCTCAGATGTCTCCATTACTCCTTTTCTTTCATTGGACTCGCTTTTGGGTATTATGGACCATCTGGACACAGAGACTGCATTCTAGGATGGGTCAACAGTTTCCTCAGGCATATATTTTCTTCAGAATGTCCCTCAAGCAATCCTTACATGACAGTCTTGCTGCAAGGGATTTGGATGCTACTAGCCTTGAAGTGTTCTCTACTTGTTTTTGAGTTCTTCTATCGGGCTCTCTTTTGGAGTTCTTTGCTAGTGTGTGGGAGACTTCCCATATTGTAAATTTATGAGGATATAAATACAATGGATTTTACCAAAAAAAAAAGTGTGTGAGAGAGAGAGAGAGAGAGAAAGTTTATTAAAAGTCTTCAAAAGATCGAAGCGTGTATGAGACTAAAAGAAGCCTAATACAATGACCTGAAAGGGTTGAGCCTCTAATCGGGCATCACACTAACAATGAACTGAAAAAATCATATCATGTCAGATCTAATACATGAAATCTGGGCCCGTGGCCAGGGTAGAAGCTCAAGGTGATCCTGACAATGAATGAGGCTGTGATGACAGGAAACAGAGATTTATCAAGAAGAAAGTTCAAATACCAAAAAAGGAGCAATCCCAAAAGATGATAGAAATATTTTTAAACAAAAGCCTTAGCAAATATTGCAAAGCTTGTGTGTGCAGAACAAGAGCAGTGCGTGAATTAAGGAGCTCAAGTAAGATGTACTGTTGTCTAGTTTTATTCGTTGATCTACATGCTTATTTGATCCAACAATTCAGCTGGCCTTGAGGACCTTTAGAAAATATGCACAAATTGCCTTGTCACTCCTTTGTTTAAGAAAGTCCTGAAAAACTCGCTCTAGGCACAAGCACAATCTTACTGAATCTTTCCCTACACTTTTGAGTAGGCCCATTTCTACTCGTTGTTCACACATTGGCTATGTATCCTCCTCCCAAAAGATTTTGTCCCATGTCCTTGTCTCATATCTTGAAATGAGTAATCCTGTTCTAATGAAACCGAAATTCTTCCTTCCATAGCAACATAATTGGGGAAGGCCAGCTTTTGTAGGTCCTAAGGGAGTATTAGAAGTGACCACAACTGTAGCGAGAGATAGACTATCCTCACTCTCTCTCCTGCTCACTAACTGCAACTGCAAGATAATGCACTCAACACACAAAGTGATGCTGTGGATGTGAGTGAGAGAATCAGAGGGAGAGAATGTAATGGACCTCCGAAGAGGAAATAGATACAACTGAATAATGAATGCCCAAAGGGCTAAATACAACTATATGAAGGAGCTGAAACCCTCACTGCAAAACTAGAAGACTAGAACTACCTAGAGGAGGTGAATCCTCACTAGATCCTTGAAGAGGCTAAGGCTACCCTACTGGTCAGCTGCAGGGAGGCCTAGGTGCTGCTTCTGGAAGGCCTGAGGTGGGATGAGAAATGAAGGCCAAGGGGCTGCTTTTGTGCTTCGTGGGAGCCCCTGTGCTTGAACTTGATGGCATACAAACGTTGTCGATTGCTTGTTCCTCTTTTGAACCAATGAAGTAAAATCTGCTCTAGTTCCACGATCTTGGCCTCATCAACAAGGATAACCCTCTGTCTCAGGAAAGAATCTGAAGCTCTGATACCAATGTAGCGGGAGATAGACTATCCTCACTCTCTCTCCTGCTCACTAACTGCAACTGCAAGATAATGCACTCAATACACAAAGTGATGCTATGGATGTGAGTGAGAGAATCAGAGGGAGAGAATGTAATCGACCTCCGAAGAGGAAATAGATACAACTGAATAATGAATGCCCAAAGGGCTGAATACAACTGTATGAAGGGGCTGAAACCCTCACTGCAAAACTGGAGAGGAGGTGAATCCTCACTAGAGGCTGAGGCTACCCTGCTGGTCTGCTGCAGGGAGGCCTAGGTGCTGCTTCACTGAAGGTTGGAAGGCCTGAGGTGGGATGAGAAATGAAGGCCAAGGAACTGCTTTTTATAGGCCCCCTTAGACCTCAAAACTGACCGACCAGAATGGCCGACCCTACTGCTGCCCACCGACTGGGCTGTCATGGATGACCGGCTGCTGATGTGGCACCGACCAGTCCATGTGGCAGCCGACTGGCTGCTGACGTGACGCTGCTGATGTGGCGCCTTTGCTGCGACTGTTACTGCGAGTGCTGAGCTGGCTGCCTGTGTGGCAGTCCAGCATGGCCGCTGGCTGTGGATGCCCATGACAACAACTGCCCCCTTGCTGCCTGATAATTAATGCTCCTTTGGTGCGGGCCAGCTAGGTCCATGCTGTGTTTCACGCTCTGCTATTTCCACTGTTCTAGCCCCAGGTCCATGCTGTACTTCACGCTCTGCTATTTCCACTGTTCTAGCCGTACGATGAAGCGCATATGCACTATGTAGATGTCCTGGAGTCCCAGAATTGGATAACGACAAAAGTGAACCTTGCGTACCTGTATTCTACCTGCGTAGAAACATGCTCTCCTAGTGATTAAAATAA
This sequence comes from Dipteris shenzhenensis, assembly GCF_047967505.1. NCBI lineage: Eukaryota > Viridiplantae > Streptophyta > Polypodiopsida > Gleicheniales > Dipteridaceae > Dipteris > Dipteris shenzhenensis. The sequence goes on from NC_141622.1 coordinate 19,191,848, forward strand.
CGTCATGTCAATGCATCCTAAAAGGCTAGTGGTGCATGTGGCACACTATGTGGACAGAGCCTTTGCATGGTTGGATTCTCAAGCCTGTCTTTAAGCTAAGCAGGGTCCCAAAGGTAATTCCAAGCCATATGCAAGCACCTAGCGGGGCAACAGAACATAAGAAGCAGGAGGAAGGCCTATTCAATCAGGCAGACCAGCTGGCTAGAATTGGCATGAAAGCCAACAGTAATAGTGACCAACCTAAATGCTAGCGGGCGTAGCTCATCAGCATGTGATGCTAAGTTCAGAACCGCATCAAATTCAGAAAGAACAGCACACCGAGATGCAAGATTGCAGAGCTTGGCCCGTTATAAACCAGAGCATGCAGCCATGATTGTATGCACGAGTGTAGTTGACTCTTCCAAAGCAGCAAATCCTGTAGCCAGAAGGCCTGGCATCTCTGCTTCAAACTTTTATATATAAGAAGGAGTGTGAACAGAGACTCAGATAAGGCGTATTGTTTCTGAACATCTATTGCATAGACACAGTGTTCTATGCTGTAGGCCATGAGTGGATGACAAGATAGATCTAACGAGTAAATATACATGATATTTGTATCCTAGAGAAACTGCGATTGTCCAGATGCCCTTCTCTCTCAGCATCAAATTTAAGATTTTAAAGTTTATGACATGCATTAAAATCCTTAACAGAATTTGTGTACTGACCATTATATTGTGTGTGATTTTATTTGGTAGTTCCTGAACAAGCTTTGAGAGCTCTTGATTGTCCTTAAGGTAACCGGTCAGAGTTTGAAGCGTATGATGCTGAGTTTGCAGAGCATCCTGGACATGCTGGGAGGCCCTCTCCGCGTCAGCCAAAGGAAATGCATCCGCCAATCGCCTCACTTCCCCCTTCAAAGGGGGCGCCATTCGAGGTCCGCAACACAGCCAAACAAAAAAATATGTATATGAGACTTCAGCTCGTTGTCTTCCTAGGGCTGCTTATTATTAGTGAGCGTTGGCTTTTATCTCGCTCTGCTGCCTTCTGTTTGTTGCTCACCGTTTGTTCTATCTATTGATGGAGCTCGGCCTTAAAATGGGCTGTGTCGCTCTGGCCTTGGTTGAAAGGTGCTTGCCGTTCCCCGGCGCAGCTCAGGATTCTATCTTGGTCATCGGTATGGGGCACTATTGGCACTTTCAAGAGCTCATGCCCCGGGCGCAGCTCTGGATTCTATCTTGGTCATCCCGTATGGGGCACCACTATTGGCACTTTCAATTTCCCCATAAAAACAAAAAAAAAGATAATAGGAAGGATGGAACCCAGTAAGGTAATAGGAAGGATGGGCCCGCACACAAACACAAACCATATAGGGCCGAACTATTGCACAGCATGAAATGTAGGATTTGAACAAGATGCAGACAAACTCTAGAGAAAGACAAGTCTAATAGCGAGGACGAGAAGGGAAACCTAGATCAAGGAGAACAGCAAGAGCAAAGCAAAAAGCGTGACTTTACTAAAATGTGCTCCTATATTTCTTTAGAACGATCTTCATAAACATTAACGCTTATAATTAGGACACATGGCTTAATGAGGGCTCATAAAAAGAAAACTTCCCTCTAGGTTGATTTGTGTCCATCACAAATCAACATAAATATTAACGCTTAGAATTAGGACACATGGCTTAATGTGGGCTCATAAACATCAACGCTTAGAATTAGGACACGTAACTTAATGAGGGGTCATAAAAGGAAAACTTCCCTCTAGGTTGATTTGTGTCCATCACATGAAGGCCGCCCACTCCATGGCCAACTCCTCCAGCTACTACATGATTGGCCCATTCCATCTCCTCCAAGTGCTACACCAATTAAAGGTTAGTGACATAAATTAGAAGCTTGGTTGTGTGAACCACCATACCGGACAGCCATCCTTCAATTTTATTTCCTCCTCATGGGCAAGCAGGTGGTGTGAACCCAACCTGAGTTTGCAACCCTCAAAAGCGAAACTTGAATATGAGAATAATTTTTCCTTGTTAAATAGGATCAACAAGAGTGCACAAGTGTGGGTAGTGGTACAGCAAGCGCTTTTGGATGCCAAAGAGAAAGCAAGGCAATTTTTGTAGGATGATCTTCACATAGCTTAGTTAATTTAAAATTACACATGGAAATTCACAAAAGAGTTTCAATCCTCCACTATAGCACTACCTCTTAAGGAGGCGGTCCTAATAAACTATAGGATATAACATTTTATTCAAAAACATCAAAAATTTTATTATACACATTCACGAAAGCAAGTGTTCACTCCAACTTTGAGCCTCCTTGCAAACTAAAGGAGACAACCAATTGATAACAATTTCCTATGGTGTTGGGGATGTGCAATGTTGGGGAATGGGCCGGAGGAGGAGTTTTTGGGGAATATGATGAGCGACCAGAAGTCACGAGCTAAATTTTGAGGACTTTCCAACCAAAAAGTTCGACCACGGTTCATGGAGGGCCAAAGGAAGGTGGTTAATTATTAACCTTGGGTAATTGTGGGCATGTTTTGTGCTAGTTGAACTTAATTATGGTTAGTTCAGTTAGAATTGTGAGCCAGTTAGTTTAATTGTGGACTGGTTAGTTTAGTCAGTATATGGTAGGTTGAAATTTGGGGCCAGATTTCTTGCCTCGATCGGACGGTGGAGATTAAATCTCCACTGATGGGCCATGGGGGGCACTTCCAGGGAGGATAATGCTCGAAATCTTGGAGGCCACAAGCCATATTCCAAACACTTTCTAGCTAGGAAAGTGCAACTGGAGGGAGAGGTTAAATTACTAACCTTGGATGAAAATCTTAATTGCGAGAGGTGATTTAAACATTGGGTGTGACCCAATTATGCACGATTCTATTGGGTTAGTTCAGTTGGTTAACATCGCGAAGCCACTTTTCGTTTATGAAAGTGGCCACAACGAATGGCAGAGATTTAATCTCCGTCCACTTCATACCTTTATGGCTATTAAACAACTGAGGCCTTAAAGACCTTCAGTCTTAATTGTTGCTACTCCATGTCAATACTAGAAATGTAGCAAAAGATTTTATTCTAGAGTGGATTGACTTTGTTAGGGACTAATCAAATTATTCCACCAAGTGCTTAGTTAGCCTTGTGGAGTTCAATCTCCTCTAAAGATATGTCATTCTATAACTAGACTACAAGTTGGTACAAGAAGTGGAGCAAAAGATTCCTTTTCTTTGTCCTTTCATGTGCTAGTTTTGAGAGGCTAAAATGAATCATGAGTGGTTCCAGTGAGATAAGAATGAATGAAATTCTACTATGTGGATGTTAGAAATCATATCTAACATGTGGATCACCTAAGCATTTTTGCTTTTTGTAGGCAAGATTTGTGGCAACTTGAAGATTTTGCCAAACTTTATCCAAGAGAGTACTAAAAAAGGTGATGTGTCATTATGTATGCATCTGTTGAAGCAAAAGTATGCATGTGTAGCACAATGTGCTAAGGTGGCACTATGTGAGGTATAGTGTGCCATGTGGATGTTGAGTTAGCAGATGAGGTAGTTGTTGATATGGTAGTGTTGAGGTGTCATAGCTAATGATGTGGCACTACCATGTGGTACTTGATGACATGGTAGCTGACTATGTTGATGATGATATGGTAGTGCTGTAGTAGGCGTTGATGGCCTATTGCCATGTATACTTGTTGATGTGGCTTGATTACCATGTGGAGGATAAGGTGATGTGGTAGCCAGATGTTGCCCCTATGTGTGATCCAATATGCCACGTGGCTTATCTACCATCTAGAATCCATGTATGATGGTAAGGCTACATGGAGAAGGTTAATCTGATCTACCATGTGGCTAATTGCTGCATGGCTTGCTATGAAGAAGAGGTTAAGGAAGAGAGATAAGTGGAGGAGATGGCAATGGGAAGAAAAAAAGGAAGAAGAAGAAGAAGCTAGAGATGGCCAAAAGGAAACCTTTCGGTGAAGACAAACTTCCAGTGGAGTTTTACTCGGTGGGACCTAATTTGGTGGATGTGTGGGAAGAATCAGTGGAAATGGGTTTATTGGGGGGGGAGAGGTTAATGTTTGAATGATCAAACTTATCCCTGAAGGTGGACCTATGTCCTCATCTCTAATTGGAGGCCTTTGGCAATGCTTAATACAAGCTACAAAATCATAGCTAAAGCCCTAGCCCTACGTCAAAAAAACAAAATGCAGAGGTGGATTCCAGAAGAACAAAAATGCTTCCTCAAAGGAAGGAACATCTTTGAGGACATCATCACCTTTTTGGGAGGTCCTTGAACTTGCACATGAAGAGAACCAGAATATTTGCTTCTTTAAAGTTGATTTCAACAAAGCCAATGATAGGATGGAATGGGGCTTCATCATTCAATCCCTTCAAGATATGGGGGTTGTGGTCCCAACTTCCAGAAATTTGTGGAGACTCTGCTAATTAATGCTTGAGCCAAGGTGGAGGTCAAGGTTTAGCTTCTGAACACTCTATGGTGAAGAGATCCAATAGACAAGAATAGCACTGAACAGTGGACTCCTTCTAAACCCTAGAACTCTTAGTTAGCTTCCTCAACCCTATCCTTCTTCTAAACACTGCAAACCCTTTTCTAAACCTTTGAACTCCCATGGAGGAGAAAACCTCCACAATTCCATGTGATCAACTCTTCTTCCTCGCCTAGCTCATGGTAGAACCATTTTCCATGCTTTAGCCTACACCTCTCCTCGGAATACAACCCGTCGACCTATGCTAACTTGTGAACAGCTATGCTAGGTGACCAACACCCTTGGACCTTGGAAATGAGAGAAAAAGAAGACAATAGGGAGTTACTCAAACTAAGATCATATGGAAGGGCTTCTCTAGGAAAACATGAACTTTTGCCTCAAATGATTCTTTTGTTACATTTTGAAATACTCCCCCTTAAGGGATGGGAATTTTAAACATGCTCCATGGTTAAATAAAAAGGGAATACATGTTTGGAATGCCTTATGGGATAGAGAAGCACATAATTTGAAAAATGACCAAGTTTTACTATAAGAATATCGTTGAAATTGCTTTGATTTACTCTTCTTAAAGAGAGACTTAAGGTCTGGGAAGTGACTCATTAACTTGGATGGGAGGTAGACAAATAGACTACCTCTACAAGTTTAATTGGAAAGGTAAAAAAGACTTCTCCCTATACTATAGGTTTTTCTCCATCCAATCAACTTAGCACAAGTTCTAAACAAAAGATGGCTGAGACATGATGGTCAGGATGTTTGGAAGAAGTGATTTTGCATAATTTAGGACCTTGACATACCAGAGAAGCATTATTGCCTTCTTTGGCTTGTCATTCATAAAGCGGCATGCCTTCTTTGGCTTGTCATTCATAAAGCGGCATGGATTGGTGCTAGAGAAGCTGAAATAGCGGAAAGGGCTTAAAGATCCCTTGAAGACATCTCCCCCCTCTTCTTGAATTGCATACTTTCTCTGGCAGTCTAGAACAAGGCTATAATGTTTTTTGCCTTCTTTCCCCTAAAGTAGTTGTTCAGCGTACTTGGAGACTCCCCCTGAGGCTATGGGGGTCAATTGTTTTGGTTTATCTAGTTTCAAAGAACATCTTTAATGTTTAGGCCAATTTGTTGATGCTGCTGAACTCATTGTGCACTGGTTTGGCCCAAAAATTTTATCATGATAAAGCATGCTCTTTTTTTGAGGCAAAAGAAATTAGTCTAAAATTTCAAAGAAATTTTATATATTGATGATCCATATATCCTTGGAATCAAGACGAGAGACAAAAAATAGATGTCTATCAGTTTTAGAATGAATTTATCAATGCCCTTGATTCTTTCTCACACTGGTTTGGAAAAAATAGTTCTCTCTTTCAAAAGTAATGACTGCTAACATGTCTGCTTATCATGTGAGTAGGCCAAGCGCCTAATTGACCAACATATATACAACTACAATGAAGCACTTGCCCACTTGCAGGAAGAAGCAGAAGATCATTGCAAGGGTTTTAGCAACTGCAAAGGTCTATCAGAATATCTGCAAAATTAGGACATCCCCCCTCTTTTCATGGTTAAAGAAGAAGTTCCATGAAAGTCTCAAGATGTGCTTGATACTTGAATGTCTCTAGATACACGCCTCTCAAATGTCTCAGAATACACATGTTCCATGTCTATATCGGGATTTACTTGTTGCTGCCCTAGGCTTTTTGTTCAGAGAATTCAATTGTAATGATGAAGCAAATTGTCATTAACAAATTTACAGATAATGTTAGGAAAGATGTGGCTCTTACTTGTGAGCATGTGGCTATTACAAAAAAAGTGAGGAACCCACTGCTACTAGGACTTGCATAGGTGTCGACGTAGGTTTTTTTGTACATGTCGCTTGCTTGTAGCTTGCTTCCTCTTGGATTGATAATGCTTCCTCAACCCCCGCGAGACAAAGGAGTCGATTCAGCAGGAGGTTATGACGGCTTGCTTCCTCTTGGATTGATAATGCTAGTAATTACTTTGTGTAGTTGCATCGCTACACTGCGTTTGCTTCTTGCACTAGCTCTGTGTTACATTGCTCTGCTATTGGCACCATGTGAGTTGTGGCTATAGGTTTGTGTGCTTGTTATGTTAGTCTTTCTTCTTGCCTCACTATATGCTTGTTATGCACCTGCTAGCCATCTTACTTTGCTTCTGTGTATTATAGTCATTATGCTATGTTGCACTTGTTACTGGTCCTATCATAGTTGATTGCATTTGCTTCTTTGCTAGAGTCACATGCATTGTCATCTACCTTGTATTAAAGCATTGCAGGTTGTCATTGTAATTGCTCATTGTTGTAGTTCTAGTTTGTTGCATTGTAGCCTTAATTGTGTCAAGTTGACTATTGGTGTTGCTATGTTGTGTGTAGTGTGCTACTTACATGTGTAATGAGTTGCATTCGATTGTGTAGTAGGCTTATCCTGTCAATTGTGAGTTGTGTCAAATTGTGCTGATGTAGTCCGGCATTTTGCTATTGCTACAAGTTTGTGGTCGGCATTGCTTTAGCTTTGTTGTTGCTTTTCTTGGCATTTTTATTGCATAGGTCATAGAGCTAGGTTGTCTTGTAGCTAAGTACAATCCTCTTAATCCTCTCAAGTCTAAGTTGCATCTCAATTCAACAATGAATCCATGCTAACTATACAGCAAAGATAGGTAGTAGAGGTAGAACGTGATCATAGAGACCTTCAAGCTCTCCCTCTCAAGTCCAACTTGCATCTCAGTTGAATGAATGAATCCATGCTAGCTATATAGCAAAGATCATGATCACAGAGACCTTTGAGCTCTCCCTGTCAAATTAAAATTCTTGCAAAATACTCCATCCTTCTAAATATTTTCTCTCTCTTAAACATAATGAATGAAGCTCACAAGATCATAAATCTCTCACAGAGCTGGACAACTCTCTCACAAAAGCTAGAGCACTCTCCCGTAAAAGGAGAAAGGAGACACACACTCAAAGAAGAAATTTGAATGAATAGAGACCCTCAAACTTTGTAGAATACAAAGAAGAATAATGCCTTCTGACTTGACAAGAGCAAGGACTTTACACTCATGCCCCACTCATGAGCCACCATAGGTTCTAATACCATGTTAAAGGATTCAGTGGGGGGGGGGCATAGAGCGAGAGAGAGAGAGAGAGAGAGAGAGAGTAATCATCCTTGGGGAACAAGAGATGGCCCATCAAGGCAAGGATAGAGAGACTATTTTGTGGCCAACTATGGTACAAGGTAGTCATGGTGCTTAAGAATCTTGGTGATATACATGCCCAGGGCACCAAGGTGGGTGTGTGCAAACATAGTCATAGATGATAGTGTGTCCTTCTAAAGTGATGCTGCTTACATGCACATATTGTGGGCATGTTAAGAGGACATGCTCCTCTATCTCCACTAGTCCCAAGCTACATAGCCAACATAATCCTTTTTCTCTTGGGACATTGCTTTGTGCTCCTCTCTCAATCTTGAGAGTGTGTGATCGAGTGCGGATGAGTGCAAGATCCTTCCTATATTGGTAGGGATGGGTATGCTTATGTATTTCTTAGCATTATCTTTTTTGTGAGTGTATGTGACCTAGGAGTCTAGATTGATGTGCACACAATAGTACCTAATATTTATCCCTTTACTCTGTTGACTGTAAGCTGAGGTGGAGTGCTTGGAATGCCTTCTCATCTACCCCATCTCGTGATGCATCTAGGTCTAGGGCTACATCACATCTTTGGAACCAACCCTTGATGTCCTACATCCATCCTAATGATAGCATCTTGCTTTTGTTTGGTTTTAGGGTCTCTTACTTGCTTCCCAATCCTTCCCCAAGAGTCTCTCCATCTTCATGGATTTGACCTTCCTTATGTATTGGAAAGCCCTTTCCAGTGCTCCAAGTTCAATGGGTATGTTGCCTATTTCAAGGAGTAATATTAGGTGAAGCCGAGTAGTTTTGACTCCCAAGTGTCTTCCAAAATATCAGTAAAGTGTGGTAGTTTTGACTCTGAAGTGTCTTCTAAGGAATGATTTTTGCATTTCTCAATGTCATTCCATGTTGTACTCCCACCCCATACTTCTACCCCATAGAGCACTATTTGTATAACATATGCATTGAATAGAATGCATCTAATGTACCATGTGCTAAACTCTCACAGCTCAAACTGTGATGGAGAGGTTTGGAAGAACTTGGGTGAAGAGACCCTCTTAGAAGGGTGTTTCATACATGGTTGTCGGCCTCACTAGTGTGTCAAAGAGCCATCCCTTCATGAGGGGGTCCTAGAAGTGTGCTTAGAAGCACTATCTCTCTTGGCGAGCTAGAGCTCCCTGCCCTCGTGTGAGTTGTGCCCTAGCCACATGAGTCATCATGAAAACTAGTCCTCCAAAATAGGTGTATGACTCCCCTTAGTAAGTGAAGCTACACTGATGTAGCACTATACAATCTTCACCGGCTCCCCTTAGTAAGTGTTGTCTCTGTGCCAACATGGACTTAGGTAGAACAGAATGTGTGTGTGTTGTCTCTGTACTTGCACAAGGCTAGAAATAATCCCTCTTAGAAATCCAATTTGCATGTTCTACGTGCAAGTTCTACATATGATTCCTACATGCAACTCCTACATGCGAGTTCTACATGCAACTCCTACATGTGAGTTCTACATGCAACTCCTACATGCAAGTTCTACATGCATGTTCTACATGCAAGTTCTACATGCATGTTCTACATGCAAGTTCTACATGCAACTCACTTGCAACTCCTACATGCAACTTCTATATGCAAGTTCTACATGTAGAGAGAGAATGTCTTACAATTCCTACATGCAGAGAGAGCTCTCCAACTTGATAAATACACCGTAATGGAATGAAGTCCACACTCTTTGGGGCATTGTGTTGAGTTCTACTTTGGTATTCCAAGCAATTGTCTCAAGTGTCCATGCTTTCTTGCACTCCATGTCCAAAAGCATGTCCTAACCTTGTAACTCCTCCTCCCCTCTCCTCCAACATTGCAACCCATCCTCTTCCTCTCCTCCTCCCTCCTCCTCCTCCCTCCTCCCTCCTCCTCCCTCCTCCTTCTCCCTCCTCCTCCTCCTCCCTCCTCCTCCTCCTCTCCCTCTCCTTCTCCCTCCTCCTTCTCCCTCTTCCTCCTCCTCCCTCCTCTCCCTTCTTTCCCCCATGCTCTTACACCTTCTTCCTCTCCCACTCCTATGCTCCCCCTAAACCCTCAATTCCTCAACCCTTAACCTCCACGATCTACGAGGGAGACGAGTTCTCCACCATGTACTCTACCTTGAACCTTGGATTCTCCTTCTAACCCAGGAATTTCTTCTAGACCTTGGAACCTCCTTCTAAACCCTGGAACCTCCTTCTGAACCCTGGAACCTCCTTCTGAACCTTGGAACCTCCTTCTAAACCTTGGAACCTCCTTCTAACCCTTAAACTCCTCCTAAATCTTGCAACCCCCAATGAAGGTGAAAGCCTTCATTACCTTAACCATGATGATACACATTCCTTTTACACATGTGTGCACTATGTTTGCTTACCACACTTAAGCCTATGTCTCTCACTGGAATACGACTCAAGGTCCTAAGCTACACGTATACTACAACCGACAACCCTGATATATTTGTAGGTGACAAAAAGCCTCGGAACCCTGCATACTGAGAATACCTTGCGCTTCCTACGGAAGCTGTGGGAAGAGCCAACATTTGGCACCACTGTCGAGGAGCCTAGCGTCTCAAATAATGAGTAAACATATGTAGGTATGTGTAAAAAACAAACTACTTTGAACTTTCATGAACATCTCACTCAAGAGCTAGGAGAGGTAATTTTTTTCCAACTCAAGTTTTAAACAAAAAAATCCTAGCTGAAACTCTTCGCTACCGGTTTAGGAAAATGCATGGTTTCTAGAAAAATGGCACCTTAAGGAATAAATCAGACCATGTGATGTTGTCAGAGTGTAGAGCTTGAAATTCTGAACATTTCTCCTTTTTACGGAAGCACATTCTGGCACAACCACCAAAAGTTATGGGCAATCAATGATTAAAGGTTCTAAATGCCATAACCCAAAAGAAAAATTAAAACCACCTCCCTAGTTAAACGTGGACAAATTCAAAGGTGCACATGTGTTTGACTAAATCCACAGCTCCTTCTCCTTCCCTATAAAAGAGCACCCATTTCTCTCACACTTTTTCTTTCACATCTTGCCTCCATCCTCTTCCCCATTCCGAGCCCTGTGCGAGACACTCCTCCCTCTCCATCGACCACCACCCTACTCCCATCCTCACATGGTGATAACCTAGCCATCCACCCACCATCTGTTGGTCTCAACAATCCCTTTACATGAGAAAGACTTTGGGAGGCATTCAGGTACACCTCTTCTCCTTTGGATGCCACCAAGTTTCCATCTATCTTTTTCCCCCCACCCCCTCCACCATGCCCCACCATCCCCTCCACTCCCCCCCCCCCCCTTTTTTCCCCCCTCCCTCCATTTCCCCCCCCCCCCCCCCCCATTCTCCATCTATACCCCCCCCCCCCTCCTCCATCTCCCCCTCCACCACCCCCCCTTTCCCCCCCCCCCCTCCATCTCCACCTCCCCCCCTCATCTCCACCACCCCCCTCTCCATCACTCTCCCCTCCATCTCCACCACCCCCTTCCATCTCCACCACCCCTTTTTTCCCACCCCCCTCCCTCCATTCTTCCCCCCCCTTCCCTCCCCCCCTCCCATCTCCACCCCCCCCACCCACCCTCCTCCATCTCCACCTCCCCCCCTCCATCTCCACCACCCTCCCCTCCATCTCCACCACCCCCTTCCATCACCACCACCCCTTCCCCCCCCCTTCCCCCCCCCTTCCCCCTCCCTCCATTCTTCCCCCCCCCCCCTTCCCTCCACCCCTCCCATCTCCCCCACCCCTTCCCCCCCCCCCCCTCTCCCTCCATCACCACCCTTTCTCCCCCTCCTCCATCTCCACCTCCCCCCCTCCATCTTCACCACCCCCTCTACCCTCTAACACCCCCCCTTCTATCTCCTTCACCCCCCCTCCTCCATCTCCCTCTCCACCACCACCCCCTTCCCCCCTTCTCCTCCACCACCACTCTCTTCCCCCCTTCTTTCTCTCTCTCTCTCTCTCTACCCCCTCCCTCTTCTCTCTCTCTCTCTCTCTCTCTCTCTCTCTCTCTATCTATCTATCTATTTCTCTCTCTCCCCCCCCCTCTCTCTCTCTCTCTCTCTCTCTCTCTCTCTCTCTCTTTCCTCCCTCCCCCTCCCTCTTCTCTCTCTCTCTCTCTCTCTCTCTCTCTCTCTCCCTCCCTCTCTCTTTCTCTCTCTTTTTCCCCTCTCTCTCTCTCTCTCTCTCTCTCTTCTCTCTCTCTCTCTCTCTCTCTTTCTCTCTCTCTCTCTCTCTGCGCCTCTCTCTCTCTCTGTCTCTCTCTGTGCCTCTCTCTCTTTCTCTTTCCCTCCCCCTCCCTCTTCTCTCTCTCTCTCTCTTTCTCTCTCTACCCCCTCTCTCTTCTCTCTCTCTAACTCTCTCTCTCTACCCCCCCTTGCCGGCCGCTTCAATTACCTAAAGATTAACCTATTAGCAAGGGCTTAAGTGCTTGTTTCTTAGGGTAGCAGCGCCCATCGGTAAGGCGGTACTCGTGCATACCACCCGCCTCGCCAACGGTGACGCCCTCCCCGCGCCTCGCCTCCCCTGTGCGCCTCGCCTCCGCACCGTCCTCCTCGCCATCGCAACCCGCCTCACCGCCCCCCCCTCCTCCCCCCCCCTCACCAACCCCCTCCCCTCCTCTCCACACAGCCTCCCCTCCTCAGTTCGAAAACCCTCCCTCTCATAAGAATAATACTTGGGAATTATGTGACCTTCCACCAGGAAAGAAGGCCATAGCAAACAAATGGGTATACAAAGTGAAGTATAATCCAGATGGCAATATTCAAAGATACAAAGCCAGACTAGTTGGAAAAGGATTTGCACAACAATATGGTCAGGACTATGATGAGACTTATGCTCCAGTATAGCAAAGATGGATTCCATACGGTTCTTGATGTCACTAGCGACACTCAGCAAATGGAATGTGGACTAGCTCGACATCAAGAATGCATTTCTCAATGGTTACCTAGATGAGGAAGTCTACATGCAACAACCAGTAGGATATATTGAACCAAGAAAAGAGAATAAGGTTTGCCACCTTAAGAAAAGTCTTTATGGCTTAAAGCAAGCACCAAGAAGTTGGTACAAAAGAATTAACAAGTATTTTACTAATCTGGGATACATGAAATCCAATGCAGATCATACACTCTACTACAAAGTTCAAGGGGAAGACATTACTATTGCACTTTTGTAGGTAGATGATCTAATTGTGACAAGAAACAAGGATAGCTTCATCAGAAAGCTAAAACAAGACTTATCTACAGAGTTCGACATGAAAGATCTTGGACTTATGCACTATTGTCTTGGAATTGAGTTCTTGAGAGATTCAGATAGCACATTCATGAGTCAACTCAAGTATGTTGACAGTCTCTTGAAGAAGTTTCATATGGCAGATTGCAAGATTGCAGCCACTCCCATGGAACAGAGTTTGAAACTTACTAAAGATTCAGAAAAGCTTACAATCAATGACAGATACTATAGGCAGCTCATCGGATCTCTTATATATTATGTGACTATCACTCGGCCAGATATTTGTTATGCAGTAAGATCACTAGCACAGTTTATGGCAAATCCAAAATAGTCTCACTGGAATGCAGCCAAAAGAATCTTGAGATACATAAGAGGTACAAGATAGTTTGGGATAGAATACAGAGGAAGTCATCCACGGGTGCATGGATACTGTGACAATGACGATGATGTATATGATCACCTATGCTAGGCTGGTCTACCAACAAAGTTGGGTGTATGTGCCACCGCTCCTCCCCCCTCATCCCATTGAATTATTATGATCTTTGCTTCAATGACCGATAAATTCTCCCATGGCAACCATCTAATCGCACATCATGGCTAGTCGATGATGTATATGATCGTGCCTACGCTAGGCTAGGCTATCAGCAAAGTTGGGTGTATGTGCCACCACTCCTCGCCCCTCATCCTGTTGAATTATCATGACCTTAGCTCTGATGACCAAGAAATTCTAGCATGGCAACCATCTAATCACACGTCATGGCTAGACGATGATGTAGATGATTTCCTACGCTAGGTTGGGCTACCAGCAAAATCCAGCTGGTGGATTGTGTGCACCTTTTTTTATCTTCAACTCAAGCAGAATATAGAGCACTCAATATAGGTTCATGTGAAGCTATATGGCTCAGAAGACTATTGTCAAAAACATATTACTTTGATGAGTCAAAGCCAACAACAATATACTATGATAATCAATTGGCTCAAGTATTGGCTAAGAATCCAGTATATCACTCTAGGATAAAGCACATGATTGATGTCAAAGAGCACTTCATCAGAGAAAGAGTGCAACTTGGTGACATCACACTACAACATTGTGATAGAAAAGAGAATGTTGCATACATCTTTACCAAACCACTTGGTAAAGAGCTTTTTGAGAAACACCGACTAGTGGTTTGACGTAGAGGAAGGACATTCCCATTAAAGGGGTGTGATGGAATGTAATGCTCAGTCCTTCTTCGATTCCCTAGAATCGTCATCTTGAGGGAAGGCCTACTTCATGATGTTGATCTTGAGGAAAGGTGTTCAGAGTTCACGCTTAACATCATGTGATCACGTGTGCATAACACCATCATGTGATCATATGTGCATAGAACTAACCAAATAGAGTGCTATAAAGGAAAGAGTTAGATGCCCTAACCCTAACCCTAAATGGGTTTGTATGTATTCTATATTTTCAACTAAATCTAGTGTACAGTTAGTCATTTGTGGTGTGCTCTCTAGCTGTACCCTCTCTCCTCATCTCCACTCTTCTCCTCTCCCCTCTTCATATTTTGTCACATGCCTTATATATAATAGGTGAAAGTGGTTGGAAAAAAAGAGTAATTATAATCCAAGTCTATGCAATGATTTTTTTTTGAAAGAAAAATAAATTAAAAAAGGCCACCAGAGTTGTAGGAGATAGGGGAAAAAGGGATTGGATGGAATTGAGGAAAGGGGAATAGAAGGGAAGGGGAAGAAGAGGGTAGGAAGGGAAGGGAAGCAAAGAGAGGGGAGGGGAGGAAGGGAAGGGAGGGGAAGGGGAGGAAGGGAAGGGAGGGGAGGGGAGGGGAGGAAGGGAAGGGAGGGGAGGGGGAGAGGGGAGGGAAGAGAGTAGAGGGGAGGGTGTTGAGAAACCATGCTCAACATCATATGATATACATAAAGAGTGCTATAAAGGAAAGGGTTAGATGCCCTAACCATAAACCTAAAAGGGTTTGTATATATTCTACATTTTCAACTAAATCTAGTGTATAGTTAGTCATTTGCAGTGTGCTCTTTAGCTGTGCCCTCTCTCCTGATCTCCACTCGTCTCCTCTCCCCTCTTCATATTTTGTCATGGTATCAGAGCATGATTGTACCTTCTGCTGAGGTGCCATCTTTGTGAGAGAGTGATTGAGAGATCGAGAGTTCTTGAGTGTTCTCTTCCGTGAGAAACTTCCATTCATGTTGATAGAAAGTTTTCATCCCTTTCCGTTCATTTGAGAGAGAGAGATAGGGAGTGTTTCTTAGTATTATGTTTCTTTGTATTCAGAGAGAGAGAGAGAGAGATCTTGTGAGAAAGAGAGTCTTTGAGTGTTCTTTTATTCCATTCTATCGTTTTGAAAAAGAGAGATTATGCTTCATGTGATTTCACTGTTTTGCAAGAGAACCTTTTAGAGACATCTTATTTTGTGAGAGACTATTCTAGCCAACTAAGTTCTAGCCTAAGCTTCTACACATTGAGCAAGGCTCATCAAGGGAGCTAGCAACCAAGCTTCTACACATCAACAACAAGGTAGCTAGCAACCAAGGCATGACCAGAATGAGTAAAGGTGACTCTTTATGCAATCATTATGTAAACGAACCTGAGAACATGTTTCTTGCAAGCAAGGAAATGCAAAAGACTGAAACAACATATCTTGACATTGATTGCAATTCAAAAGTGGAATTCAATTATCAAGTCGTCCAAGTAGATCAAGATCCTTGGTACATCGATAGCGGCGCATCATCTCATATGACAAAACATCAGTACATCAATAGCGGCACATCATCTCATATGACAAAACATCAAGAATGGTTCACAAAGATGAAACCATTAGAAGATCAGAAGAACGTTATCTACACTGTAGATATAACACACCGAATCCAGTGCAAGACAAAGGCATTGTCCCTATGAACAATTTCACTAGAACAAAAGGAATGGTGAAAGATGTACTCTATGTTCCAAAACTCAGCAAGAACCTCCGATCAGTTAGTCAAATGACAGAACATAACTATCGAGTCATCTTTGATGGAGATGAATACACGATCAGAGACAAATCCATAGGATATCAACTAGTATGAAAAGCAATCAAGGAAGGACGCTTGTTCAGAAGGCTAGCTACATACCAGATAAGCATGCCATGTCAGCTCAATCACAACAGATGCCACTATCTGCAAAATGGCACAAGAGATATGGACATGTCAATTTCAAAAGCTTGATAGAGCTCAGAAATTAGAATATGGCAATTGGAATTCCTAAGCTACAGTTTCTTGGAAAAGCTGGCAAAGCATGCTACTTTGGTAAACAAAAGCAAACCAACTTTGGCAAAAGCACCGCTTGAGCACGGAGTATCCTTGATTTGATTCACACATATGTATGGGGTTATGCCCAAACCCATAGCATCAATGGTTCACTTTACTACTTGACTTTCATCACCGACTACACCAGATATTGTTGGGTCTACTTTTTGAAAGAGAAATCTGAGGTGTTTTCCAGATTTCAAGAATTCAAAGCCATGGTAGAAAACCAGACAGGAAAAAAGATTAAAGTTATGAGATCAGATAAAGGAGGTGAATACATGTCTTTAGCATTCATGAATTTTTGCAGAAGTCACGGCATTCGAAGATAATTCACTTGTGCAGATACTCCTCATCAAAATGCAAGAGTTGAAAGAAAGAATGGTACTTTAGCAGACAGTGCTAGAGAAATGCTCAATGAGAAGCATCTTCTGAATCAGTATTGGGTAGAAGCAATAGCCATTGCAAACTACTTGCTTAATCGGCTTCCTACCGAACTGATTTAGGGTATGACACCTTATGAAGCATTCACTGGACATAAGCCACAAATTGGGCATCTCCGCATATTTGGTTGCATAGCATATGTCCACATACGTGACAACCATCGCAAAAAATTGGATGTGAAGTCATGTAAATGCATCATGGGCTACAATGAAGACAACAAAGCATACAAGTTGTATGATCCAATCAATCAAAAGGTCATTATATCTAGAGATGTAATCTTTGATGAGGAATCATAATGGAAAACCTCAAATACACAGGAGATAGACACACCTATTACTTAGTCATCTATAGAAAAGGTTGATGAAGAAGAGCAAGAATTGCTAGAAGCACCCCAAGAAGAGCCACAAAAACTTAGACGGTCTACTAGGGAAAGAAAACCACTAGCCAAATTGACATATGCTCAAAAAGGCAAAGCAATTCAGGCTGAAACCACCAACTATGCTCTTATGACTACCATCACGGCTACAGAAGAGCCAGTGTACTTTGAAGATGCAGTTGACAAACCAGAATGGCAAACTGATATGAATGAAGAAATGGAAGCTTTGTACAAGAATAATACTTGGGAATTATACGACCTTCCACCAGGAAAGAAGGTCATAGCAAACAAATGGGTATACAAAGTGAAGTAAAATCTAGATGGAAGCATTAAAAGATACAAAGCTAGACTAGTTGCAAAAGGATTTGCACAGTAATATGGTCAAGATTATGATGAGACTTATGCTCCAGTAGCAAAGATGGATTTCATATGGTTCCTTATATCACTAGTGACACTCGATAGATGGAATGTGTACCAGCTCAATGTCAAGATTGCTTTTCTCAATGGTTATCTAAACAAGGAAGTCTACATGCAACAACCAGCAGGTTATGTTGAACCAAGAAAAGAGAATCAGGTTTGCAATCTCAAGAAAAGTCTCTACAACTTAAAGCAAGCACCCAAAAGTTGGTACAACAGAATTGACAAGTATTTTGCTAATCTAGGATACATTAAATCCAATGCAGATCATATTGTCTACTACAAAGTTCAAGGGGAAGACATTACTATCGCATGTTTCTACGTAGATGATCTGATTGTGACCGAAAGCAATGATAGCTTCATCAAAAGGTTGAAACAAGACTTATCTACAAAGTTCGACATGATAGATCTTGGACTTAAGCACTATTGTCTTGGTATTGAGTTCTGGAGAGATTCAAACAATACCTTTATGAGTCAGTTGAAATATGTCGACAGTCTCCTAAAGAAGTTTCATATGGCAGATTGCAAGATTGCAACCACTCCCATGGCGCAGAGTTTGAAACTTACAAAAGATTCAGAAAATCCTACCGTCAATGATAGGTACTATCGACAGCTCATCGGATCTCTTATATATTTGACTATCCGACGGCTAGATATTTGTTATGCAGTAAGTTCACTTGCACAGTTTATGGAAAATCCAAAACAGCCTCACTGGAATGCAGCTAAAAGAGTCTTGAGATACATCATAGGTACAAGAAAGTGGAATAGAATACAGAGGAAGTCATCCAAGGTTGCATGGATATTGTGATAGTGACTATGTCAGAGATCATGAAACTAGGAGATCGACACAAGGATATGCATTTTTCCTTGGTCAAGGTGCTATATCATGGTTGTCAAACAAGCAACCAACTGTTCTTTGTCTTTGACAGAAGTAGAATATAGAGCACTCACTATACAGGTGCATGTGAGGCTATATGGTTCAGAAGACTATTGTCAAAGACATATTACTTTGATGAATCAAAGCTAATAACAATATACTGTGATAATCAATCGAATCAAGCATTGGCCAAGAATCCAATATATCACTCCAGGACCAAGAACATTGCTATCAGCGAGCACTAAGAGTGTTATCGGGTGACATCATAGTGCAGCATTGTGATAGCAAAGAAAATGTTGCATACATCTTTACCAAACCACTCGGTAAAGAGCTTTTCGAGAAGCATCGACAAGCTCTTGGTTTGACTAAGAGGAAGGACATTCCCATTAAAGGGGTGTGATGGAATGTAATGCTCCGTCCTTCTTCCATTCCCCAGAATCATCATCTTGAGAGAAGGCCTACTTCATGATGTTGATCTTGAGGGAAGATGTTGAGAAACCATGCTCAACATCATGTGATCAAATGTGCATAGCACTACCACATATAAAGTGCTATAAAGGAAAGGGTTAGATGCCCTACCCCTAACCCTAAAAGGGTTTGTGTATATTCTACATTTCAACTAAATCTAGTGTACAGTTAGTCATTTGTGGTGTGCTCTCTAGCTATGCCCTCTCTCCTCATTTTCACTCTTCTTCTCTCCCCTCTTCATATTTTGTCAGAGGGGAGGGAAGCGAAGTAGAAAAGGAAAGGGAAGGGAGAGGAGGGAGAATAAGTGCCCCATCATATGAAAAATGGGAAATTTCTATTAATTAGTTGTGGATAAAGGAAGAGGGGTGAAAAAAAAGAGAGCAAGGCCATGATTAAACTAAGGTATAAAGTGGGGAGGGATAAATTAAGGAATAATGGATGAAAGGGCATTAAAGAAAGAGGGAAGTGAGATGGGGGGAGGGGGGAGGGACCATGCATTAAAGAGGAAAGGACATCTCAAAGGGGGAGGGGAATGAGGGAGCATTTATAATACTATTATAAGAAAATGGGCATATAATATTACTTTATAGTTTAGTGGTAGGAATAGGACAGAGTGAATAGGGACAGTAGGAAGAGGGAGAGGGGAAATTTAAATTCTTTCCACACTTGCATCGCCATATTAACCAATGATGCTTCCCTCCTCGCTGCCATGTCTTTAAAAAACTTTGTGATTGTTTCGGTGTTTGTTGTTACAATGATAAAGTCCTTGGACACTTTACAAATGTTGCTATTTGAGGCTCTGAAAGGTATTTATTGGCACCATTGGAGATTTTAGAGTATTGAAACTCTCAAAAGGTGTTTATAGACACCGTTATGATATCTAGAATATTTTAGAGGATTCTTATGGTAAATTAATGTCACACACACACACATTTTTTTCCATGCATTTAAATTATTAATAACGGTATGTTTTTAAAGGAGAATTCTTAAAAATAAAACTTTATACTAGAGTTAAATAAGAATTATATTTCCTAGTTCTATCATTATTAGTTCAAAATGATTGTGTGAGTAAGCTTGCTTTTTACATGGAAAGGATAGTGCCATAAAATAAACTTTTGAAGTGGGAATGATATGTCCATTTGGGAAGGATTTTTGAGTAAAGTCCAAATAGGAGAAAATAGTCCAAAATTAATGAAATGAGTGTTAGTGTAGCATGGTTTATCACAATAGAAAGATAAAATTCTAAAGAAATTTCATACTCAATCAAAACTATTCTTTGTCATGGTATGAAAACATATCAAGGATGAAATGTATTTTCAAAGGTGTTGTACCAATAGCAGTGATGACACTATAGGTGTCACATTATGTGATACATACTCGATACATAATGGGCCTTCTTTCTTCTCTGCTTATGTAGACATATCTCCTCCCATTACAATGGGAGGTGCACTCATCGTGAGGATGCATTGGATAGAGTTTGCAAAAAATCCTTACTCCCATAGTTTTTTAAAGTTAAGAAAACGTTTTGTTTTTAAAGGAGTCATGATGAGTGCAAACATTTTCAAAGGAGAGAGAGAGTTTGCCTTGTTCCTTACTCACATAGTTAGTTTATTTTTATTTGACGATTTTCTTATTGCCATAACATTGATGAGTTGTAACATACTCTGGTGCACTTAGGAGTATTTCCAATTCTTGTTAGTCAGATCCTCATTTGAGGCTATGCAAGAATACCTAAAGTTGGGAAGTCAAACAGTACAAAGATTTGAGCAAATAGGTCTTCTTAAATGAATTTTTTTTTAAAAAGTATAAATTAGAGGAAAAGGGAGGAGAGGAAGAGAGGGGAACCTAATAAAATTTATTGTAACCTAAGTAAATTAGTAGGGACATGGAAAAGCTGGTCTCTATGGAGACACCCCAATCTCCCATTTGCACTTAGCCTCTCCACAGCTTTCTATCTTCCTCTTTCTCCATGTATTCATTTTAGCTTTGTCTATTCCAAACTTGCTCAACCTACCTCCTTGTGCAAACTTCGTGGTTAAGGCCTTGCCTCTTCCTCGCCCTCATCCTTATGTCCCACCATTGCTTGCCCCCTCTTGCTTAGACTCAACCCCCTCCTCATGCCTGTGCCTCCCTCACGCCTCCCTCCTCATTTCTCTGTCTCCTCTACACATTTGTACTTGGCTCTGCTCCTCTTGTCTTTGCATCGACCTCCCTTTTTCTCTTTAAATTACCTCTCTACTCTCTTCTTTTCATTTACAAGGGTTTGATGCAAACATGGGTTTGTGTGAGTATATTTGATGAACCGTGTACAATCTATATCTATGTGCAAAAATGTTGTGTCAATGTGAAATTTCAGGTTTGATCAAGCGATCAAGTTTCTCTATTAGTAAGTTACGTCAAGTTTGTGTGTTGTTCGCGTAGTGCTATCAGTGTCATTGTGAATTTTCTTTGGAAAATTAGTTGCATTTTAAGCCAACACGTCAATATGCTACCTCTCTCTCGTGTCATTGTGAATTTTCTTTGGAAAATTAGTTGCATTTTAAGCCAACACGTCAATATGCTACCTCTCTCTCTCTCTCACACACACACACATACAGGTTCTTTTTTATGTAATACTTCTCTCTCTCTCTCTCTCTCTCTCTCACACACACACACACACACACACACACACTCACACACTTCAATATGCTTTCCCTCTCACTCTCTCTCTCTCTCTCTCTCTCTCACACACACACACACACACACTTCAGTATGCTTTCCGTCTCCCCCCCCCTCTCTCTCTCTCTCTCTTTCTCTCTCTCTCACACGCACACACGCACACACACACACACACAAGCTTCTCACATATGCTTCGTTTTCTTTTAGAAAGGTGAAGTATAGCCATGTTTCGCGATACCGTCGACTCTGAACATGAAACTATATTCCTGAAACCTTCGATTCCAAACATGAAACGAAGTTTCTTGTGAACCAATTTTCTCACGACGAATTAAGAGAGTGAAATTCTGAAAATGGCAGTCAGACTTCGAAGAATCGATGCAAAGACCAGTAGCATCTCCTGCTGAAGTTACCTAGCGTTCAGAAAACGTACTACACACACATCCACCTCTCTATCAGCTGTAATTTCTACTGATCATATCTGCATCTTCGTCACAAACTCAACGTAGGACGCGCAACTTAGCCAAGAGAAGACATAAATGAAATTTATTAAGGTTTTCATAGCGAGATATACAAACATCCCCATCATCTAACGTCGAGCACAATCATCGTTCGACTGGTAGTACCAACGGAAAAATGAAATAGACGTCCGTGACGTCCTGCACAACATAGCGCCAAATGCAAAGCCAACAAGGTTATTCGGCTCGCACGTAAGATAAGGTAGAGAAGACCGATCGCAAGCATTTGGAAGCACCAAACAACGATGTCTCCAGATTGGATTTCACATGTCAAATTCACTTCATCAAGGCGTGAGAGTATAAAATGAGGTCTTAAGTAGTACAACGAATTCTTGTACAAAATATGTAAAAGTATTCCGCTCAACGGCGGGAGTCACTGAGCAGAGGGCTAAACCGGCGAAGCAGAGCAAAGTCGCAAGCGAGAAGTATACAAGAGGAAGGAACGGGGACGGGATGAAGCAAGTTCGTTTCGAAGGAAGAGTTCAAGAAGAGCACGAACTTCATCATGCCATTTCCGCCTTCGAGTTGAAGGTTTTCTTCAACCATCCCATGACCCGGGATTTGGGTTTGGCGGATAACAACGAGTCGTCACCCTCGAGGCTTCTGCAACGCTGAAGTTGGGCACTAGAGGTAGGAATTTCTTTGCAGCTGGGTTTGCTTCCTTTAGCTATTTCTGATCCGTCTTGCGCCTTCCTGATCACTAGAACACCTTCGTCGGTGAAAGTCCAATGATCTGCCCAGCTGAGGCCGGAAGAACCTTGCCTTCTGAACGAGACGCCTCGTGTAAGAGTGGCCATAGGGTATGATCGAACAAGAGATGCAAACAACTCGAGACTCGTGTAGCAAGCTTTATTGGGAGCTGGTAAATTGGTAGACAGACTAGCAACGAGAGATGGCTCTGATTATCAGATAAGAACACGTGATACAAGAAGACAACCTCGAGTTGAATGGAAGTATAAGTTATTTCAAATAGTTGCTGCATTTAGGCAAACCCGTTACAGAATCGATGTTGTATTATCATTTTCTCGTCAGCATCGGTGCGTGGAGCAAACTTTTTGAATGGCGATGCAGTTATTGAGCTCCGGTCCCAGCACATGGATGATGGAATGGCCTTTGCAGGACGAATCAATGATTATCCGTCGACTCCAGCTTGTTTGTTCTTCAGAAATCTTTATTAGTGGGCATTCAATTCCTGCAGCGGCCGCAGAAGCGAGATTTGCTGCCACGCTACAATCTAATATCTTTACTAATCTCTGCAGGGGCTATAATAAGTAGTAAGGGTCGGTTTCATCAGCTCGCGATGAATGAGAATAGCTACCGTAAATTTTGGGTGGTGGTGCTAGAAACAGTGTTGCTGCATGGTTCCGGCTGGTATTGTAGCCTGAAATTGTGATGATTAGAACAAACTTTCCCGTTTTATCTGTTGCATGGATGCGTAGCCGCTAGCTTATCACAAGGATCTCGTTGATTTTTTGCATGACAAAGTCACAGCAAATATTTATCAACTTACGAACTTCGCATCACTATCTTACAACTGCAGCGCGCCTGTCACCCGAGACCGCCTTTAAATTCACTTATCCCGCGGATTCGAGATTACTAAAAAAATGCACGAGAAACTTGGAACCGCTAATTGCATGGACTTTGCTAACGGCTAGCTAATCATCAACGAAAACCAAATTTAGCCGTTATCCGCTCCCTCAGAGGCTGTTCCCACGCTTGGCAAAAGAGGCATATTTGCCACTTTTTGCCAACGCTTCACTTGTTCCCGTGAAAGACCCCGGGAATATCGATGCTCAATGGTGGCATATGGATGCCCCGATGGAGATGGGAATTCTGTCTCTCCACCCGGGCATTTAGGGGCTTGGGCTTTGATTTGGGGCTCAATATCCAATCCACTCCCTCAAGCTCTGACTAGAGTTCTGACATCGAAAGCTCTCTTAGAGTCCCCATGCAAAAGAAAAGCTGGCGACGTGGGTGGTAATCACTGGGCGTGTTTCGGAGCAGGTCAGGCTGGCAAATGCACAGCTCGAGGTCCCATGGCTAGGCGGAAGTCCACTAGAGGCTCCGAAATTGGGGACTGGGCCTCGCTCACGACCTGTTTCCACGCAACACCAAATGCTCGCATTCAAGTGAGCACATTGGGCTCAGTGAGTTTCCACGTGAGGTAGCCATCTCCGCATTCAGTGCAAAAATCGGATCCACCAAGAATTTGTGGATCTGTTTTACCATTCAAATGCTGGCACCCGCACAGCATTGGGCCTGCGTGGAAATAGGTCGTCGACTACTCCACGATTGGCTACTCAAAGCCAAATGCTCTCCGAAATCGGAGAAGTGGGTGAGGCGGATTAGAAGACATTCAGCAGTAACTGTGGAGAGCACTCAATCCGGGTGTGGTTCTCTTGTGCGATCTGAATAGCGAACGCCCTTGGCTCCTCTCATGAATCTGAAAACCCCTAATCCCACGAATCTGAATGGTTCCAAAGCAAAGGCAATCTCAGCCACCCGTCACATACGCCATTAGGAAAGAAGGAAACTTATTTTGGGGCCCTCTAAGAAATTCACTATTTACCTATTTTTGTTGCACTCAAATATGGGAAATGTCATAAAATACGGATACTTACTGCAAAAATGGCAGTCTAGTACTCAGGCTTCACATTAAATGCATATATAAGATCCTTGATTTTTTGTGCAGAATTTGATGATTCGGACATCGCCAGCATGTCTGGAGTGGGCCAAAACCCCCAAATCGACCCTGAAGACATCGAAAATTGACGCACAAAGGCCCGAAAAAGGGCAAAAATGCCCAGAATGGGGGGATTTGCACTAAAATGCGATTTGACCGAGCGTCAGTTTTTGGTGTCTCCAAGGTTAATTTTGGGGTTTTGGCCTGCTTCAGATGCACAAACGATGTCAGAATCATCAAATTTTGCACAGAAAATCATCTTTTGAAGATCATGTATGTCTTACATAATAAAAGAAAAAGATTTTAAATATGAATTATTTTATATTTTTACATGGTTTTTGGTATTTTCCAATGTTATGTTGTCTAATTGGTCGAGAGCCTATTTTTCTAAACCCTAAAAGGTCCCAAAATGAGCTCCCTTTTTTCCTGAGGTCTCTTGCGTCGTCGATTGCTCTCACCAATTTGTTGTCTCGATAACGTAGAACCCGCTAACGAATCCATTTCTTTTTGCATCTTCCCCTCTATGCATGTTGATTGATTGATGGTTTACATGTGTAGGGTTCATTGGAAGAGGATTGTGGTCGTGGGGCCTAAAAAAGCAAGGGGTTCGAGCCCCTTCAACTCCTAAGGATGGTAAAATGCAATCTGCACAAAGCATGGACAATGTTGAAGACTAGGGTCCTCGAACAGAGGACGGTTTGGGCTCAAAAGCTGTGTGTTGGCATAGGGCTGAAACCGAGGTCTTGATCACTGCCAAACTTGCATTTGAGGAAGAGAACGATGCTCTTCTTGAAAAGGAAAAGACCAAGAAAAAGGTCCAGAAATGGATGATTGTTTCTGAGATGTGCAAGCAGGAAGGTGCCATTTGAAGCTTGAAACATTGTATGGATTGTTGGAATAGACTGTACAAAGATTGGAAAGCCATACATGACTATGGATGAAATAATCCTTCGGGGTTGTCTGTCTACAGGCAATAATAGCTCACACCAAAAACAAACCATCGAGGTCAAGTTTGGGAAATCTCGAGCTGTGGAGCCTAGGGATTTGCTAGTTGACACCTCTTGCACTATGAAAGGTATTTTAGATTATGGTCATGACTGTTTCTCTCTTTATCAACATAGTGCTTGTTTCATTTGTGGTTCTGTATACACCTCATGTGCTTATTTTTGTCTTGTCATGTTTTGCAGAAGCAGCTATTGGGGCTTCTACTGAGCGTCCATTGGCTGATGCAGACCTTGTACAATTAGGCTCAGGCATGAAGGAGCAAATCGGTAGACCAAAATGCCGCAAGCGATTGGGACGTGTTGGAGGAGCCTTGAAAGAATTTCAAGACATCTAGGTAAGCATGGCAGGTTCTTTTGAGAAGATGGAAGAGAAACATCTGAACTATAACAGGACCTCGTGGAGATAACCATGGAAGAGTTTGAAGAAAGCCATTGAATCAACAAGGAGAGACTTGAGATTGACTTGACAGCACGTAGAGCTCAAAAAGGCGATCACTTTTCCTTTATGGAGCGGGTGCAAATTCTTTTTGGATTGCAAGTTATGGCTTGTTGAAGTTTTGATTAAGAAGTGGCCCTTGATGATGTGGCATAGGGATTCATATGCAGTATTCAAAACAATGCTTAGCAAGGAGCTATGGGCTTAGGTGGCATTGCTGACATGGCAAGTGTCTTGTTGATGTGGCATTATGGATAAGCTGATATGCCATGTGGCATACTACTGAAGAGTGAACCTTTACCACAATTAATTTGATTAGCCTTGTCTGCCATGTGGCATTTCCACATGGCCTAAGGCTACAGCCTTGGGAAGAAAGATGCACAATAGGTCAACGAATGGGGATGGCTGAGAAGAAATCAACGGTGATGATGATTCTTGTGAAGTAGACGGTTCCCTATGTTGAGTCAGTTGCTTGCGTGTGTGGTCAGAGATGCAGCGGTTATCATGTGACGTGAAGCTGATGCTCTCTCAACTCTTCTACAACTCTTCTCCGACTCTTCTCCTTCATCTCAAGCTGTGTCTAATTATATATATTTGTATAAAACTCTTCTATTTGTGTAATGTGAAAATTCATGTTGTTGGAAGCTATTTATATATTATATAAAGGTCTATCTGGTTGGTCTTGGTCATTGGTCTATCTGCAAATATGGTTGCAGTGAGAAACAATTGAGCCTTTAAACTATCTCTTGAATATTCATGCTATGGCCATTAGTCTTTTTGCAATTATGGTTGCAATGAGCAACCCATTGAACCTTCAAACTATTTCTTAAACTTCCATGCTAGAATGTTGCTCTATGGTCATTAGTATTTCTACAATTATGGTTTCAATCAGCAACCCATTGAGTTTCCAAACTTTTTCTTGAACGTCCATGCTAGAATGCTGCTCTGCGCTCTCAATTTACATTTTCTTAGAACAACACTCTACAATAATTGTTACAAGATAGACATAATATTCAGATGGGATTGTCATAGTCCCTTCATCCATGTCATCTTACACAACAACAAACAATCATTTAATGAAGCCTTTTGTAAAATGGCACATTACAATAATAATCAAGCTTGTTGTTAAAAAGGTGTAATGTGTATATGTGACTTAGATGTTGCATCAATAAACGATGAGCCATTCACAATATGCAAGAGGATAATTTGGACTCTTTTGTAAGTAAATGTATATGTAGCAATATAATCTCTTTGTATTATATATAGGGATTGCTTTTTTCTGTCGCATAATGGAAAGATAGTGGGCTCCTACATAGTTTTAATTTGGGATCTAAATCCAAGGTAAGAAATATAAAGGTTTTAGGGCATAGTAAATACTTGATAGATCAAGATGCTTCTCCCCACTTGTAAGAACTGGTATTGAAGTGGAGAAAAGAAGATCTACTACTTAGATAATTGCAACCCTTCTATTAGAGCAGTATCCCCATCCATGGTCCATTCACATTGAGACACATCCTTGGCATTGTAAGTTCTATAGCTTAGTATATATTGACATAATAATTGAGCTTACTTGGCTATATAATTACCTTGTTCTTATTCTACTTGGAAGGATCCATTCCTACAAACCTTCCCCCATATAAAAGGATTTGAAACCATAATCTTATATGTAATGCAAGTCAAAACTTATTGGAAGAGTTTGTGTCACCTCCCATATCCATTGTGCCTTTCCATATTTGTATAAGACATTTCTATCAGCTCTAAGTATGATCCATCTTAGATTCACTATTTCCAACATGGGCATATAAAAAGGGTCTATATACATAAACCATGTTAATCTTCTTTAGGGAAACTCTTGTCACTATGATCCACAAGCTATTAGAGAATAACAAATTAAAGGGTTGAGTTGCATATGTGAGAAATTATTCTATTTAGAAGGATGTTAAATTTGCATAAATTTGAGTAGAAGGACTATATCACAAGTGACAATTATATATTGAGACCTTAAAGTGAAATGAGTCTCCAATAATAGTACACTTAGTGCAACCTTAACTGAATTGAGTCTCTAGGAATAGTACAATTAGTGCGACCTTAACTGAATTGAGTCTCCAACAATAGTACACTTAGTGCAACTAACTTTTAGTAATATGAAGTAGTGTTTCCATAATACTTTATGTAATGTTGGCATTTTTCTATGTTCTTTTGTGGAATTAGTCATGCTATACGACATCAGTCATCCCTGTAGTAGAGACTTGCAAGTTTGGAAAAGACACCCCAATGCATGTTTTTTGACCCTTGTGCATGCCGAGTGCTAAAAAACCATGGTGTAATGGATCCCTAACCTGTAAAATGGGCACAAAACTTTGTATGGGCCTTAAAGTGGGTGATATTTTGACTTGTTCAAAGTATCATGCGCATCATAGACTTGCACGTTTGAATAAGACACCTCAAAGCGTGTTTTTGACCCTTGTGCATGACGGGTGGTGAAAATCAAGGGAAAATATGTACGAGATAATCCAAACCATATCCAACGGGAAACATATTAAATTTTAGTGATACTAAGGTATGTGCAAAGTATCATGCCCATTGGATACTTGCATGTTCGAATAAGGCACCCCGATGCATGTTTTTTTACCCTTGTGCATGATGACGAGTGGTGAAAAAACATAATATAATGCATCCCCGACCATCCAAAACATATTCTATGGAAACGATACTTTGTATGGGCCTTAACGTGGGTGATTTTTGAGACACGTTCAAAGTATCATGCCCATTGAACGCTCGCACGTTTGAATAAGACATCTCAATGCATGTTTTTGTAGCCTTGTGCATGATGGGTCGTGCAAAACAAGGAGAAATGCATTCTTGACCATGCAAATGATATCTAATGTTCATGATACTTTTCATGGATCTTGAATTTGGTGAGTTCAAGGCCTCTACAAAGTATTTGTCCATCAGAGACTCACAGGTTTGAATGAGACACCCTGACGTAGGATTTTTGACCTTGTGCATGATGGGTGGTGAAAAATAATAGCATTCCCTTCCATGTAAATGATATTTGATGGACACAATATGTTGCATGGGATTTAAAATTGGTGATATTATGGCCTCTACAAAGTAGCATGCCCATCAGAGAGTTGCAGGTTCAAATGGGACACTCTAATTCATTATTTTTAACTCTTGTACATCATCGATGGTCGAAAACAAGAACAAAAGCGTCCTCGACCATGCAAATAATTTATTTTGGGCACAATCTTTGAATGGGCCTTAACTTTGGTGATTTAATGCCTCTACAAAGTATCATGCTCATCAAAGACTCACAAGTTTGATATTATGATCCTCAAGCATGTGGTTTCGTCTCCATTCGGAAGGTCTGGTTCTCACTTCATAGATTACCTTGAATTGTGTTGGCTAGAAAATCTTTTGGAAATGGTATCACCTTGGATCTCACAAATAGCTCGAGCAAGTGTATTAGCCACACTATTCTCAGACCTAGGGATGTGATGTGATTGGGTCTCTTGAAATCCTTGGCAGAGTTGCGTGGCATGCTGATGATGTGGGGCCAAGGACTCACTTCGTACCTTCCAATCACCACTGACTTTTCGGCACACTAGCTGAGAATCCCCCCGCACTTTAAGCTCGGTGATTTGATGGTCCTTTGATTTCTGCAAACTGAAGATAAGGGCTGAATACTCGGCTTGATTACATGTGTCAAGGGCCACAGGGCTACTGTACCAAAATTCCACCCCGTTGGGGAAAACTAAAGATACACCGTCCCTAATTGCTTTTATTGAGGGCTTGTAGGCACCATCAAAGTGCATCACCCATGCTGACATTATATGAGGACCAAAACATGTACATCCCAAATCTTTGGATAATCTAGAATAGGAAGTATGATTGGATGCGGAGAGGCCAAAACTTCAGCAAGGCACGCAGGACCAAATAGACTTACAATCCTTTGTTGATGATTTATTTTATGCCCAAATAGAATTACAACATGAAGCTCAGCATGTGGTACCAAGGGTTGATTTAGTACAAAAGGGTTACGATCGGAACACCTTATCTATACAGATGCATATAATATATTACATAAAAATTCAAAAAACCCTAATTTTTTAGCATAATCATAATAATAGCTTTTTGGTGGCCCAGATACCTTGACTTTCTTCTTAAGGATTTTCCTCTTCGTTACTTTCATTAGCACGGTATTAGAAGAACAACTGGATTCTGGCGTCTTTGTTGAGTAGCTTCAGAAGCATCAACTAGAGAACCTACACTCCCCGTCCATCTTCATCACCTATGAGAAATCGGCCCAGGTGCACCAGATAATAATAGTTTATCAATAGGGATTAAGGAGCAGATCATCTTGTACTTTGTCACACTGAGACTTTATGTAGCCCGAGAACTAAATTGACGCTTGAAAGAGAAAGGGGTCTCCCAAAAATCTTTTGTTCTTTCTTTTGTTGCAAAAGCTCCTGCACGAGAACTCAAGCTTGCTCTAAATATAAGCTTGACAATTGAATAGATGCTTGGAAGCAAAAGGAGTCACACTGGTCTTCCAAAATTTTGTTTTTGGCGAAAAAGCTATGGTTGCGCAGGAATTCAAAGCTTCCTCCAAATTCCACCTTGAGGATTGAGTTGATACTTGGAAGTGAAAGGAGTTTCTAGAGACCTCGTGTCTTCCAAGAACTGTTTTTGGTGAAGAATCTGCGCTAAAATTTGCACAAGAACTCAAAGCTACTTTTGACGATTGAATTGATGCTGTGCTAAAACTTTCACAAGAACTCAAGCTGCTTCAAACGATTGAATTGATGCTGGGAAGGAAAAGAGGTCTTTGAAGGTCTACTCTCCCCAAAAAACGTTTTTTGGTGAAAAATTTGCGGTTGAACTTGCACAAGAACTCAAAGCTTCCTCCAAATTTCACCTTGACGACTGAATTGATACTTGGAAGTGCTCGGGTCTTCCAAGAATCTGCGCTGGAACATCAACCATGATGGTGAGTATCTTTGTTCATGTGAGCAACAGTAAGGGAGTTAGTCATTCGGCCAAATTTGCTTGGCCCTACATTCTCCTGATACAAGAACGATTGTAGTGTTGAAAGTATGAATTTAAGGAAGATTGAAGAATCGTTTAAACTTATGAGAATAGTATTATCCATGAGGTTGGTCACCCTGTGCGCAGTATGTAGTGCACAGGCTACTAGTGTGTTCACAAGTAGCAAGGTCAAGGAATTGGAATGTTGGAGGCAGCGAGGGGAGTGAGGGAGGTGAGGCCCTGATTGACAGAGGTGAGGAAAGCTAAGGGCTTAGGAGCTTAGGAGAGAATGAAGAGAAGAGTGAATTGGAGAGAGTGAGCGACGAAGAGGATCATGGGTAAGGGAGCGAGGATGAAAAGGATGGCAGAGAGGAGTGTGACTATGGGAGAGAAAGGGGAGAGAAAGCATGGGAGTGAGGGAAAGAGAGGAGCACTGAGAGAGGGAGAATTTGAGAGCGCAAAGTGAAGGGGCTATTTTTTAGAAAAGAAAACAAGAGCGAGAAATAAAGACAACGAGGGGGGTGGGATCAAGCGAAGGAGCATGCTAAATGAATATAGACAGAGGGCTTTCTTAAAAGATCATTAAGAAGGGGTGCTCTTCTTTTCAATATTTTCAATGTATGGAAAGATTGATGGAAAAAAACATTGTAAAAGTGAATGGAAAGTAAAGGAACGATGAAACTAATTGCTCCCATGGAGATTCGCATCCCAGCAGCCAAACCACGACTATTGTGGGATTTGAAAACCTCTAACATGGCGTGATTGCAGGGCATTCGTGCAGACAACATCACGACGAGGGCGTAAAAGAGAGATGATAACTCATAGGGAGAACAGAAATATACAAGTGAGATAGGGGAAAAGGGGGAGGAGGAAGGGGAAACTAAAGGGACAAGTAGAAAAATGAGGGCGAAGAGGAGTAGTGAGGGAAGAGTTTATATATCATGAGGCTATGGGGAGGAGCAGGTGGCGAAAGGAGAGATATAGTATGAACATCATGCAAGAAGGGGGAGGGGAAACATGGGGGAGAATGAAGAAGTAGAGTGGGAGAGTGATATGCACACTAAGGAAGTGATGAAAATGGCTTAATTATCCAACATGGTGGCTATACTAGTGAGAAGTATCGCATCAAAGAGCCCCCCGCCCCCCCTTTTATAATCAAAGGGCGGGGGCTTCACATTAATTGTCCCTCTCCCACATGCATGGTGTGGAATGGGCATCTTCCATGTGAGTGCATGGCGGTGCAAACCCTCAATGGCAATCGACAATTTGAGGGTTGCATACTCCAAACCCATATCCCTAGTGCAAAATACACTTTGATTTTCTCTTATTTAATATTCTCATAGGTGGGCTGGCATAAAAGCTTGCCACCTCAACCCTTTCTCACACATTTTATATTCAAGCTCCCATTGACCTTGCCCTCACCTCATTCAATGTTGACAAGGTGGAGGCATGGCACATGGAGACATGTTCCCACATCACCCATTAACCTTGCCCTCACGTCATTCAATGTTGACAAGGTGGAGGCATGGCACATGGAGACATGTTCCCACATCACCTACTTTACATATAAAATATAGTAAGTTGCATGGGCTATATGCCTTATTTTCAAAGGTTCTTCCAACAGGGAAGGGTTATTACATTTATAACTCTGTGTGTGTGTGTGTACATACACACATTCACTTTGAAAATTTTTTAGCAATAACAGTGTGTGTGGGTATATGTATATGTATTTACATACATACATACATACATATATGTATGTATGTGTGTATGTACACACACACACACACACACACACATATGTGTGTGTGTGTGTTTGTTTATTTATATGTATATGGAAGGAGGGGGGTCTGCGGCCTGTGGCCACGCGTTGGTGGTTTGTGGTCATGGCCACGCGGCTCCTTCTCCCTTCCCTCCTCACCCTTTCCTTCCCTTCCCCCTCCCCTTCCCTTCCCCATTCCTTCCCCTCCCCCATCCCACCCTTCCCCATTCCTTCCCCTCTCTCTCTTCCCTTCCCCTTCCCTTCCCTCCTCCCTCCCATCTGCTTCCCTTCCCTTCCCCCTCCCTTCCTTTCCCCCTTCCTTCCCCTCTCTCCCTCTCCCCTCCCCCCTCCCTTTCCTTATCCCTCCACTTCAGCAAGAGTCGGAGCGTGAATCCCACTCTGACATTAATGAACTAAACGACCCGCACACATGTTCATGCCACGTGTGCATGTGTAGTGCATCTATGTCACCATATGTACCAATGATCTTCCATTGATGAACCACCGAGCATGTCCATGCCATGCATATGTGTGCAACACCCCTGTGATACCACATCTTCTAATGACCTAGTGTCAATGAACCACACCTACACCGCCATATCAACCAATGATAATTCACTCATTGCCGCCATATCTTAAACAAACTTTGTAACTGTTGCATGGCATGTGTTGGCACCATTCTAAAGTCCTTTGAGATTTTATGACTGTTGCTTTTTGAAACTTTTTTTTTTTGGTAAATTGCTTTTTGAAACTTTGAAAGAGGTTTAGCAGCACCATTATTAATCCTTGGAGACTTTAGAGTTTCGAAACTCTCAAAAAGTTCTTATTGCTACTGTTATTAAGTCTTGGGAATTTTAGAGGACTTTGTCGACAAATTAATCTCATGCATGGGCCTTAACAATACATACATACATATACACGACATGCTTGGATGCAACTCTTCCTTTGATGTATAATCTTGCTATTTACTTTGTAACGTCATGCTATTCTTAGAGGATATGAAAGTCTCTTTAAGATGTTATGTTAAATTTTACAATTTTCATTTTTCACACTTACAAAATTCTTTTACTTTTTTGTTTTAATTTGTTGATCTCTCCATCCCTCTTTTTCTCTCTCCTCTCCACTTTCGCACTTTTCAACTACGTCAATTGTTTTAGGAATGAAAAGGACTAGTAGGATTTAGGATAACATTATAGGATTAAGAAATGGAATAGGGTTGAGAAAGGGGATAGTTGGTCTCCTTCATAAATCTAAGAGTTTAAGAGTTACACTGATAGATCAAGAGTAGAAGAGAGGCACTGTCAAAGTAGAAGGAGGTTTGGACTTAAGGGGAAGAGTAAATCTAAGAAAGGAAGAGAAGGAAGGCAAGGAGGAAGGGAAAGTGGAAAAGTGCAAAGGAAAGGGAAAGGGAGGGTTTTCGCAAAATTAGAGCATGCTAGCACAAGAACACAAAGTGGTGTGAATAAGTTACCCGAAGAGTGTGGAGTTTTTCAATATGATGCATTTATGCATTCCCTACTAATGCCATATTATGTGAATGATTTTTTCTCTAGCCGAAGCTTGTATCAAGGATTTTCTATCTATAGTCAAAGCATGTGATAAGGAAGTTATGTCTATGTGCTGAGTATGCCATAAGGAATCTCTCTTTAGACTATTTTTGCAAGTATGTCCAAATCTTTTATAGAAAGTATTTCGATTGTTTCTCTCTCATTAGATCTATCAAATGCTCAAGTTATTACAAGCCGAGCTTTTCTACTACTACTACACTCACAAATGATAAACTTCATTTAAAAGAAAATAAATATTATGAGCTTTCATTCAAAAGCATAAAAGACCTCCACTAAAAATGGAAAACCAAATAAGGTCTTATGGGGCACCTATTAGATACTCCCACTCTCTAAAACACATAAGGTCAATGTTTAAAGGTCCCGTTGGTGGCCTCCATGTAGATCCATAGGCCATGTGTCATTTTTGTGGCCTTAAAATAAGTGTTTTATCATGCTTTCAAGTAGGCCCTTTCTAGGCCCTCTTCAAGCACCCCCCTCCCCTCCTCCTTTCCTTTGAAAAAACTTTATGAATTTATTTAAGTTAGGATCAATGTGGGTTTTAAGTTCTTTCATTTTCAATATTCCAGTTGCAATTAGATCCTTTAAGTTATAATGTTTCCCTAGAAGCTACCTATTAGCATCTATCAATTGGCTTCAAACTTTATAAATTTTTATGACCATCAAGGCATTTTTCTGAGAAGTTATGCATAAATTTTATTGCTACATGCCTTTAAGAACACAATGAACTTTCCTAATTTGCTTTGTTACCTCTGCCATGTAGAAACAATCTCTCCAGATAATACGAACATGCTTAAGGAGAAAGGCTTACCATATCCTAACATCGCATTTGCCGACAAAAAGAGAACAAAAAGAGAATACTTGTCTAGATATAGTACGTTGGAAAAAAACAAATAGTACTAAAGGGAGCAAAAAAAAAAAAAACCTTAAGGAACAAGTTTGAAGAGACAATACTCATGCATAGTTAGTATTTAAAAGATAAGTAAGATCTTAAAGACTTTGAAGGAGATACAAAAGTATAAGGCCAAGGAAAGAGCAAATCAACCTTAGCTTTGAAATGCCCAAGACATAAGTAAAAACTATTCTCCCTCCCTACCGTCTGGTTCTAGTCGTGGTTCTCTACCTAAAATACCATCCCCTTCTCTTGCTTAACTATTCTCCCTCCCTACCATCTGGTTCTAGTAGTGGTCGTCTACCTAAAATACCATCCCCTTCTCCATGTACACAAAAAAGAGACTTGAGACGCCAACTTCCTTTAGTAAGAAAACCTATCAAAATCTTGAGTTTGAGATGATTTTAACAATATGCCATAAGTAAAAATTATTCAAATTAACATGGTTGTATTCTACACTAAAAGAGCTTCAAATATGTCTTCATACTTTGAAATTTGAGTAACATATGAAAAAGTTACATTAATTTAAAAGGAGATGGGTTTTCATATTTTAGCGTATTTTTTTATTTACCCACCCTC
The DNA here is from genome assembly GCF_047967505.1 of Dipteris shenzhenensis. Classification (NCBI taxonomy): domain Eukaryota; kingdom Viridiplantae; phylum Streptophyta; class Polypodiopsida; order Gleicheniales; family Dipteridaceae; genus Dipteris; species Dipteris shenzhenensis. The sequence continues at coordinate 19,227,708 of NC_141622.1, forward strand.
ATCCAAAAGACCTCCCCTTGGGCCTCACATATTATGAAAAATATGTCAAATCTTAAAATCTTGCATATTTTTCAAGGTATATACCCTATATTTTGTGAGAAGGGAGACATGAAATTTCTATATTTTTCCCTTGCATATTTGAAAATTTTAAAGGAAATCCATGCATATTATATATGGGCCATGTCCCCCCATACCTTGGATTTTGGACGAGGGTAGTAACATATTATATATTGATTTGGCGCCCCAAGAAAAGAGACAATCCTTAAGAGTGCTTCCTTTGCATCTAAGGAACAAAAAAAAAAAAGAAGACTCATAGCTCTTGCAAGTTCGAACAACAAGAGCCTTAGAAGCTATAAGAAGGACAAAATATTAGATAATACAACCAAGAAGACACCATAGCCCAACCCAATCTCAAAGAAGAGAGTAAAACCAAGTACAGTGGTATAGATTAGTGGGACTGGTAAGCATTAAAGTGTTCAATGATGCTCAAGGATTAACCTTGTATCATTGAGGAGATTTTAGCATGATACGATATTCATGGACGGATACTTGATCAGATATGTAAGAAAGCTTCATTATTGCTATAAGAAAAACGAATTCAAGGGAGCACTCAGATGCAAAGTGATGTAAACCCTGTTTGAGAGATAATAAGCTTGCATGTCACATCCAAAAGATTATTGAGAGATGTCTATATTGTTGTTTGCTCCCATAACGAAGCGTAACATAAATAGATTGGCTTGAAAAATCTATCATTTTACCTCCCCATAGTATGAAACATGTATACATACCACTGTAATACTAGAATATGTCCAATCATATAAATTTAGGTTTTTTGTTATCCTAAAGACCAAAATCTACACATAAAATAAAAGAGAGAATGAAAGAGAAGAAAAAAGAGGTAAACAAAAACTTTTATGAAAAACAAAAGGAAGACATACTTAGCAAGCAAAGCAACACTTATGTCCTCATCAGTGCCCAAGCATAAGCAGCTATACTGGGTTTCTGAAGACCCGTGGAGTCTCTTGGGCAAACCCAATGCTTACTAAAATACGTCAAAAAACAAAACAAAACAAAAAACAAAAGAGAAAGAAAATAAGAAATAAAGAAGAAAGGAAGAAGGTGACTAAGAAAAAAAAAACAAGCCAATCAAGAAACAAAATCTTTTACAAAAAATAGGAATGAAATCTCTCTCTCTCTCTCTCTCTCTCATTTAAAACATGTAGCATGACTTTCCACTCGTAGAAGACTTCAAGCTGAAGGAGAGGGGAAGAGCAAGGTGGTGACCCTAGTTAAGGGTGGGGAAGAGCAAGGTGCTACCTCTCAAACCCATAAGACCAATATTTTTCATATGGAAGACTGCAAACATTAGCAAGTGGAAATGTTTGATCTAATCATGAAGATAGCCAAAGGCTTTAACAGAATTAAACATCTTAACAGCTGCTTGAGTTATGTAGTGAGATTGAGAACCTAATCCTACTCCTATCGAGAAAATGTAAGAATCTAAATTGAGGCAACCATTCCTAGAGAAAGAAAGGGTTAGCACACATGTCGCTCCAAAAACAGTCTCAAGGTGCTCCCATGCAGCAGCGTGCCTCGGCCCATCAACCGGAGTTTTGAGCACTTTACCAACTAGTCCAGCCGATTTCAGTGATGTATTGGAGAAGCATTTATTATATAATGTTTTCCATCTGCCCAAGGGTGAATGAAGGTCCAAACTAATGCAGATTCTGTCGTTGTACGAAGGCGGACACGTAGAATGGGGGTTTTGAACATCACTTTAAGAATGAAGGTCCTCAAAAGGTATAGAAGGAAGCTTCACTATGCATGGGTCACAGCAATCCTAGTAAGGACGGACAAAGCAGCAAGGATCATTGGCCATGACACCTATGAGCTTTTAAGTCCCTATATACCAAAGAACACTAGTGGGGAATTGGGAATTGGGATTAACACACAATACCAAGACACAATGAGCTGCAACGTCTGAATTTAACATCTGTCCAGATACTAACGCAATTCACCAAAAGGTTTAACACATACTAGGTCATAAATCAGCAATGAGTATGTAGTATGAGCTTAAAGATAGTAGCGCAAAAGCCTTCAACAGTCAAAAAAGGGGAACTCACATTGGCAACAGCACATAAGCTATTAGAAATTGTCAAAGAATATGTTGACAACAGAGCCTTTGATCCAGGCATTCCAAGAAGTATTTTACTTACAACTCTAATCGCGCTTTTATTGAAGATCCTTCACCTGTACTGTGAAGAAAAAACTTGACGGAAATACAAGCATAGGCTACCCAGGACCTGCCACGATGTGGTATTCTTTGACCATCAAAAATCCAACTGATTGGTCTAGCCAATTCGCCCATTATCCTCCACCTCAGCACTGGAACTCACCTTCAGAATAGCGAATGAGGCTAGTGAGAGTAACCTGTGTGCCATTATTAAACAACCACAGACGTGGAAAGGCTGTATGCCAAAAAAATACAACTCATCTTAGAAGAATGCAAAACTGACGTCAGAACCGAATCCTTCAAAGAAGTAGGGTAACCGGATCCTCAATGTATCCCTTGAAAGCACCAAGCCAACGAGCTCCAATAGCCCCTGAGGCACATGACAGTTGGAATTTAACACTAGTCACACTAACAAATGAAGGTGACGTGAAATATAGGACATCACAGGGGTGTAAGAGCAAACCAAACCAACAGTAGGAGCTCACCATCCACTACTCGGTGGTCGCAGCTCAATGTGGCTGACATAAATGCAGCTGTTGTATATTCACCTTCCAATTCACTTACAACACGTTTTTCAGCTGCAGAAGAAGCAAACATATACAGTCTTGTGAAATAAAGAAAAAATGTACTCAATGAGAAATATACATCATTGGCTGGTAAGATTATAATTCAAATCTAGAAAACAAATCATTGGCAATGTACGAACACTTCAAAGAATATAAGCATGAGAAAAGGGAATAGATCAAAGTTGATGAAGAAGAGTCCAAGAAACATTCCAATCGCTCATAAAGAGTGACTGAAATTTACCAAAATGAGATTCTGAATTAAAGTCTTAATAAGGACAATGAGAACCAATGCTTAAGCTATCACATGTCTTGTTGACTGCAAATTGTCTCGAGAAAATCAGGAAAGGTTCTCAAATGTCCGAAACCCATTATAAGATGCTTGAAAGAGGAAGATCGGCCTAGCACACTATTCTTGCAAAAAAGAACCTTTAAAAATGTATCACAACCTCAGACGAGTATTTGGAGCATAATGAAAGTTTGTGTCTTGATCATACTTTTTTTACAAGAACATCCAAGAAAAAGAAAATGGCGACAAAGTCTGATGGGAAAAGCATTTCAGAAAATCAAATTGCACATAAGAATTGTTCCAAATAAATCAAGTTGAATAGGGTTGTTCATATTTACAACCCCACTGGGTGCATGTTTATTAAAACGCTTAAATACGGATAAGATGACAAAACAAACAAGGTAAACATTTAGTGAGCGGCCCCGCCCCGTGCCTTCTGCTTTGCAATTCCACTAGAATTTATATCATCATGCACATTACATTACAAGGCCTGCTCCCTGGTTTTAATACCATCATTCTCCAATAGCTTGGGAGGTGACCCTTATATCTGCCCCCCATGCTGAAGCAGCCCCTACTACCTTCCTAAAGAATAACACTGCCATTATGGACCAACCACAATGATCACTCCTGCTTTGGTCACTAATTGGTGCATTATTGCTGGTTGACAATCCTACACAACATCTTGAACCTGTTCTAGACTTGTTTCCTACCTGGGTGACCCTGCTAGAGTAAGAGTTACATCCTTTTTTTTGTTAGATCTGACTGCATTATTTGACCTAATCACAATCAACCTAGATTGCTACATGTCACAATGTCCGCAGTTGAGATAAGATTTCGCTTTTGCTTTTGGCTTGCTTTACCTTGCAAGTGTTGTGTTCGGCTTAGGCTGTGGTCTCTGTATGACCAAAGGTTGTATCTCTATACTGCTCTCAAGCCTCTGAATGGCTCTAAAGATATCCACCACATACACTAGCCTATCTCACTAAGGAACATCAAACATCGTTTGATGTCTGCACTAGCCTATCCCCTTTTAAAAAATCAAACATCATTTGATATCTGCACTAAAATGTCTCTCTAAATTGAGGCTGGTGATCATGCTCTTGTAGAATTTGGTCATAATAATATCTCGACACACTATCAATAGCATGTGCACAAAATATAAAATAAATGTAATATAAACAAATGCAAAAAACTGTCGGATAAATAAATGATGACGTAAACTGCATGAAATGCACTGCTCATGCTTTGCTTACAATATCTCTCTCCTTGGATGCCGCCCAGGATTCCAAGAGAGGCAAGGTTATGCAGAATCTGCCCTGCAGGGAAAGTCAAAGATGAGCAGCACGTGCTCTTTAACTGTCGAGCATACGCATGTATCAAGGAGAATCATGGGAACAATAGATATAATCTGAAAAAATCTATTGGAACAGCGAGCCCAGAAGTTTGGAATCTACCTAAAGAAACCTTGGAACACCCCAGCAAAGCTCTTGGAGTAGCACAAAAAACAGCTCAGCAAATACTCACAATGTAGAAAGATTTGTGGGAATTTTATTTCAACGGTTGTAATTGACCATTATCTACTTTAATAGTGGACATCAGCCCCATAGGGTCTCAAGAGGGATTTAATACAATCATATCATCTCTCTCTCTCTCTCTCTCTCTCTCTCTCTCTCTCTCTCTCTCAGCTTTTGTGTCCCTCTCCACTCCTAGTTAGCTAGATATTGAGCGCTCAGTTCCTCCACATCAGATGAGCATCGATACAGCCTCCCCTTACCTCATGAATCGCTCCTTGTTTCCTGATTTTATAAAGATTCCACCCCTCCAATTTCCTCTTCATCCACTCTTCTACTTGCAGGCTATCTCCTACACCTCTCCCTTAACTTATTTCAATCTCTTCCATCACTCACGTGCAAGAATTCAGTTATTACTGAGAGTTCACAAGCAAGGGAGCAGCCTCACCTTGTGCAAGCTCAAACCTAGGTTGAGGACGATGACATGGATGGATTCGGATCAAAACTTGCATAGCTTTATTACCAAGTATGATGTACTAGAGCGACTGGATTAGGTGACACAGCTGATGTGGGATTTTCAAGCATTGTCAGGAAGTAATCCAAGGCATCAAGGGATTTATTACATGGTTGAGACAGACAACAAGGCCAAAGTCATTTGGTAACAGTATTGCAAGCTGCAGCTGCTGGCTTGACAACAAAATGTGGGTTAGAAAGTTGGAGCGAATGTACCTTTGGCACACTCTTTTACTCCTGAGCCTTTCGCGGGAAGAAAGAGCGTACACCTGAAAGTGTGGAGACTTGGCTAAATCAATGGCAGGTACACTTCTCCTTTCAGCCCTTGTCTAATATGATTAAGATTCAAATGGCCCAAGGGTTGTTGAAGGGTAAAGGCTTCACCTGGTGGCGTAAACTCAGAAATAAACCAACAATGTGGGAAGAATTTAAGTGGTCTTCAAATTTGAATTTCTTCAATCTGAGGATAAGGTGGATGTACTAGCCAAAGTCTCTTCTTCGCACATGAGTACTCTCATGTTTGACACATATCTCCAACGGTTTTGGGAGTTGCAAGAAAAAGCACCACATGTAGCTCCTACTACTATGTATGCTTTCTTTGTTAATGGGCTTGGTCAGCAGCACAAACTCCAAGTGAGGGGATAATCAATGTAAATACCTCGAGGATGCAATTACTTTTGTTTGCAAAGATTTATCATGATACTATGGCCAAGGGAAGTAGCTCACAAAAGGTACAACCGCCCATGAACTCTTACGCTCAAGTTGAGGTAACATGACCTCGGAAGGGTCAGCGGACATTTTCCTATAAAGGATCAATGTTTGTATGGTATTTATTTGGGCTTCATGTTAATGGTCAAAAGGATTAATGTTAAGGTCCTTGATGAGGGTGACAAGGCACTGACTAGATGGGTCTAAGGCTATGGGTCTTAAATGCATTAGATGTGTAATATGCCTAGGGGCAAGTGAATAATGGTATCCCAAGAGAGGGGTAGAAAAGATGCATTTAAGAGGTACCCTAGAATGAAGACATGTGGCATACTAGATCCATCTAGGGAATTGGGGCCTAGTGGATTTTGCAAGCAGAAGCTTTCACGTACGATTGGATTCTGAGAGCTTGCTACCACCAAGAATCGGCTGGGAGGATAATCTATGTGCCTACACTCGTGATTGACAGCGATCATATATATGCGAATCTGTTGTACGTTCATGGAGCGTATATTTGGTATCAAAGCCGAGGATGGTGGCTGGTCATCGTGACACCCAACGGAAGATTTGTTGGAGCGTGATGAGTAATAGACTTTGATAGGAACTATCAGGCTCAAGAACTGACAAGCCTCCAGCGTCTTTGTCTCTGTAGCAAGCCCGTCCTCAAAAATCAATCGCACAATGCAGCAGGCCTGAACGCTATTGTCAACCCTCTTAACGCCTTCCTGAGCCTTTGCTGTCAGAGATATGCTACAGGACGTTAGTGGCGTTAATGCAGAATTTATGGTGAGGTAGTCGTGGAGGCAGCGGTGCTCAAGCTGAGAATTGCCTTTGTACAACATGACAACCAGGACAAGGATTTCTATGAAGAGGGAAGTTATACGCTGCTAGTTGACTTTGGAATCGCATTCAGGGAACGTGGGCGATTTGGTCACGATGCATCGTACGTTGAAGAAGGATAACGTATGCAGTGTGGAGGTGACGGGTGATTTCACGTGTAGGATCAGATTTTGAGTCGTCTTCCAATCTGGAGATTTATTCCACGTGTACCAACGACAGGATATTCTCAAGCGTCCTCTTGCAAAATACGTCCATTTGCAGATAATGATCCTACTTTAGCCTTGTCGATGGTCTTCTTTGAATAAGGAATGTTCAAGTGCTGAATTACGGGAGGCCAATGAAACTGCGCAATAGTGTGAGTGTGTGCTAGAGGAAGATAGAGACAAAAAATTTGATTAAAGAGTTTCCGTCGATCATTGATAGAATCCCGTTTTTTCTCGTCCATAACTGGACAGAACTTGACGGAAAACCAGTTTGGAGGCGCTTTTGAGTGGATTTGGATATGTCGAAGTGGCATGGTGTCGAAAGGAGGCAATCAGGGACCTGAACATTGAAGTTTGGACTAGGGAGCTTTCTATTTCTTTATGCCTTGGAATTGTTTGAGTTTTGAAATTTTATTGTGGGGTTGGTTATTTCCCATTACTAAAGATTGCATATATTTCCCTAGTATAGGGAAAGCGTGTTTATTTCAATTGTGAAGTTGTTTGGATTGCAGGCATTCCCTAGCATAGAAAAGTTGTGACAGTTTGCATTTACAGTTTATATAGTGTGTGTAAAAAAATTAAAATTAAAAACACCAATCAACCTAAATGGAAGTTGAAGAAGCTTCTTCTAGGGTAGACCCCGTAGAATCGGGAGTTCGGCCGACCCCGCAGGTATCGCGCCCACAAGCCATACACTGTCTGGTAGAATTACATTATTGGAGGATGCCTTGCAACAGATTTTAGCTCAACAATTGCAAGCAAATGTAGGGCAAACCGAGCTCAGAAAAATGGTTCATAGTATGTCTATTAGACCATCTCATGAAAAGAAAGGTAATGCTCCAATGGAGCCCAAAACCAGTGTTCATACGGTCGAGCCTAGGAGAGCTAAGGTGCCTAATATTGCCAATTATAGGCTAGATAAGTATTTTGGTCGAATGTATGACCGTAGTTCCGATATCATAGAGACCTAGTTACACAAATGAGACGAAGCCTTCGCCATTTGTGAAATCATGAATGATATGAAAAAAAATCCACAAGGCCACCCACATGTTTAATGAGACAGCAGATAGATGGCGGTCCTTGGTGGATAAAACAACATAAAGATCGACTGGCATCCACTACTTGGGAGGGGTTTAAAAAAGAATTTAGAAAACACTTCCTGACGAGGCATCCCGAGCTTGGGAACCTTCGTCAGAGAAATTTATCAGTGGCTGAATACACTGATAAGTTTAGAGAAAGTGTAATGAAAATTTATGAATCTCTACCTCAGTCGATGCAGGTAAAAGATTTTATCTTTGGACTGAATGATAGGATCAAGATGGAAGTTTGGGCTAGGTATGCGAGCACGCTTGATGAAGCAATTGCCATAGCCCTAAACTATAAGGATGCCAAAGGAAACAGACCAAGTGGGTTTGTACAGGTTGGGGCTCGGTATGAGTACCCGAAGAAAACTGGGTTTAAGAAGAAGTGGATTAGCAAAGGGAGTGCCTCACAGCCTAGTGGCCAAGCCAAGCAGGCGAAGCCAGTTGAGAATCCTTCTAAACCAAGTACCACCATTGGAGTGAAAAGAAAAGTAACATCAATGGAAGCCCGGAATTCTTCTTTGAACTCAAAGCAAAGAGAAAAAGCGAGAGAAGGCTTCTATCTTGAGTGCCTTCAGCATCATCAGTGGAAAGATTGTCCACGAAACAAGGATCATCGGATGGCTGAGATGGTGGTCTCAGAATGCGATGTGGAAATGAAGGAAAGTCCCAGAGCAGAACACATGCAGATTCAACTAGCCGGATCTTCTGAAAGGTCAGTACCTGTTTTGTTATATGTGTCTGTTGCTAAGCTAGTAAACAGTGCACCTGATAATATCTTATCAAAGCCCGCAGCAACGGGATATACAACCTTTAACGATACGGAGTTAATTAAGATGAAGGGACAAGTAGCCAATCATGACGTCATTGTGTTCTTTGACTCAGCGTCAACGCACAATGTAATTAATTTCAAGCTTGTAAAGAGGCTGAAATTAAAGACTAGCCCATCTGACTATGCATACACAATCAGAATGACAGACGGAAGTTCGACTGAAATATGACACCAAAGGGTTACCCAGTTGAAACTTCGAATTCAAGACTATGCAGAGAAGCTTGATTTTGAAATGACAAAGCTTGCTCACGCAGATATAGCCCTGGGTAAGGCTTGGCATTTTAGGAAGAATCCAGCCATAGATTGGAAAAGCACATTTATTAGTTCAAGATAAATGATGTGCTGTATGTCTTACGAGGTGAAAAAGATATACATCAAGGACCGCTGGTTTCCGTAATGGAAGTTCGAAAAGCTCAAGAAGAGTTTTTGTTTCTTTGTACAGCATCGGTAGAGCCGATTGATGGTCCTTCGACAAGCACTGATGTTACCCAAGATGGAGAGATGGCTAAGTTGGCTGATCAAATAGAAGAGGAATTCTCTTATTGTTTTAGGGATGAGTTACCTTATGGGTTACCTCCAGAGCAGAATGTTCAACATAAGATTGAACTAATCCCGAGGGCAGAACCTGTAAATAGACCTCCCTATATGTTAAGTTTTACCGAAGAAGCGAAGGTGCAAAGACAACTGGAAGAATACCTCAAGCTGAGGCAAATTCAGCCCAGTTTCTCACCTTTTGCTTCGCCAGTGATATTGAAGAAAAAGAAAGATGATACTTTTCGCCTCTGTATAGATTACAGAGCATTATTAAGCACACGTATTCGATGGCTCGGATCAATGATTTGCTAGATACATTGCATGGGGCCATAATTTTCAGCAAGATTGATCTTAAGTGTGGCTACCATCAGATCCGTATTAGAGCCAAGGATGTGCATAAAACCACTTTTAGACGCAAGTTTGGACATTATGAGTTTTTGGTAATGCCGTTTGGACTTACCAATGCTCGGGCTACATTCGTCATGCTTATGAACGATTTACTACGCCCGTATATCGGGAAGTTTGTAGTACATTTTATTGACGACATTCTTGTTTTCAGCAAAAGTATTGCTGAGCATCACGAACACTTAAGAATAGATTCAATACTTTGAGGAAAGCCAGTCTTCATGTAAATAAAAAGAAAACTATACTGTGTATGGTAAGACTTGAATATTTAGGACTCATTATTACTCCTGAGGGGGTAGAAATGGATCCAAAGAAAGTGGCTGCGATACTGACTTGGCCTATCCCTCAGAGTTTGACCGCTTTGAGATCATTCTTGGGATTTGTTCAATTTTATCGAAGGCATATCAAAGGATATTCCGAAATAGTAATGCTATTGACCGATTTGACCTCAAATAAAGTACATTTTATATGGCAACAGAATCAACGAGAAAGTTTTAAGACCATAAAGCAAGCTGTGGTCTCAGGACCGGTGTTAAAAATAGTTGATCCCCAGAAACAGCTTTTCATTGAAACCGATGCAAGTGGCATTGGGTAGGAGCAGTTCTCCAAGAGCAAAGGCTAGTAGCCTTTGAAAGCAAGAAGCTTTTCTTCCTCTCAACGAAATTGGCCAACTCATGAATTAGAGTTATAAGTTGTTGTCCATGCTTTGAAAACATGGAGACATTATTTATATGGATCAGAATTTTTTGTTGATGTTGATCATGATACTCTGAAACATTTTTGTAAACAACTTGACTTGAGAGGCCACCAAGCTAGGTGGACAGAACTCATGCAGGAGTTTAACTTGACGATTCAGTACCGAAGAGGGAAGGATAATAAAGTTGTTGATGCGTTGTCACGCTTTATGCATAATATGAGTTTCACGGTATTAGAGAGTGCTCTAATCACCGAGATTAGAGAAACTCGAAAGGTGGACGAGTTCGTCCAAAGCCTTTGGCCTAAAGCTCATGTATTTAAACTCGGGAAAAAGGGTGACCTGGCATCCAAAAAAAGCCAAACTTATGCAAGATATACCATAAGAGATGGTATCCTGAAAAGAAATGGCAAGGTAGTAGTACCTAATCAAAATGATCTCAGGCAGAGAGTCATTCAACAATGCCATGATAGCCCATGTGTGGGACATCTAGGAGTCGAGAAAACATACGATCTCGTGAAGTGAAACTTCTTTTGGCCAAAAATGAAAAAACATATTCATGAATATGTGACGTTTTTCGTGTCAAGTAAGGCAGAACGGGTGAAGCCACCCGGACTTTTACAGCCTTTGGAAATACCACAAGGTAGGTGGGAGAGCATTTCCATGGACTTTATTGTAGGTCTGCCTACGACACAAGGTGAATATGATTCTATCCTTGTGATAGTTGATCATCTTACCAAGATGGCTCACTTCATTCCAACTAGAGAGTCTGTTAGTGCCCCGCAAGTGGTGGATTTGCTTATTAAACATATATTTTGTCTGCATGGATTACCTAAATCCATAGTGTCAGACAGGGATGTTAAATTTACCAATCATTTTTTTACTACAATGTTTGAGACACTAAGGAGTGAGTTGGGAATGAGTAGTGGGGATCATCCAAAAACGGATGGTCACACGGAGAGAATCAACCAAATTTAATGCTTAGAGCATATGTGTCATTGAGGCAACATACATGGGACAAGTGGTTGCCACTGTTAGAATTTGCCTACAATGATAGAAAACATTCCTCTACAAGGTTCAATCCGTTTGAACTGAACTATGGTTATAGACCAACAAATCCAACTACAGTTAGAGTACCTTAGAAAATGCCTAGTGCCGCGAACTTTGTGGTTCAGATGCGGGAAATGCTAGCACTTGCCAGAGCTAACATCCGCCAAGCTATGGATAGAGCTAAGGCGTATGTAGATGAAAACAGGTCCGTTAGAGAATTCAAGGAAGGAGAAAAAGTTTTTCTCACAGTTCCTTCGCACTTCAAGTCTTTGACTGCAGAAGAGTGTGCTGAGTTTTCACCCCGATATTATGAGCCGTGGTTAATTCTAAAAAGAATAGGCAAGGTGGCCTATAAATTACAATTACCATAGGGTTGTAAGGTGCACCCAGTGTTTCATGTTTCTCGTTTAAAGAAATTTTTGCATGCAGGTGACTCACTAATCGAGGGTGTTGTTTTGTTTCAGGAGATAGACGCAACCAACAAGAATCGTGGACCGAGGAACAAGGGAAGTACGCAATCGGAAGATACCCACGGCGTTGGTTGCATGGCATGGTTTACCTCCATCAGAAGCTACTTGAGAATCCGTATATCAGTTACGGAGAGTGTTCCCGGACTTTATCATCGAGGATGCTGATGCCTGAAGAGGGAAGGAATGTTACGCTCAAGTTGAGGTAACATGACCTCGGAAGGGTCAATGGATATTTTCCTATAAAGGATCAATGTTTGTATGGTATTTATTTGGGCTTCATGTTAATGGTCAAAAGGATTAATATTAAGGTCCTTGATGAAGGTGACAAGGCAATGACTAAATGGGTCTAAGGCTATGGGTCTTAAATGCATTAAATGTGTAATGTGCCTAGGGGCAAGTGAATAATGGTATCCCAAGAGAGGGGTAGAAAAGATGCATTTAAGAGGTACCCTAGAATGAAGACATGTGGCATACTAGATCCATCTAGGGAATTGGGGTTTGGTGGATTTTGCAAGCAGGAGCCGGGCTTGGTGGATTTTGCAAGCAGGAGCTTTCACGTATGATTGGATTCTGAGAGCTTGCTACCATCGAGAATCGGCTGGGATAATCTGTGTGCCTGCACCCGTGATTGACAGTGATCATATACACCATGCCACAGAGAAAGAAACGCAGGTTTCCATTCTTGATGGATAACCAGACTCAACCCCTGAGTTCCTACTCATACTCCGGGGATGCAACATCAAAGCGAACAAAGACAGTACAACAAACTCTTCAATTTATAGAGGGACGATGTTACCTTTGGGGACAGAAAAGACATTTAAGGAGTAATTGTCCTCAAGTGAATAAGAAAGCAAAGGGATTTAAAGATCAAAATTAGTGGATAAGCTTGAATTATTAAAAAACTCAATAAAGTTACACTCAAGAATAGATATCTCCTTCCTAGGGCAGATGATCATATAGGTAAGCTGCAAGGAGCTACCTATTTCACGAAGATTGGCTTGCATACTGGTTATCACTAGATATGGACATCTTTAAGATAGGATTTCATAAACACTATGGCCATTGCAAGTTTTGTGTATTCCCTTGGACTTCCGAATGCCCTTGTTTCAGCAGATGATGAATGATCTCTTTTGATATTACTTAGGAAATTTTGTAGATTAGGAAAGAGATTTTGTTTTTTTGAGTGTCACAACGCTTCTACTGCAGGTCACCCAGAAATTCAGTAAACCTATGATGTGGTAACACCGACTCTAGCCTAAAATGAAAACTGAAATTCCTAATTATGTGGTAAAGTGCCAGCAATGTCAGGTAAATAAGGCAGAAAACCTGAAGGCTGGAGGATTGTTTCATCCTCTTGAGATCTCTATTAGTGGCAGAGCATTTCCATGGAATTCATTGAGAGATTTCCAGAACCAACAGAGGCACGATGCTATTTGGTTTGTGGTGGACAGACTGACAAGTTGGCAAGGTTTTTACCTACCAGAACAATCTTAAAAGCTATTGAATTAGCTCATCAATTTGTTCAACAGTTATTCAGGTTGTATGGATTGTCTTGTGACATAGTTAGTGATAGAGATCCAAAGTTCTCTAGGTGATCATCCTCAGCCTGACTGGCAAATAGAGAGGGTAAATCAAGTCTTGGAAGATATGTTTCGTGCATATGTTCCCAAGAGGTCATCGGATTGGAACAATATCTATCAATGGTGGAATTCACCCAAGTAGTAAGAACACAGCTATTCGGTAAAGTCCATGAATGCTTATGTAGGAATATCTCCAATGACGGTTGGATCGAAAGGTATTCAGCTTGACGCACCTAAGGATTTCTTGCTAAATATGCAAGAGATGCTGGTGACTGCACAAGATAGAGCATGGGCAAAATTCGTCGAGGGAGTTTTCCAAAGGGACGCTGGTATACTTGCAAATACCTAAAGATTCAAAGACATTGAGGACTGGACGGGTAGAGAAATTATCCCCTAGATATTGTGGGCCATTTCTAATCTTGAAAAAGATTAGAGAAGTGGCATATAAACTAGAATCGCCTCCGCAAGTAAAAGTTCATCCCATCTTCATGTTTGTAGACTGAAAAAGGTATTTGGGGCTGCGGACAATCTTATTTCTCCCCAAGAGCTTGTGGAAGTTGAGGCCTGACTTATATATCCTGCAAAGGTAATTGATTGCAAGGAAATAGAACTAGGAAATAAGATAATTCTAGAGTTAAAGATCAAGTGGAAGGATAGGTTAGAGGAAGACTCATCTTGAAGGTCAGTTGCCACTTTAGAGAAGAACTTCCCGTGATTCGTTTAGGAGTAAACGTTTGACGAGGGTAACAATGTGACGTACCTGGAATGCTAATCTCTCGATTAGTGGACTTAATCCAACAGGGTTAGGAAGCCCTTGGATTAAGATTGGCAAGCTTATGCAGGGTTTAGAGCCGTGCGCAATAACTAAGGGCCAGTCAACTATATTTAGCTAGGTATGCTAATTAAAGTGGGATGCTCTTTTATATGAGAGTTCCCTAACCCATAGGTCCCAAGAGGTTCTAATACCACTGTCAAATCCCGCCTCGATCTAGCCCTAATAACAACCATAGTATTTCTTGGTAAAATACAATCATGGGGCAGGTAAACTCACCTCCCAACCAGCCCCAGGCATGTTGGAATGAATTCAAACTACATCCACAAGCTTGTGCCAAAAGACCATGGCATCCCATACCACCAAAGCCCATCCACAAGAAGCCTGGCATCTTGCATCTGCCACAAAGGTAGAAGAGCCTTGGCTCATGATCCAAGCCTGACCATCCAGCGTCCAGCTGACGAGTCTGTTTAATCCCAATGCCCCCTATGGATTAGGTCCGCTAATCCGGAGATTAGCATTCCAGGTACAAAACATAGTATGTTATTATGTTGCTCCTAATAGCCAAAGCCTTTCATTTTTTTATTTTCAACATGAGCAAGTAGCTTTTAGTTTAGACCTCGTCTTTACAATGTGCTAATTATCTTGGACCCAGATGTAATCGAAACTAATTCTATAAGTTGGTTATGTTTTGAGATAATTGCTTGGTGGTGATGCAAATGTGTTTGTTTGCTCTTGTGATGATGAACAAGAAGGAACTCTATTGAATCTATTTAGAGCCTCTAAAATAAGTAGTTGAACTAATACTTACAAAAGATGTCGCTATATGCCTGTATAGGGAATTTTTGAACCTTCGGATCTTCTAAATGTCAAACAAGACATGGAAAGAAGTTTGAATACATGTGTAGCTTGATGCAATAAGCATCTAGTTCAGGAAAGTCTCCAAGCATAGATCAGAAGAAGGGGAAAAAAAAAAGAACGATTTGGCCACTGATGGTTGAGAGAATGTGAAAGAAAGAACAGGCATTGTCGTTCTCCATCCTCTTCCTCTCATGAAGGTTCACATGGATGTTGAAAACGTGATAAGATCCAATCGGGTGAGAAACTTTTGACTATTCCTAAGTATAATGGTGATCAAAAATCCAAACTTCTAGTAGGCTAAAATTGAATTCACGACCCTTTCATTTGAGGCTTCAGCCACTCTTTGGTGGCAAGCCATTAAAGCTCGTAAGGAACAACGACATGGGAAACCCAAGCTCCGCTAGGTTCTGTGGGCACCCAACATTGCAAACGTACGAACACATGCCCTTTAAAGTAGTATGAGACAAAATATGAGGATCTCAGAGCCTCGAAAGAGAGGTGCATTGACACAGAGGCAAAATGGAACCGTGCTGGAAAAAGGGCGGAAGACGCTAATCGTCCTACAAGAGAGACAAGCAAGGGCACATGCACATGCAAAGACAAATACGATTTGATTTTTAATGACTTCTGAAAACCTAATGAGTGTAAATGCCAGAAAACTGCAGCATGCATCAATTGGTAGAACATCCAATTATACTCCCAAAATCCACACTACAACCCTTTAACTTTTCCACAACAACACTAACCCCAAAAAAAGGGGATTCTTAAGAGCTATTATAAATAAGGTAGCCACCAAGGAATTTAGGTTAACAAGAAGAATTTAGAAACCAAATATTTGGTATGATACATAGTGGCTCTTGACGAGTATTAGGTGTCATTCAAAATAGTGACTAGCATCGTCCCCCCTTGTTCTTTTTGCATCAAAAATCAATCCAATGAGACAATAGCACTCATCCAGATGGCTTTCAAACATGCCATGATAGGAGGTCTTACTGTCTACTATGCTGCAAAACGATATATTAATTTTCAATTGTCAGAAAATTTTGAAAAATTGCAACGAGATTATAAAATTGGGAGCAACTTACTTGTACCCACTGCAAGAATGCAAGCCTGAGGTGGATTGATGATAGCACAGAATTGTTTAACCCCAAATGGCCCTCCCAGATTTGAAACTGTGAAGGTCCCGCCCTGTAGGGTACAAAGGAAATCTTTGAAGTTAGTTGATGGAGGATTAAATACAATTATAATAGTGTGAACCGACCTCATAGTCAACCAGTTTTAAGCTGTTCTTTTTAGTTTTAACCTGATGGAGGATTAAATACAACTAAAATAGTGTGAACTGACTTACCTCATAGTCAACCGGTTTTAAGCTGTTCTTTTTAGCTTTATCTGCTAATGTCTTGACCTCCTCAGCAATTGTAGCCAGCCCTTTTGTGTCAGCACTCTGGACACACAAGGGAACGTAAGGTTTCCTGTTTTTTCTTCAAAGAAATGACCACTTGAGATTACGTATCCTGATAAGCTACCCTCAAAACATCTACAATTTTATTTACGATATCTCTCACCTTCACTACTGGTACAAGCAAGCCAAAGTCAGTCTGCACAGCAACACTGATATTTATACTACGATACCTGTTCACAATACAGCCAACTATTCCCGTTCTCAGTTTGCAACTTGTACAAAAATTTAGAAGAACAGGGAAGGTAGCTTTTGAGATCTATCCACACTTCTAGAAGCTGTTTCCAAATTGTAAATGTTTATCTTACTGTCGAATAAAATCATCTGTCCAAGAACTGTTGCACTCTGGAACTTTTCTCAAAGCCATTGCTGCAGCCTACACAATTTAATTTACACACATCAGTAGTACAAGGCTACTGGAACCCGAGCTGATTGCTGCAGAACAACTAACTACATACAACCATGGTTTTCTTTGGGTTGCTGCTTATTGACAATAACATGTGTATTGTCCGATTCCTCTTTCTTTGATACCTTGGAAAGATAGAAAATACACCTTCAAAACGAAATCATTGATTGAAATCCTTTTGCCTCCTGATGCTTCCTGAAGGTTGTTCAGCTTACTCCTCAACCTGGAGCCATGTATGGAGCCACTAATAAAACTTGCCAAGCTTTATGCCATCAGAAATCAGCATTGCTTTAAATAAAAGCCAACTTTAGCGAAATTAAGTTGTACTTACGACAGAAGATTATCCACACGGGTATCAACTGTTAAGTAGTAGTGAGGAATGGTTTGCTTGGATAACAGAAGTCTTTGAGCTGCTATCTGCAACCATGAGCAAGAACACTTACAAACTGACTTACAGAACCCCAATGGGTGCACAGAGGAAAATATTGATTATCGTGTGACAAAAATCAGCATGCCTGAATGTAAAACAGACCAGAGCACAGTGGTGTTCATGACCCACCAACAAAATTTATGAAAGCTTACTCTTCTTATCTGAGTGTGTGGGATATCATTATACTCCAGAGTCTGTAACGGCTTTTCAGATGGTTGTGCACGTGCAAGAGCACCAGAAGCTACACGCCAAAACCCACAGCAAAGGGATGGAGGCATCAAATTTTTATTAGAGAAATCAGGCGTGCATACCCCAATCAAACAAAATGTTGAACATCATAATGAATGAATCATGTAACTATGACTATTTTCACCTAAAAGCTCTTCAACATCAGCCTTCACTATACGCCCATCTGGACCAGTACCTTTTACGCTTGAAAGAGGAACCTGAGGCATCATAATACCACCGGTTAAACTTTGTACTTTTTACATCTTCCCTCATTAAGAAATTTTGATGCAGGCATAAGAATAAAGAAAACAAAGAATTTCATCCTTTTCCATTCCTTTCCCTTTTATCCCCCTCCCTTCCCACACCCCCACCTTCTCTTTTATCTCCCTGCCAAATGTAAAAGGGGGCGGAACACGCAGGCACAAGTAAAGATGCTCTGACAAGAGCATCACATTGCACACAAACCACACTCTACTCACGCAGTCACCTGACCCAATCCAAACAAGGTTTGCTCAAAGTTATGCATATCTAAACCAAAGCAAGCAAGAAAGAACTTTACACTATTTCCTTCAGCATGTTTCCGAGCTGCTGGACTGGCAGAAACGCGATCCTCTGCATGTGAAGTTGTGCTTGGTTTAGCTGCCTCTGCTTGGGAAGGCACTGCACTGCTTGATTTAGGTTCGTCTGCTTTCATAGCATCTTTCTTCGGAGGTGCAGGAGACGCTGTGGAAGCTGCCTCACTTGTGGCTTTGTAATCACGAAACTTAGCAACCTCCTCCTTAGACTCAACAGTCACTGCTATAGCCTAGCAAGCATAAAATTGTTGCTTGAGAGAAAACCACCCAGAGTTTGATTTGACAAATTTGATGCATATTATAATAGTGTACACTTGTGCATGACATAGGAAAGAAATGCACATGCAACACGCATGACAGGGAAAATGCAAACAAGAAATTGTATGAAGTATTTATTAAACCAGATTTAATAAATTGCAATACAGGGATACAAGTTTAACCCTATATCATACATGGAACACTGGATCAAACACAGCATAGAACCCTCAAAAGAGCTCACAAATGTTCACCACAAAGAACTTGTCAAGGTAGGATGATACACGTGGTCCTTTTCTTTTCATTGTTACATCCACATGTATTTGATTATGTATGATCCGACTTAGGATTCAGCACGGGTGATGATGCTCGTTTCAGTAGGTCCACCCTTACTATGATTTGTATCAGGTTTTCTTTCAGTCTCATAGACCCATCGGTCTTCCAAAGACTCTAATAAAATTTCTTTCTTTCTTTCTTTCACCTAGGGCATTCAAGAAAGGACACCTTTAATTTATGGACAGCTGGCCAATCTATTCAGAGCCTTCTCAAAAATGCTCCGTCTTGGGAGTCCTTATTTTACTGTGGGGAGCTGCTTTCTGAAGCAGGGATAACACACATGGAAACATTATTCTCCATTCCATTATGGACAAGTGACAAGGATTGCCAGCAGAGTGTGCTGAAGGTAGCAGACCAGGTGCTCCACTATATTCAGAGAAACTATCGTACCTCAAATGCAAAAAAAACTGAGACAAGACATGGAATGGACCGGCACATCAGGAAAAGAGGAAGATGATTTCCTATGTGTGATCAAGTCTAGCAAATATGCGTGAATATCAGGTTCCCCTCGTAAAGCACGTTCGTTTGGTCAACAACTCATAGATTATACTAGAAGCATGTTGAGAGTGCCAACCTGCTCCCTCCTCCTTGTTAGCCTCCTCGTGTCACGGGGGCGTGAAATTCTAAGTACTTTAATGTACTACAAGAC
The DNA here is from genome assembly GCF_047967505.1 of Dipteris shenzhenensis. NCBI lineage: Eukaryota > Viridiplantae > Streptophyta > Polypodiopsida > Gleicheniales > Dipteridaceae > Dipteris > Dipteris shenzhenensis. The sequence goes on from NC_141622.1 coordinate 19,247,183, forward strand.
TGTGACAACTTTGGTTTTAAAAGTCCAAGCGTGGGCTTAATAATGTGTAATTAAACGCGGCATGGTGCCTAGCACATAAGCGTAATTAATCCCTAGGCCCAAAGGCATTCCAAGGAATTAAAAGAGTGGTTGTTGGAAAATGATGACGTGGCATTTTTAATGGGCCCCCTAGAGGCCCATGTACCTTCAGTAGCCCCCCTAGAGTTCCAGGTGGCTCTAGTGCCTTCTACATGCTCCTTTGCCATTCTTGGACCTTCCTAGGCCTTCTAAACTTCACATGTGTGGTTTTCTCTCTCATCTTCTCCCTTTGTTGAGATTTTGGACTGGTTTTTCAGCCTCCTTCAGCTGAATTTCGTTTTTCTTCATAACTCCTCACCCGTTTGGATTCCTCGACTTCCATTTGGCCCGATGGATTCCCCTCTGCCTCCCCTTCACAGTGATATGCTTTTCCCTCCGTGCGTTTGGTAGAACGGGCAGAGCTGGGCACTTCTTTTGCTAGTCGAATTTGCAAAAGTGGCTTTTTCTTGACCTTTTTGCTTCTATAGCCTCTTGGGCCTCTCCTCTTGCAAAGCTACAGCTTTCTGTTGAATTACGAGTGGTCCCACGCGCTGGTTGACTGGTTTTTCTCAGTTTTGGAGGACTTTCCGGCGATGAAACTTCTCCAAAACCTTCTCAATGCATTCCTCTCTAAAGCACGCTTCTTTTGAGTCCAAGAATTCCCACTTCTTCGCGACAGAAGCGCTTCTTTTCGCATTTTTCAGTGGAATTCTTGCTGGTCGGCTCTTGTAAATGCTCTTTCTTCATGCCTTTGCACTCCTCTTTGGCAAGATGGCCAGATGCATGCTTAAGGCCAAGTCTTTGCCCAATAAATTTTGGCTTGATGCAGTAATGTGTGCCAACTATGTGCTAAATAGATCACCTACACGGGCATTAAAGACTATTACACCTTATGAAGCATGGAAAGGCAGGAAGCCTTCACTTTCACACATGAAAGTTTTTGGGTCTCTTGCATATGTTCATGTACCATCTCAGCTGAGACATAAGCTTGATGACAAGGCAATCAAATGCATATTCATTGGTTACAGCCAGGAGAGCAGAGGGTATCGGTTATATCAACCAAATACTGGGAAGATTATTGTCAGTAGAGATGTGATCTTTGCTGAACATTCAGCTTCTCCTCTTGTGGACTGCAAAGCAAAGCCAGATATTGACATGTTTGATGCCTTTGAATCTTGGTTACCTCTACCATCATCAGAAGAGGATTTTGAGCAGCAACATGAGCCTCCTGCAGGCCCTCCACTAAGCAATAATCAGCCACCACCTCATGCTGATTTGCAGGTTTCTCTTCCGGCACAAAATGATCCCACTACTCATGATGCAATCATTGAAGAAAGAGCTGTCAATAGACAACAAAGGCAAGTTCCCAGATGGCTTCTTGACACATTGAGGGACAGCAAACAAGATCAGCCTTTTGCTGCCCGGACAAGATCAGGGAATAGACAGCATGGTCACTTTCTTGAGTTTGCACTCCTTGCTACAGCTTGCAATGAAGAGCCTTTGTGCCATAAAGATGCTTTTGACAGCAAAGAGTGGATGGATGCAATGAAAGCTAAGTTACAATCTATTGCCAAAAATGACACTTGGGAATTAGTAGATCTCCCACCTGGCAAGCATGCCATTGGAACGCGGTGGGTCTACAAATTAAAAAGGAAATCTGATGGCAGCATAGATCGATACAAAGCCCGTCTTGTTGCAAAAGGGTATGCCCAACAACAAGGCATTGACTTTGAGGAGACATTTGCTCCCACATCCAGGATTACCACCATTCGATTTGTCATTGCCATTGCAGCCCATCATCATTGGCAAGTGCACCAACTTGACATCAAGACTGCCTTTCTTCATGGGGATCTGCAGGAAGAAGTCTATGTCACACAACCTCCTGGCTTTGAGGTTGTTAATTCTGAAAATAAGGTATGCCGGCATACAAAAGCCCTTTATGGTTTGAAGCAGGCACCCAGGGCATGCTATGCCAAAATTCATGCACACTTACTATCCCTTGGTTTTCAGAATAGTCCCACAGAACCCACTCTTTATTTCCGTGGGAGTGGATCTGATTTTTTAGTGCTGATTTTATATGTGGATGATATGCTTATCACGAGCCCAGATACTCAGCAAATTGCAGCTTTCAAGGCTGATTTGCAGCAGATTTTTGACATGTCAGACATGGGACAGCTCCATTATTATTTGGGCATTTAGTTTGTTCATGTTGAGGGGGGTATCATGATGTCTCAGTCCAAGTATATTGGACAGCTCCTTGATCGTTTTCAGTTTGAGGATTACAAGCCAATCTCTACTCCAGTGGACCCTGGCTTCAAATTCTCAACTCATGATGGGAGCCCACCATGTGATATCACTCTTTATCAGCAGGCTGTTGGATGCCTTATTTATTTATGTCACACCAGACCTGACTTGCAGTATGCAGTATCCAGCAGATTCATGCACATGCCCAGTTCACAGCATTGGTAGGCAGTGAAGAGAGTCTTCAGATATCTCAGAGGCACTCAGGATTTAGCCCTCTTCTATGGTGATCAGGGTTCACTTACCATGCATGCTTACACGGATAGTGACTGGGCAGGATGTTCCGACACCAGAGTGTCACATACTGGCAATTGTTTTTTGCTTGGCAATTCATGTATTTCTTGGCTCAGCAAGAAGCAACCGACAGTTGCCACGTCTAGTTGTGAGGCTGAGTACAGGGCAGCCTTCACCGCTACAGTAGAGTGTGTTTGGCTTCGACAGTTACTTACAGATCTTGGTATTTGCCAGACATCCTCCACTATTGTCTACACTGACAGCCAGAGTGCTTTGGCCATTGCGCGTAACCCAGTGTTTCATGCGCGTACCAAGCATATTGAAGTTCACTATCATTATGTTCGGGAGCGGTTGTCAGTAGGAGACATAGAGTTGTCCTATCTTCCCACAGAGGACAACATCGCAGATATGTTTACAAAGGCACTTCCTCGTCCCAAGTTCGAAGTCTTCCGACAGGCTTTACACTTGGTTCCCTTTGTTACATGATCTGACATTCCTTGTACATTCATAGGTGGCTATATCCTTTTGGATGAACATGTGCCACCATGACCAGAAACTACCAAGTATTCTGAGACGTTTCCAGAGTACTTCAGCCCATCCCATGGAGGGGGGTTTGTAGGCCATCTTTTGGTGGTTCTAGTGATGCCCTATAGGCCATGGTATGTGCCTTGTAGGCATAAGTGTAGGCACTTATAGTGTTAGTGCCTTCTATGCCACATAGGACACTTAGTCCTATGTGACACCTAGGACACTTAGTCCTAGGCCTAGATACAAGTACTTTGTACTTGTGTTTTGCAATCTTATCTATCTAAGTTTGACGTGACTTCTTTTTCGACTCGTCACTGCACTCTCTCTCTCTCTTCCATTCGTACCTTCACAAATGGTGATCATGCAATAGTTAATGGTTGTGATATATGCTTTGTGAGCTGTAAATAAGTGCTGAAGTGATTAAAGGTTTAGTTCCACTGCCCTCTGAGTGATTAAAGGCCGGTTTCATTGGTTCCATTGTCGGGATACCACACACTCTTCCTCAAGAGGTGGGCCTCGGTAGTTTATTGGAAGGATATCTTTGCTGCACTTTTTGACAGCTGAATATTACAGCCATAAACATGGTGAGTACCCATAAGCAAGAGAGCTCCACAACTCCTCAAAGGAGAAGGCAGGAAAGCCTTAATGATCTAGCTAGTGTACAGCTGCAGGGAGCACAACAAATGCCTTTTGAGCAGACCACACATGAAGCTACAACTCAGCTCAACGGTGATACTAGGTTCTAGCAGTGAGTCAAATGATGCTACTATGTTAAATGCACAACTTGCAAGTGCAGTGACTGCTTTGACTCAGCTAACTCAAAACTTGGCTCAGATTGTGCAAACAAATGCCAAGAAGAAGAAGAAATCAAGAAAGCACAAGCATAGAAAGAGTGAGTACACACATGCATCAGCTTCTCATGGTAGACAGCACACTCATGCATCAGTTTCCCATGAGGGACAGCCATCAAAAATGACTCAGAAAGTGACTTCCAAGAGAGAGGAATCCCCCAAAAGAGCACTTGAGAAAGAGGTACAAAAAGTACAGCCAATGCAACAAGTATGAGCAGACAGCACAAGGCCTTGGTTTGGGTACTTCTACTCCTCAAAATAATAATGTGCAGTCCATAAATGTGACTCAGCCACCTCAGCCATATTTGAGGCAGCAACCTGAATATTTTGGTACAGATTCTATCTTTGATGCTATGTTGATTTCACCTCCAACTGGGCATAGAAAGCAAGCCATGTATGACAATGTGGGAATGCAGCCAGGCATGCAAGCCATAGCACATGCTCCCATGCCTAATGTTCAGCCAAGCATGGCTCTCCCTAGTGAAGGGGATGCTACAAATATACAGGCATCTTTGGGACAGCCAACATCAAATGTATATAAAGAATTTAAGGATGGTGGTTCTCATCTCAAGTTTGAGACATATAATGGAGTACAGGACAGGTACAAAGCCTTCACATTCCTTTAACAGTTTGATGCTGCATTTTTGGGGGTTTGTTTACAGAAGCATCCAAGATAAGGAAGGTTGCCACATTTTTGAAAGGCAATGCAAGTGGTACACCAACCTTATGCTTCATGGAGATGCACCTACTACTTGGCTGGAATTTAAGCAAGTGTTCTCTTCTACTTGGCTTACTCCAACTTTTGAAGTTGAAGTACTTTATCTATGGGTGTAGAAGTAGGAGTTTGCAGTCAACATAATCAGATACATGGATGCAGTAATGTAGCGTGCATTGTGGGTTCTATGACTCAATTAATTGAGAATGCAAGGACAGCATATGCATGGATGCAGGAGAAGAATTTGGGCTTTATGGACAGCAAAAAAGAAGACAGCAAACGGGCTGCCAAACACCAGGATAAGAAGGACATCAAATCTGAAAATAAAAATTATGTTAAACGACCGTTTCAAAAGGGAGGAAAAGCCCAATTCAAAGCTGGTCAAAGGCATGGACAGCCTAATAAACAGCCCCGTACCAAGTTATCTGATGAAGAGAAAAAGTCACTCATGGAGCAAAACAAATGTTTTATATGCAAAGGAGAGGGACACCGCTCTTATGATTGCCCATCCAAGAAAAGAGACAGGTGAGATGATGATAAGAATGATGATAAGCAGGCTGATCGGAAGGGCAAAAGGCCTAAACCTTCAGCAAGACTTCTTCCAAATGTGATTGGGAGTTTGCCCCATGCACATGATGAAGTCCATAGTGTCAGATAGAGATGTCAAATTTACTGGTCATTTTTGGACTGCGGTATTTGAGACACTAAGGACTGAGTTGGGAATGAGTAGTGGGGATCATCCAGAAACGGATGGTCAGACGGAAAGAATCAACCAAATTTTAGAGGATATGCTTAGAGCATATGTGTCATTGAGGCAACATACATGGGACAAGTGGTTGCCATTGTTAGAGTTTGTCTACAATGATAGAAAACATTCCTCTATAGGGTTGAGTCCGTTTGAGCTGAACTATGGTTATAGGCCAGCGAATCCAACTATAGTTGGAATACCTCAGAAAGTGCCTAGTGCGGCGAACTTTGGGGTTCAGATGCGGGAGATGCTAGCACTTGTGAGAGCTAACATCCTGGCATGGTCTACCTCTATCAGAAGCTACCTGGGAATCCGTATACCAGTTATGGAGAGTATTCCCAGACTTCATCATCAAGGACGCTGATGCTTGAAGAGGGAAGAAATGTTACGCTCAAGTTGAGGTAACATGATCTCGGAAGGGTCAGTCGACATTTTCCTTTAAAGGATCAATGTTTGTATTATATTTGTTTGGGCTTCATGTAAATGATCAAAAAGGAATAAAGGTCAAGGTCCTTGGTGAGGGTGATATGGCACTAGACTAGGTAGATCTAAGGCTAAGGGACCTAAATGCATGAAATGTGCCTAGGGGCAAATGGTTTTAAAGATATCCCAAGAGACGGGTAAATGATTCATTAAGGAAGGACCCTAATTTGAAGACATGTGGCATACTAGATCCATCTAGGGAGTTTTGGGGCTCGTTGGGAATAAGCAAGCAAAAAGCTTTTACGTGATCTGATTTTTGATTTTGACAGCTTGATACCACCGAAGTTGGCTGGGAGGTTATTGAATGTGCCTGCACCTGTGAATCGACGTAACAGTTTAGGAGCAAGCAGATTTTCGCGTGTCATCTTGTTTCTCATGTGCACATCAGCCCCCATCCTGTACAATCCATGCAAACGAAATATATGTCTAATAAACAAATCCGCCACTTGCGGGGCACTAACAGACTCTCTATAGACCTACAATAAAGTCCATGGAAATGCTCTCCCACTTACCTAGTGGTATCTCCAGGGGCTGTAAAAGTCCGGGTGGCTTCACCCGCTCTGCCTTACTTACCTGACACGAAAAACGTGTCACATATTTATGAATATGCTTTTTCATCTTTGGCCAAAAGAAATCTCGCTTCACGAGATCATGTCTTTTCGACTCCTGGACGTCCCGCACATGGGCTATCATGGCATTGTTGAATGACTCTCTGCCTGAGATCATTCTGATTAGGTACTACTACCTTGCCATTTTTTTTCAGCATACCATCCCTTATGGCATATCTTGCATAAGTTCGGCCTTTTCTGGATGCCAGGTCCTCCTTTTCCCCGGGTTTGAACACATGAGCCTTAGGCCAAAGGCTCCGGACGAACTCGTCCACCTTTTCAGTTTCTCTAATCTCAGTCATTAGAGCACTCTTTAATACCGTGAAACTCATATTATGCATAATGCGTGACAACGCATCAGCAACTTTATTATCCTTCCCTCTTCGGTACCGAATCGTCAAGTTAAACTCCTGCATGAGTTCTGCCCACCTAGCTTGGCGGCCTCTCAAGTCAGGTTGTTTACAAAAATGTTTCAGAGTATCATGATCAACATCAACATAAAACTCTGACCCTTACAAATAATGTCTCCATGTTTTCAGAGCATGGACAACAGCATACAACTCTAATTCATGAGTTGGCCAATTTCGTTGAGAGGGAGAAAGCTTCTTGCTTTCAAAGTCTACTGGCCTTCCCTCTTGGAGGAGAATTGCTCCTACCGCAATGCCACTTGCATCGGTTTCAAGGAAAAACGGTTTCTGGGGATCAACTATTTTTAACACCGGTCCTGAGAGACCACAGCTTATTTTATGGTGTTAAAACTTTCCTGTTGATTCTGTCCCCATATAAAAGGTACTTTATCTGAGGTCAGATCAGTCAATGGCGATACTATTTCGGAATATCCTTTGATATGCTTTCGATAAAATTGAGCAAATCCCAAGAATGATCGCAAAGCGGTCAAACTCTGAGGGATTGGCCAAGTCAGTATCGCAGCCACTTTCTTTGGATCCATTTCTACCCCCTCAGGAGTAATTATGAATCCTAAATATTCAAGTCTTACCATACACAGTATAGTTTTCTTTTTATTTACATAAAGACTGGCTTTCCTCAAAGTACTGAACACTATTCTTAAGTATTCATGATGCTCAGTAATACTTTTACTGAATACTAGAATATCGTCAATAAAGTGTACTACAAACTTTCCGATATACGGATGTAGTAAATCGTTCATAAGCATGACGAATGTAGCTGGAGCATTGGTAAGTCCAAAGGGCATTACCAAAAACTCATAATGTCCAAACCTGCTTCTAAAAGCGGTTTTATGCACATCCTCGGTCCTAATACGGATCTGATGGTAGCCACATTTAAGATCTATCTTACTGAAAATTACGGCTCCATGTAATGCATCTAGCAAATCATCGATCCGAGCCATTGGATACCTATGCTTAATAGTAATATTATTCAATGCTCTATAATCTATACAGAGACGAAAAGTATCATCTTTCTTCTTCTTTAATATCACTGGCGAAGCAAAAGGTGAAAAACTTGGTTGAATCTGCCCCAACTTGAGGTATTCTTCCAATTATCTTCGTACCTCCGCTTCTTCGGTAAAACCCAACCTATAGGGAGGTCTATTTACAGGTTCTGCCCCCGAGATTAGTTTAATCTTATGCTGAACATTCTGCTCTGGAGGTAACCCATAAGGTAGCTCATTCCTAAAACAATCAGAGAACTCCTCTACTATTTGATCAGCTAACTTGGCCATCTCTCCATTTTGAGTAACATCAGTGCTAGCCGAAGAATCATCAATCGGCTCTACCGATGCTATACAAAGAAACAAAAACTCTTCTTGAGCTTTTCGAATTTCCATTACGGAAACCAACGGTCCTTGAGGTATATCCTTTTCACCTCGTAAGACATACAGCACATCATTCATCTTGAATTGATAAATGTGCTTTTTCCAATCTATGACAGGATTCTTCCTAGAATGCCAAGCCTTACCCAGGGCTATGTCTGCATGAGCAAGCTTAGTCATTTCAAAATCAAGCTTCTTAGCATAGTCCTGAATTCAAGCTCCAACTGGGTAACCCTTTGGTCCCATACTTCAGTTGAACTTCCATCTGCCATTATGACTGTATATGCATAGTCAGATGGGCTAGCCTTTAGTTTCAGCCTCTTTACAAGCTTGGAGTTAATTACATTGTGCTTTGACGCTGAGTCAAACAACACAATGATCTCATGATTAGCTACTTGCCCTTTCATCTTAATTAACTCCGTATCATTAAAGGCTGTATACCCCGTTGTTGCGGGCTTTGACAGGATATTATCAAGTACACTAGTTACTAACTTAGCAACAAACACACATAACAAAAAAGGTACTAACCTTTGAGAAGATCCCGCTAGCTGAATCTGCATCTGTTCTGCTCTGGGACTTTCCTCCGTTTCCACGTCGCATTCTGAGACCACCATCTCAACCATCCGACGATCCTTGTTTCGTGGACAATCTTTCCACTGATGAGGCTGAAGGCAACCAAAACACAAGCCTTCTCTCCTCGCTTTTTCCCTTTGCTCTGGGTTCAAAGAAGACTTCGACCAAGCCCGGGCTGCCATTGGTGTTACTTTCGTACGATAGCCAAGCAGGCGAAACAAGTCGAGACTCCCAAATCAAGTACCACCATTGGAATGAAAAGAAACTGGATCCCGGTTCCATCGGAGATTTACCTTTCTCCTCACGAGATGGTCTGGCAGACATACTATGCATCATTTTCCTAAGCTCAGGCTGCCCACATTTGTTTGTAACTACTGCGCTAAAATCTGTTGCAAGGCATCCTCTAACATTGCAATTCTGTCAGATAGTGTATGACCTGCTGAGCGCGACACCTGCGGGGTCGGCCGGACTCCCGACTCTACTTTTTTTAATGCAAAAAGTAGTGCTAGTTATATTACTTGAAAGCGAGAGTACAAGAAGGCCTAAAGGCCAGCGGGCTGTAATCACAAAACGGATTCAGCCCGAGGAGTCAAAATGCTAAATACAAGCCTCTTAGGACATAATCATCGGAGAGTGGACAAACAGCCACGCTGGAGGGGCGTAATGCCACTGAAGACTCTGAGTGGAGTGCTGGAAGAACAACCCTCGGTGGTCCCAGTCGCGAAGGAAATGTCGTCTCTTTTCCTTCCCTGCCCGGGACTCTCCCTGAATTTGATCCCACTGACCCTTGAGCGTGTGAATGATCGTGCTCCAGATATCTGCTAGGGTCTGGGTAGTAGAAGTAGTCTGAGCTCCTACAGTCTGCGCGCATCTGGAAGTCCAGATATGCCAGCCTGCGATGCTCCCTATGATCTCCCAAACTGGGTGCCGAGGCATCGCTCCTGCATCTGTCTCTGTCAGATGCCAAGGGAAGCTGTCCATGTATGCCCAAGTGGCCTGCGTGACGAAAAAGACGAGATCCTGTTTAGAGAACTCATAGGCCAAGTGATGTCCCGGCTCAGTGCTGCACCAGCAAACGGCTCCCCAAGTGATCGGTCCTAGCTCGGGTGTAGCCCTCGCTAAGATCCCCATGATTCCCTTCCAAACCGTCTGCGCATGCGAGCAGCTCCAAAGGCAATGCTTCAGGGACGACTCCTGAAAACACATCTGGCACTGCCCCTCCTGCCCCATCTGTCTCAGCCAGCTGCCAACTGGAAGCCCCTTGTGTGCCACCATCCAAAGGAAGTAGGAGATCTTCCTCGGACGCCAGCTAGCCCAAAGAGTCTTCCAGAAAGTGCGAAGAAAGACCCAGGATATCCCTTGGGCATACCACCTATGTGCCTGTGCGGGTAGCCCACGCTGGAGAGCCCCAAAAGCACGCCGACCCGTGCGTGCACTGTAAGAAAAGAAGGGGGTAGGGTACTCTGAGGTCTCCGATGGTGGCCAACGCCACTCCCCTGGGTCCCACTCCACCTCTGTCAAGGAACGGCCCTCCCATATCCAGAGTCTCCAATCCTGGTCCTGCATAATCAGGGGGTCTATATGCCACGTCTTCCCTTGCAGCCCTACAATGCGGAGGCGCTGCCAGGGAAGCTGGGGGTCGATCACGGCCTCTCTGCTCTGTAGGCGACTGTCATCAGTGATGGAGAAGAAGTGTACCGAGGAGTCCGAGAAGAGGCCTGCCACCACCAAAGGAATGCCTCGTGGAGTGAACTGTCCTAGCCACCTCTCATCTCCCGGGAAGAGCTGTCCGGTGACTACGGGAATCCTCCAGCCTGCACGGATGGCAGCATCAATCTCTGCTCGCTGAGCCTGGATCCCACGTGCCGTATCTACTGCTGCTGCCAGCTCGCCTGGGCTCAGCTGACTGTAGACTCCCTCCAAACCCGGAGCGAGCGCCAGGGCCCACACGCCTAGAGCACCCAAGGGATATGGGATCTCTCTCCAAGCTGACGACCTGTATCATCTGTCACCTGGCTGTTCCAGTTCAGGGGCTGTCTGTCTATCTCCTCTCGGCAGCTAGGGGGAACCTGGGAAAGGCTGTGTCGCAACTTCCTCCAGACCGAGATGAGGCTACGGAGGAAGGGGGAACGGGGGTGAGTCAAAGGAGCTGAAGTGAAGATCCATCGGATAGAAGGCTGCCAAACACCCCCTCTCTAGGAAGTACACGCACTGAGACCATGCTGTAGCAAGAGCTTCCACGTCTGCCCTCCTGGGATCAGACCGCGGATGACTAGCTTGCCAAGAAGTGCCTGACTTTGCAGTTCTGGATCTATGATGCCAAGGCCGCCCTGCCTGGGACCGTCTGCCAGCGACCCTAGCTCTGGTGGTGCCGGAACCGTCTGAACCAGACCATAGGAAGTTCCGCACCAGTCTCCTCAGCTAGGCTACACAAGACCTCGAGAAACACCAGCAAGAGGCCACATACCAAGCAGTGGCAAGAAGGACCTGGTTGACCACAAGGGCCCTGCCTGCCAAGGAAAGCCGAGCCGTGCTCCAGAAAGCAAGCTTTCGTCGTATGGAGACTAGGACCGGTAAGAACTGCTGAGCCGGTGTGATGTCCAGGCTGACCTGGAATCCCAGGTAACGTGTCGTCTGTCCTCTAGGGATCCAGCGAAACCCCAGGAAAATACCCCACTGTGAGCTGGCTCCCGGATTCGTAAGAAAACCAACTGACTTATGCCAGTTGATTTTCGCTCCAGCCGCAAGGCGAAAAATCTCTAGGGACAGTCTCACTCACTCCAGTGACTCGACATCATCCTGCACATATAGGACTGTGTCGTTTGCATACTCGGAGTCCAAAAGCTCTGCATCATCTCGAATAGGGAGACGCATCCCGCGAACACCAGTGGTACGGGCTCGAAGGAAGTGTGTCATGGCCTCCGCAAAAAATAAGAAGAGGTAAGGTGCTAATGGACAGCCCTGACGCACCGAGCGCTCGAGTGTGAATCTCTCCCCCATCCTGCCGCTAATGATAACCCGACTGGAGACCGATCTGTAAAGGCTAGCAATACCTCTGATCCACTCATCCGGGAAACCAAACCGAGAGAGTGTACCTTCCAAGAAGGACCAGTCTACCCTGTCGTACGCCTTCTCAAAGTCGAGAAGGAGTATGGCAAGGCACTCGCCACTGTGCTGGGCCCATTCCGTCGCCTCTGAGAAAGTGAAGATGTTATCCAAGATGCTGCGATCTTGGACAAAACCAGTCTGGGTGTCATGAATCAAGTCGTGTAGCAGGGGGCAGATGCGGCTGCTGATCATCTTGGCGAGGATTTTGTAGGCGGTCGGGAGGAGGGTGATTGGGCGCCACTGTCTGATCTCCTGGCGGTCCCCCCCTTTGGGGATGAGGCAAATCAAGCCTGTCGCAAGGCTCTCTGGCATCTGCCCGCTGGAGAAGATATGCTGGAAGGCTGCGAGCAAGGGCCGGTGGATCTGCTCCCAAAAGGTGGTGAAGAAAGCTCTAGAGAGGCCATCCTCACCTGGGCATTTCTACCCATCAATAGCGCTCACCGCATCCTGCATCTCCACAACAGTGAAAGGGGCGAGAAGGGCGTCGCTCATGCTGGGCTGCACGAGCCGCGGTGTAGATCTCCACACCTCCTCCCTGCAAATGCGGCCACGAGGGTCTGGGGGCTCCTGCTGGAACAATGATCTGTAGAAGTCTGTCGCCAAGTCCCGGACCTCGTCTGGATCTGTCCTGACACTACCATCCTGCGCCCTAAGAGAACGGAGCATTCCCCTGCTGACCTCTGTCCGTGAGTCCTGAAGAACTCTCTGCACATCCTGTCGCCTTTCCTAGCTCAGAAGGACTTGGAAGCATGAAATGAAAACTCTGAGCGACGCTGGGTGATCTCCTCTAGCATGGCACGGGCCCGAACCTCCTGCTGTCTGAGCTCCTCAGAGCCTGGAGAAAACTGCTGCATCCTCTGAATCGAAGCGAGATCACGTCTGAGACCCCTCTCCCGCGCCCAGCACTGCTGTCTGACCTGAATCGCCTCCTGCTAGCAAATGCAGCTAGACTCAGCAAGCGCCTGAGCTACCTGTGCTGCCATATCCCTGGTGGGGTCCCAATCCTTCTCCCATAGGTCCACTATCCTGCTGTGAACTGTTGCTCTGGAGTAGATAGAGTCTGGGATCCGGCATGAACGTGGAGGTGAGGACTGAGAGGCTGAGTCCAGGACTAGGATGACTGGAGCATGGTCTGAAAGTGTCGTCCTTGGAACCACTCCTGACTCTCCTCCTCTGCCAAGCGCCCAATCACTGACATAGAAACGGTCCAGCCGCTCCAAAAGTCTGCCTCCCTCCCTCCTGTAACCCCAAGAGAAGTCCAGACTCCTAGGCCATCTGCGAAATGAAGGCTCCCTCCAAATGTCCCGACCTCCCACTGCGAAGAGGAAGGAGTCCCAATCTGCCTGCTCTACCTAAGCTATACCAAGGCACTCTGGGCCCTGTCCCTGCTGATCCTCTAAGGTCTCAAGGTTGTTGAAGTCCCCTCCTACAATCCAAGAGTCCATCTCTGGCAACAAGTCTGTCAAGGATCTCCAAAAAGCGGATCTACGTCTGAGATTAGTCAGGGCGTAGATATTGAGGATGCCGATACGGGATCCTCAATATGCAAGCCCACCCAAAGCGCACGTCCTGGGATCATAGTGCCAAAACCACACACATGCTGAACTAGAGAAGTGTCGATGGAGGTACAGACACCCCCGCTCCTCCCTTGCTCACCAATCGAAGGTTCCCAGTAGGTGTGGGAGCGTCCTGTGAGGACCTTCCCACAAATATTGGTCTGTGAAGCCGAAAGCTTGTGTTCCTGTAGTAGGAGCACATCTACCTTTCCCACCAAGGCTGGCTGGAGCTCCTATCTGAGCACCATCTTCCTGGGGCCACGGGTGCCTGATGAGTGGAACCCGTTAACGTTCCAAGAGATAATGCGTAAAGTCATGAGGAGGGAAGGTGGGCCACAAACAGCTGTCTGCTTGCGGTCGAAGTCGAAGTGGTCGGAGGATGTCCTGCGTGGAGGCGAAGGCGCTTCTGTGAAGGTTTCGAAGGAGAGGCCGGATCATCGGACCCATCCTCTAAAACCTTCAGCAGAGGGGAAAGGCCCTTCGTCCCGTGGTGGTATGCTCTCTCTAACCAGCTCGACGCCTCTGCCAAGGAAATGCTGTAGAAGCCCGCAACCTCTGAAGTCCTCCATGGGCGAAGCCCTTCCGCGTAGGCCCACTCCAGCGGTGGTCTAATAATGACCAGGAGTCGGAAACGTTTGGCACTGTGGCACCAACGCAGTTGAACATCACCCTCTTGCCACTGTTGCTGAAGAAGCTCCGCTGCTCTGCTACCAATCCAGCCCTGTACCTGCTCCTGCGACTGGTCTCGTATCGTCTCCCAAACATTTTCATTCGTCCATTGCTCATTGAGATAGTGAAGGAATAGCTAGGACCATCGTGTGGGGCAAGGATGGACACCTTACCCTCCGCCCCCTTGCGGAGGAAGAAGATGCTGATGTCTAGGCATGCGGGAAAGGAGCCAATACCCGCTGCATCCAAGTAATCCCAAGGACCTGCTCGGTAAAACTCCAATGGAAGAGCTCTAGGAGCAGCCCTTGGGCATGGGGACAAAGATGAGGAATCTGAACCGGAGGGAGGGGTGCTGGCCACCTGCCGGGAAGGGCATCTCCCCTCCGCCGGGCCCGGAGGGATAGGCGAGGATGAGGTCTGTGCTGGCTTCGGGGCTGCAGGTGGCGCAGGTGGAGGGGGGGGATCCCTCTGGATCATGCTCGAGGAAGAGAGTGGAGCGGAAACCACTGGTGCGGAGGGGGATCCTGGAGGGGTTGGGGGTCGGAGAATCAAGGAGGGGGGAGGGGGGGGAGGGCGCGGTGAAGGATGAGGGGGAGGCTAGCTGACCTTCTCCTTTCCCTTCTCCTTCCCCTTCCCGGGCTGCTGATGGGTAGGGACCATCGGAGGGGGCTCTTGCTATAGATGGGAAGGTTTTTTGGGGCTTGCTTTGTTTCCCTTCCGTTTTCGTTTGACCTCCGTCCAGCCTTCCCCTTCGGGAGGGGATGTCGTTGGCTGGTGCGGAGTATCTTGAGTTGCCTGAACGGGGGTCCTCTGAGGTTCTGTACCCGTGAAGCGAGGACATGAGCGAGCCTGGTGCTCGAAGCCATGGCATCTCAGACACTCGTTTGGGCGACCAGTGACCAGAATGCGCTGCGTCACCACACCTGTGTCTGTCTCTATCTCAAACTCCAAGGGGATGCTCTGTGGATCAAGGACTGCAACTTTGACACGTGGCACCCCTTGGGCTGCCGCCGCATCAACGTAGATGTCCTGCATAGGCCAACCAAAGTGCGCCCCCAGGTCCTTGATGATTGGGCGAAGCTCTGTTGCGAGACCTGGGAAGATAAGGGTAACTGGATGGCGAGGAATGCGAAAGCGGGCATCGAAGTCCGCTACACTGAAACCCCTGTACCATGGGACCATGAGGATGATCTTCCCACCCACAGAAGTAGGGGATCGCCTGACCATGTCGCTCGCAGCCTGTGCTGAGGAGAGCTTAAGCCAGAAGATGCCACGTCCCATGAGTGCAGCCTCCTCAATGTGACTGTCCTCGAGGTAGAGGGTGGACTGCAACCAGTCCCTAATGTCTGCTCGTGAAGGGGAGTAGCCAATGACTCTCCCATAAACTGATGCCTGGGAGAAATCCGTGGCGGCCTGCTTCACCAAGGAGACCTGGTGCTCTGTCAATGTAACGCGATAGGCTGATGGAGAACGGGGGTCCATCTGGGCCACCGGTTCCGGGCACGTAGCCGCCATATCGCTTGACTAACTGCGAACTCCCGAGGCGGGGGAAGGGAAAGGAAACGGAAGGAGAGAGGTATGGGAAACGGGGGGAAAGAAGGTGGGGACTAAAGGGATGACGGGGGAAGAGGAGGAGAAAGAGAGGGGGGTGAGGTGAGCGGAGCGGAGCGAGACGGGGTGAGGTGAGGTGAGCGGAGCGAGGCGAGATGAGGTGGGTGAGCGGAGCGAGGCGGGGTGAGGTGAGTGGAGCGTGGCGGGGTCGAGGCGGGGTGAGGCGGAGTGGAGCGGCGCGGGTCGAGGCGGGGTGAGGTGAGGTGAGCGGGTGGGGTGAGATGAGTGGAGCGTAGCGGGGGGGGAGAGGAGGAGCAACGGGCGGAGGATGAGGAGAGGGGGGCGGGCTGGCTGCGCGGCAGCAGCTGACGGAGGGAGAGGGAGGGCCGCGCAGCATGCGAGGGGGGGTAGACGGGGAGCGAAGGAGGGAGGGAGCTCGCAGGAGCTTTTTCTCCAACTAGGAACATAGGTTTGCCCGGACTCCCAACTCTACGGGATCCATCCTGGAAGCTTCTTCTTCTACTTCCATTTAGGTGAATGGGGGGGGGGGGGGGGGGGGGTGTGTGTGTTTTTTTTTTTTAAATAAAACACCGCTTGAAACTGTAATTACAAATCGAAAGTCCAACTTCCAACTTTACAGCTGACAAAGCATATACAAAGTCGCTTCATGTCTCCCTTCCGAGATACCAAGGATCCCTGACGTCAATTAGCCAAGACCAGCGCGTGCGCCATCCTGACGTCCAACGCACACCCACTTCCTGCTTTAACATATACCCATGCAGGTGGCGGGATATCTCCAGGCGCACGTAGCAATCCCTTCGATCTTTCTCCTTCCACTCCGCGTAGCAGTTCACCGTCACGACGAAGGCACAAGACCTGGGCTTAACTACTCTCCAAAATTGCTCCGCAATAAACTAAAAGTAATACCAGTGTGGTCTTTGTCTGGTTAGCTGTTCACCGTAACGTGCGTAACTCTACTGGCTACCTCACCTTCAACTCGTCAACAGCTTTACGTAAACTCGGCCATCCTGCAACAGCTAGTTCCGTGACCACACAGTAGCTCATCAACGCTACCTAGACTAACGAACTGCCAAATTACAATCTATGTAGAATTTACGCTCCCTATTGTCCGTCGTCAAACGCCCAATCAGTCCCAGACCTCTCGCGATATAATCTGCGCTCTGAAACTGTTACGTCAATTCACGGGTGCAGGCAACCTCCCAGCCAACCTCGGTGGTAGCAAGCTGTCAGAATCAAAAATCAGATCACGTAAAAGCTTTTTACTTGCTTATTCCCAACGAGCCCCAAAACTCCCTAGATGGATCTAGTATGCCACATGTCTTCAAATTAGGGTCCTTCCTTAATGCATCGTTTACCCGTCTCTTGGGATATCTTTGAAACCATTTGCCCCTAGGCACATTTCATGCATTTAGGTCCCTTAGCCTTAGATCCACCTAGTCTAGTGCCATATCACCCTCACCAAGGACCTTGACCTTTATTCCTTTTTTATCATTTACATGAAGCCCAAACAAATATAATACAAACATTGATCCTTTAAAGGAAAATATCGACTGACCCTTCCAAGGTCATGTTACCTCAACTTGAGCGTAACACAAGAAGATTTCTTTAACTCATAGAGACAAAAATCATGTACTTGATGTAAAGTTGAAAGGGGAGTCCAACCCTGTAGTTTCAACTTCTTGTATTTCCAATGTAATAAAGCGTCCTATTTCAGCGTACTTAATTTTTGTCAAAGAGAACAGCCAACTAGTTCAGGAAGGCTCTACTCTTTCTGCTTTAGATAGAGAAAGAGCTGCTTTTATTTCAGATTTTTAGGATTGTTTCTCAGATGCACTTCCTCAAGAATTACCTCCCAAGAGACCCGAGGATCATCAAATTGATATAATTCCAAGAAGCTCACCGCCTAATATACCTTCCTATCATGTCAGTAAGGCACAACAGGAAGAAGTAATGTCACAAGTGAAGGAACTCTTGGAAAAGGGATTAATACAGCCAAGTAATTATCCTTACTGTTCCCCTGTGTTGCTTGTGCAAAAGAAAGATGGCAGTTGGAGAATGTATATTGATTATAGGGCTTTGAATAAAGTCACAATTAAGAACCGTTTTCCAATTCCACGCATTGATGATATATTGGATCGGTTGGAAGGTTCCTCAATGTTCAGTCGTATTGACCTTAAAAGTGGATACCATCAGATAAGGATACGTTCTAAAGATGTCTACAAGACTGCCTTCCGCACTTCATTTGGCTTATATGAGTTCCTTGTGATGCCTTTTGGTTTGACTAATGCACCTGCCACTTTCAATAGAATGATGGACAGAATTTTTAGAGCACACAGAAAGTTTGTGGACACTTTCTTCAATGACATCATTGTGTTCTCTAAAAATGAGCAGGAGCACAGGGAACACCTCACTATTGTGTTTCAAGAGTTGAAAAGACACAAGTTGTTAATAAACACCAAGAAAAGTGAGTTCTTTATGCATGAGATTCATTTTCTCAATCATATAGTATCAAAGGATGGAGTCAAGATGGATCCTGCAAAAGTTGAGGCCATAAGGAATTGGCTAATTCTGAAAAATCTGCATGAAGTCAGAAGCTTCCTTGGGTTGTGTTCATACTATCGAAGGTTTATAAAGTAATTGCTTCTCCCTTACATGCTTACAGAAGAAAGCTGTACCGTTTCGGTGGGGACCAAAGGAAAATGTAAGCGAAAGTTGTGTTCTGAACCCGTTATTATCTTGCCAGATCTTGCAAAACCCTTCTTGTGATGTATGTGGGAACAGCATAGGAGGCACTTTGATGCAGGATGACAGAGTGGTTGCATATGAGAGTAGAGTTCTCAAAGATGCTGAATTGTACTTGCAGACATACGAGAAGGAAATATTAGCAGTGATACACGCTTTGACCACATGGAAACATTATCTTCTTGGAGCTGATTTTTATGTACAGACAAATCATCAGTCACTTAGATATTTTCTCACGCAGAGAAAATTATCTGAAAAGCACATGAGATGGGCTAACTTCCTCTCAATGTTTCATTTTCAAGTGCCAGGTAACAAAAATGTCGTGGCTGATGCACTTTCCAAAAAACCACAGCCTAAAGCAGTCTCCAAGAAACCCAGTGCACAACCTGTTCGTACAGTAGTACACTTGGTACCTCAGCTCCTTCGTCTGCCGTGCACTCCAGCCCACGGCTCTTTCTCTACTTCCGTATTTACATGCAGATTTAGTTAGAATATTGTGGCATTTGCAATATTGTATCTTGTTGGCATTGCAGATTTCAAACAAATTTGCAAATTGAGTGTGAAATTTGGGCTTTTGTCAATTTCAGGTATATTTTCCTGTAAAATTTGGGGCTTCTGCCTCAAATATTTGTGTGGACAAACAAGTTGACATTTGCAAGAATTTGCAGAAATTCAAAGGTTTTTGTTGCAGCTTTGTAGGCTCTGGGTAATTTTTACAGAAATCTGGACTCAATGTGAGTTAGCTTTTTTCGGCAGACTGCAACCATTTTCTGAAGCTTTGTTTGCAATATCATGGGTCAACAAGGAGGACACGCATTTGGGGTTTTGGCACAGGAGAACAAGTTGGATGGTACCAACAACTCATTATGGAGTTTATGGTCGAAAATATGTTGGTCACACAGAATTTATCAGGATATGTTAATGGGGATGACCTTTGTCCTGCATATATATTGCACCTGCCACACCTGTCAGAGGTGTTAGCAAACTGCAAGACCTTTAGCTCCCACACAAGATCAAAAGAGGTAGGATTCACATGATACTCAAACCCTAGTTGTGATCTCTATGTCAATCAAGAGATCCATAATTCATCATTCCTTACATCCATTCATGCAAAACTTTGCAACGTGCATGGGAGATTCTTGCGACCAGGTATAACGCCAAGAATGAGGCAAGGGTTGCAGTTTAACATTACAAAATAAACCATGAAGCACCAGTACCAGTAAAGTCTAGAAATGTACCTTTCCAACTGGTATGTCCTTGGATCCATCTCCGCATAGAATTTTTGCTAGATAGCCTTCCTCCATAGCCTCCATTTCCAAAGTTGCCTTGTCCTATATCGAGACACACCAAAGAAAAAATTTCGAGTGCCACTCATAATTCGAGCTGTGAATTGCAATTAGAAAGGTAAACAGCAAAACTTTCTGAGCATTACTTGTTATAAAGAAACACTGAGAGGCCTTAGGGTTGCAACATCACAAGACATGCAAGTGCCTCTAAGCCCTTGACTACAAAAATTAGAAAATCAACCATACGTGCATTGATGAAATGTACTCCATAAACTCACTAGACATGGATACTTTTTCCTTTTACTTTTTCTTTTTTGGTGTGTAAATGTGTGCATGTGTGTTGAAATGGGAACACTCGAGGTCAGGTGGGAGCAACCGTGGTTAGGAGAAGGCAAATAGGTTAAGTTCTTGTGTAGGGCCGACAAGCCCCACATTAGCAATAATAAGCATGATAGTCGGGACTAAGCAGATTTGAGCTTTTGCTAAACCACCCAACTAATGGCATACGCATATATCTAGATGAACCCAGGAACATGCCCAAATTCAACCTCTAAAAGCACAACACATAGTGCAATTTCAATCTCATGATAGTCACTCATAAGATTGAAAACCATAAACTCCATCACGCATAGCAAGGACTAGCTACTATGACATCCCCACTGACGTCATCAGCGCCCGACCATAGTATAAACATATCCTCTCACACATACGAATCCACACACCCACACCATACTTTAGCATCCATTTATAATGGCAGAGGCAGCAAGAAAAGTCTCTTGTAGGCATGTATAGAGCTAGTTGAACCCCAATTCCAAGGCTTTACAAGTAGCCTTTGTATCACCCAACAACATCAGTAGTTTTGCTAGGATAGAATGAGAGGGATGTTGGGATAATAGGGGTCACCTCCCCACCTATGAACCCCCAAATGAGGAGGACATGGGGGAGGTAGACCAGTAGCATATGGGAGATGCCACATGGGCAGAGGAAGGGGCTGCCACGGGAGCAGATCTGAGGAGATGTTCAGGGCTGCCACATGGGCAGCATGCATGCTGCCATGTGGATAGCATGTGCAGCACAAGAGAAGACCGGACCTATGTGGGATGGTGGCACATTGTGCACACCTTTATACAAGGTTTTGTCCATCTTTGGATTAATATATATTTACTGTTTCTACTCTCATGAGCATAGTTCAATAACTATTTGCTTCTCTCTCTATCATCTATTATCCATGGATGATGCTTCAACAATCAACATTTGTGATGAACTAAGTTCTAAGTTCTAACATCTAAGAAGTTTGAAGTTACAACAATCTGAAGTTTGAGAGGGAGGATGGAGAGGTAGAAGGAGTCTGAGGAGGATGAGAGGTAGAAGGAGGATGGAGAGAGGAGAGATAGTGGAGGGATGGAGAGCTAAGAGCAGACTGAGGATGGAGAGCAGCTGCCAGCCTGCAGGATGAAGAGGATGGAGAGCAGGCTGCAGCTTGTAGAATAGAGAGCAGTCTGCAAGATGGAGGGATGGAGAGAAGAGCAGGTTGCGGGTACCAGGGCCCAGGAATAAAAGATGGAGAGATTGGAGAGCAGCAACATGGGAGGCGGCGAAAACGATGACAGAAGGCAACAAATTGGCGAAAAGTGGTTTAATCAAAAGAGGGCAAAACACAATTTAATCAAAAGAGAGCCACCAAAAAAACAAAAAACAAAAAAAGTGATTACAAAACGGCGTTTCTAGAAGAAACTCTGTTTTCATTTCTACGTTTTCATTTCCAAGCCAAAAATGGCCGTTTCTGGTAACTATGTCCATGTGGGAAGACCCTTGATATTTAAGGTTCATGAGCATCTTTTGATGGGACATATGTCAAGAATGGACATGGATGATGGGGAAAGAAATCTACAAGCAGCAATTGTAAATGGGTGAAAGAGGGTGACAAAATCTCTATAAAAGGAGCCCTCCTCTCCCTTATTCAGCATCTCTTCCACCATTAAACCTCATGCTGTTGTAGCTCTAGTCTCCTCAAGCCTCTTCCATGAGCCTTCTCTCTCCCTCTTGTAGATATCCTCTTATGTAGGCTCTTAAGTCCATATTTCTCTCACTCATTCTCTTTCTATAAGTAGTCTTGGAGCTCTACCTCTTGTATGTAGAAAACCTCTTCTTCTCCCTTGTGTTTGGAGTATTGAGTTACGTTTGAGTAGAGTCTCACTCTATTGGTAATGAATCACTTCAGGTTATCACTCTTGAGTGTCTCTCCCCTTTTTTCATTGCTTTGTTCTTCTCTCTCTTCCAAAGTCTTCAAAAGTGCTTTCTATTCAACCGCTCATTATGCATACATGGTTTATCCATTTCTTGAGCCATGAAAGAAGCTCTTTCTTCCCTCCTAGGCGACCTCTATGAGACTTGGATCATTGATAAAGTCTAAGCATGGAGGGAGTATTCTCCCAAGTCGGCATTAGTAGAAGGAGTAGGTGTTTTTCATGACTGTTTGACCCCTTGTTAGTATTTTGCTCATAACTTTCTGCTCAATGATTCGATTTTGACGAAACTTATATCAGCGCGAAGCTCTCTTCAAGGCGCATCATCATCGTACATATTTAGTTTTTTATATCAGATGTCAAATAAAAAAGTTATGAGTCTCTATGTGTGACTGTTTATTTTTAAGACAATTTTTACCCCTTTCCAGTAAAATGTCCATAACTTTTCAACCGCTTCTATGTTTCTTACAAAACTTATATCACCACGAAGCCCATTTTCAAGGCGCATCTCCGAATGTACCTGAATCTTTGATATCATGTCTCTGTTAGAAGTTATAGGCTCTATGTCTGATGACAGTTTGCAGAGTGTTTTGAGCTACTTGTTGTGGTATCTATGTTTCCCTGAAACCTACCCATCCGACCCAATCAGCGGCTACCTGCATAATATAATTAGGGATTGATGGCACCTCCATTTAACCAATCATAGTCATTGAATCTAGCTCACTTTTATGGCAACATACCTGACTTTAAAATTTTCTTGGAGGAAAAAATTTTCCTGATTAGTGTCGAAAAACAAAACCACCATGAAAGCATGCACAAAAGTAGTACCTCTCAAGCATGGAAACGGGCTGCATGGGATTTGCAAAAAATCCCCTCAAGCTAAGCGTGTATTGAGCTTTAGACCTACTAACTCTGACCCCCACGTATTTGCATGTACTTGTAGAATTTGGTGATAATATGGACGTACAATAATGCTTTTGTAAGGTGTAAGCTGGGCAAGAGAGGTCACAAATGTAAAAGGCAGAAGGAATAAATAAGAGGCAGTGTATGACTAACCTTGATTATGGCTTCAGGCAAGAAGCAAAGTCCATCCCAATGCAAAATAATAACTCAAAAAGATGATACAAATGTTGAGAAAAAGCATGCAATCAAAAGCTTGTTACATGGAGACTGGAGTAACGTTGAGTATCTGAAGGCCATTAAGTCGATGGAAGCCTCTCTATGACATATGTCCTCATCCAGATTAATACATTTTGTGCAGCTGAAGTAGTGATTTGAGATTGGACAATGTCATCTGGTGTGCCATGCAAGCAGTACTAGTTTGCGAATCCAAACAGATTTAAGGTCATCTTTAGCTAGCTACAGCATTTGGAAATTCCTTAAAACAGGCTGGAGAAGGATAAAAGAAAATATTTCAAATATGCTGACTTATAAATCTGATTAATCAATTCAACAGAAAGCTTAGTTCCTTAAATGAGACACGTGTAGGAGAATATTTGCACCGTTTCAATTTCACAAAGTACATCTCCCGGTGCAACTTGGTCACCCTCTTTCTTGTGCCACTTTGCAATGTTTCCCTGTGAAAGTAGATCAAGAACATATCAAGTTGCATGAGTAAATCTATGCTTTTGAAAAATAATCTATAAAAAGATTGCAACCCCGACAAGCTGACCAAAAGATAGACCAACACATATTAAAGATTGTGATGACTTGAAAAAGGCCTTACCTGTGTCATTGTCGGTGACAATGAAGGCATACCAATCTCTTCATAATGGGCCACTGAAAGAATTAGAACAACTTGATTAACTACAGGCATCATGAAAACCTTTCAAAACAAATTACTAGCATACAGACAACAAAATTGAGCAAAACATAACGACATGAAGTAGGTTCCAGGCACAACTATCATTTGCTGAAGAAAAATAATTTAGCAATGTCTGATATGATGGAACTGACTTCTAAACTGCGTGAACTAGGCCTAGCATCAGTAAAGCACTGGCCTTTGGAATTCTACACAGAATTGCTTTTGCTTTTAAAGGAAACTTGAATTCATACACTGCTGTGCGCTCTCTTAGGATCATATCCAAGGACATTCCCATGAAAATTTTGACAGAGAGTCACAGTTTACCCTTGGAACCAGTCCTCAATACATCCAAATCTATTAAGATTTTTTTTTAATCCTGCTTTTAGGCTTAATAGGCATGTGTTGAATCCAGGTCCAATAGTACGCAGACGACACTTGAATAGTAAGAAAACGAGGCTGCTCAATGAAGGCATGACCATGGGGCTCTGACCAGAGGTCCATACAATAGTTTGTTGAACATTAATAAATATATGAAGGGAATGGTCATGTCAAACTCTGGTAAGCAGGTTCACAAAGAGATCTGCACAAACCTTGAGAGTCAACAAAACAAAGCTCAAGATGTAGACTATGCAATTGCTCACACATGCATTACTACTGCATATCAATGTGATCCATCCTAGCATAAAGCACTAGGGTCCCTGGCCCATATTATGTAGGTCAATCTGTTGCACTACATCACTATTGGCTGCTCTTAAATCTTATTTTGCACAAGCCACATTGCCTCACTAGCAATACAAAGTTGCTTGGGGTTTCTATTTCCTTCCTGGACCAGCCAAGCACCTAAAATCAGAGTGCTGTTTTGTGCTTTCTTGGCTTCCAAGAAAAGCGAGCTTCCTAACTTGGCCAAGTATCTAAAGCAGAGCGCTTTTTCTTGGCCTCCAAGGAAAGCATCTCGTCCAGATTCATTCTGGGCCTGATCAGCCAAAGCGCACATCTCCTCCTCCCATGTTCTTGCAGCGCCAACTCCAAAACCTACAGCCAGGTAATTCGCTGCTTCCCCTAGCCTAAACCCTAATTTTTGCAATCAGCCTAATGCTTCAATCAGGCAGCCATACGCAGACTGGTCTTCCCACTTGGAAATCCACTTAATCCACGAATCCTATCTGTGAATCTGTCGCTCCCTGCTTCTTCAGCAGATCTTCATAACTCTCCTTGCCTCGAGCGAATCCTCCTGGGCTCTCTTCACTACTTCTCTTTATCCCAATCCAGGCGAACTATAACCCTAACTGACGAAATCACAAGCTCTTGCAGGGTATCACAGGAAATTTCGAATTTGAGTCATACCTAGAGAAAATCATGTTCACACCTTCTCTCTACAGAGATTCATACCTCAGGAGTTGGCTCTGATACCAACTGACATGACCCCCGAGCTCGTGAGAACCCAAACCTGCAAGCAAACACAAGAACAACAAGAAACGTGAGGTATCTGAGCAGGCTGCTCACCACCCAACCACGACATATACGAGAGATGATCTCGAATCAAGAGATGTCCCCTCCAAGACACGAGTTGAGCTACTGGCACAAACCCCCAACTAGATCCCCAACCAGTCTAGTGTTCCATACCACCAGATGGCGCCTGGAGGCCTTGAATCTGTTGCTGGGCCTTGGGCTATGCTAGGATGCAGGCGTGCGTCCACGACACGATCCAGGATCCAAACCTTGCACGAGAGAGCTAGACTTGCTCCCCCTTGCTCCTGGGAAACTGAACCCCTAGGCCCCTTTTCTAGAGTCGGGCCCAATGCGCCATAAT
Source organism: Dipteris shenzhenensis (assembly GCF_047967505.1). Taxonomy (NCBI): domain Eukaryota; kingdom Viridiplantae; phylum Streptophyta; class Polypodiopsida; order Gleicheniales; family Dipteridaceae; genus Dipteris; species Dipteris shenzhenensis. The sequence goes on from NC_141622.1 coordinate 19,272,866, forward strand.
AGCGGAGACCTCTATTTGGTTCTTACCCTTGCCACTGAACCTGAGAATCAAGCCTGCCTAACCCTAAGCCCCCCAAGGCTAACTAAGCTACTCTTGTGTACCTATGTAGATGTCAAATACCCATCTGTGCACATGACAACCCCCAATACGCAATATCTTTTTATTATGTACTATAGCTTCCTGCTCTTTAACTTCTGCATATAAATATGCTTTATTAAGTTTCTGAGTGTTGATCATCTCTTTGATTGTGGAAAGAAGTGTTGGTGCTAGTGGGAGATGTGTTGCATTTTTCCATGACTTCTAAAATGATTTCTTACTTGCCCTTACTTTCCATCTCCTTCACCTTTCTTCCAAGAGCTGCGACTAGAAGCTTGAGCTCTCTAACTTCTTGCTGTAGGGAGGCAATTGGCTGAGAGCCTAATGGCGATGGGTTGAGGACAGAGAGAGAGAGAGAGAGAGAGAGAGGCGGAGAGGCTAAGCGGGTGAGGGAGGCTGAGGTGGAGAGGCTGAGCGGAGGGGCTAGCAGGAGAGGCTAAGCGGGTGAGGGAGGCTGAGCGGGAGAGAGACAAGGGAAAAGAATGAGAATTTGCAAGCCAAGGCAGCAAATCGAAATGGAGCAAAGAATGCTAAACCAGTTAATCAGGTGCAATCACTTGTTGGAAAAGGGAAAGAAAAAGAAAAAGAGAAGATGAAGGAATCTGTGGGGACAGATCGGGATGGGTTTCAACAGCCTAAGAAGGTGGTTGTATTGAAGCAACGCCCCTTTCAATCTCGGCAATGGGATGCTTCCTCTCCTTTACCAGGACAGGCTTCTACTTCAGCTCCTGTCCTTCAAAATTGGGTGGGGGTTTTGAAGAAGGGTATCCCCATATGTGATTCTGAAGAAGGGGAGAATGCCATATCTTTTATGGATCATGAAAGCCTGCAACCCATGCAAGCAGAGGCTTTGCCTCTCTGATATCTTGTTTCATATTTACATTTTCCTGTATATATCTCTTATATGCATCAAACACTTAAGTGCTTTACATACAATGTACAGAGCCTCTGCAATGTCTCAAAGTGGAGGCTTTTCTGGAATTATGTACTTAAAATGCAGCCAGATATTGTTTGTTTGCAAGAGCATAATCAACACTCTAAGGCTGGTCATCATGATCACTTTGGCGGCTATGATATTTATTATGCTGGTACCACTACCTATTCAGGTGTATGCATAATGGTCAAACATGAGCTGGAGCCTCAGTTAGCATTCAATGACAACAGTGGCCGATGGATAGTCATACAATGTAATGTCAATGGTGACATTCTTGAGCTTGCATCAGTTTATGCCTCCCAGACCTCTGCCATGAGGGCTTCTCTATGGGATTCTTTAAGCAAATATCCATGGAGATCAAATGCATTTATCTGTGGAGATTTTAACAATTCTCCTCTGCTGAGAGATAACACCACTTCAAGATCTCATATGCTTTCATCGGAAAGACAAAAATGGGATAGCATGCTTCTCTCTGTGCAGGCTGAAGATTTATGGCTGCTTCTACAAGGGTCAGTGCCCGGATATACTTTCCATCATAATGCATTTACCACATACTGGGCAAGGCTTGACAGATGGTATCTGTTCTATCCACAACAATATGCAGATTTTAGCCTTCATCTCCTCATAGATTTCTCATTGGGATTGTCAGATCATGCCCCATTATGGTTAAATCTGCAATTTGGTATGCCACTGGATGATTTGCCGACTCTCTCCAGCAGATTACTGCACGTTAATCAGGCTTATCTTCGACATCAATATTTCCAGCAAATGATCAGATTTGCAATTCATCCCTTGCTTTTGCATGCTCAGGAGGACATGAATTATGCTTGGGACAGCTTTGTCTCTCGTATACAGAATGTCATTAGGGACTATGGAAAATGGCACATGGCTACATGGAGGAATGAGGTCAAATGGGCAAAAAGGACAGCACAACAGTTGACTGAATTTTCACATTTAAGGCCTCTTTCTGAATCAAAAAATGATTCCCTTTCACAAGCCCGGATCAAACTGACTGATAATGATCAGCGGAAATTGCACAAATGGCAGATTAGAGCAAGAATGAAGCCCCTCATGGATAAGGGCTGCTCATCAAAAGCCTTTTTCCAGGGCCTGCATGCCACCACTCGAAAGAAAAACTCGTGTCTAAGGGTCAGGAAACTAGATGGATCTTGGACGCACTCTTTCTCTGATCTCCAAGATGAATGCCAAAATTACTTCCAGACACTGTTCTCTCCCCCTGGCTCCCCATCAAATCAAATGACTGATGCGAGGACTGAATTTCTTCAATATGTTTCTGGGATAGTGAACATGGATGATGCTCTATTATTTGAGAGACCTTTTACTGACACGGAACTTGATAATGCATTGTCCCATCTCGGCAAATACAAGTCCCCTGGCTGGGATGGTCTTACGGTGGAATTTTATATTTCTTTCTGGGATGATTTGAGAGATGTTCTCTTACAAATGATCAATGTTGCCTGGCAAGAAAATCAATTGCCGCACCTCTGGAAGCATGGCATAATCAAACTTGTGCCAAAAAAAAATCTTTGTGATCATATGTCAGATAAGGCCTATTACTCTGATGCCTGTAGTTTACAAACTCATTGCCAAAATGATTGTGTATAGGCTTCATGGGACTCTGAATGCGGGCCTTCATCCTCATCAGTATGGGTTTGTGCCGCGAAGACAAATCCATGACAATATCTCCAATGCATTGACTGCAATTGAATATGCTAAGTATTCGAATCAAGATGTGCTCATATTGCAGGTAGATATCACTAAGGCATTTGATACTGTACAATGGGATTTTATCTCCCAAACCATGACAAAGTTGGGCTTTGGTCCCAAGATAGCAAATGCAATTTATTGGCTTTATTCTGGCTCTACTTCCCAGTGCATTCTCGGAAGCCATCTATCTCGGTCATGGACATTGGGTAGATCAGTCAGGCTGCCCCCTTAGTGCTCTTTTCTATGCCATTGCGACTCATCCCCTCCTGATGTATCTTGATCATCTTACAAGCACAGGACAGATGAGTGGTCTTAAAATCCTTGGGGCTGCATCTTTTTTGGCACAGGCATATGCTGATGATTCCTTTTTTATGCCACAGAACTCTCCTCAGGAAGTCCGCATGCTTATGGCCACATTATCATTGTATGGATTAGCAGCGGGATTGCATATCAATTTTGACAAATCCAAATTACTTCCCCTGAAACAATGTGACTGGCATTCTATTCTCTGGCCTGGTCAGATAGTGCATTCCAAAGATGTTGTCAGGCATTTGGGATATCCTATAGGATGGCATATCACCAGGAAGCAGCAGCTAAAATGGATCTTCCAAAGACTTCAACATAAATTGGAATATTGGAAAATTTCTACTTGGCCACTTCATGTCAGGCTCAGAATAGTCCAGTCTATTGTAATGTCTTATGTTCAGTTCTTCTTGCCTTTACTACTTGGTCCTCTAGAGATATCTCAGCTTTTATGTCTCAAGCTATGGAGCTGTTATGGAAGACAAAAACTACTGTGAAAGCATTGAGACTGCTGAAGATGATAATGGTGTGCTCCCCTAGGATGCATGGAGGACTTAATGTTCTAAATATTAGATATCATATACTTGCAAGGAAGGCGACTATGCTCCATACCTTTTTCCGTCAAAAACAGCCATGGACTTGTATGATAGCATCCATGTGTGTCAACATGAGGACAAATGCTTATGGCCATTGGACTACTGATCATTGGGAGGTTGTCATTGGGAGATTTGTAGGGAAGATTCCTGGATGCCCTTTCTCTATTGCTCTGATACTGGACTGGAAACAAGTGCTTTCTAAAGTCAAATGGGCTCCTGATCATCATTCGGGGACAAACTCAATGAGAAAAGAAAGTATTCATTGGAGTGCCATCTTTGACACTCCACTTGCTTTACAAGAACCGGTTAGGGCATATAATCTCATGAAATTGGGAATCAGATACATCAATGACGTGGTAGATGATCATGGTCATGTCTTATCTTTTCCTCAGGCCACTGCCACTTATGCATTGGGAATGCATCACAGATTGATATGGAAGAAAATTGCTGATCTCTTGCACCCTTTTCTACCTATTCCCCCTGTGGCTAACACAGACAGGCTTATGGAATGGCAATTGTACCCCTCTGGTACATGCTCTCGTCCTATTCCTCTGCCTGTTTTGACCTCCATCAAAGTCTACAAGCTTCTTCAGCCTGCCCCTTGGATTCATCAATATGCTAATACTCTGTGGCATATCATGCGGCCCCTTTCATGGTGGCGGAAAAATCTCCGACTAATATGGAGGTGTAAAATGCAGACTTTTTCTTTGGAGATGCATGACCGGCACACTGTCAGTGGAAATAACACTTGCCAAACGTCACATTGCTTCACCCACTTGCTTAAGGTGTCACGCTCCTTCAGAGACTGTCCCTCATTTGCTTTGGCATTGCCAGTCTACTCGGAACCTCCTGGGGAAAATTTCAGATCATCTTCGCCTCCGTTTCCCGAGTCACATATTTGGGAAACACTTTTGGTTATTTGGCAGATTTAGGATGCCTTTATCTCAATACTCACTCTTTTTCTCATGGGTGAGATATTGGGCTCTTTGGACAATCTGGGAAGAGCATAATCTGGCATACTTGGGCCGTCAGTTTCAAAAGTCATATGAATCTTTTAGAGCCTCATTGCGGCAATTTTTATATGATGCCTGCCATGAGGGTGATATACATGCATCTTGCATTGAGCTTTTCTTTTTATGCTTCTGATCTGTGGAATACTCTCCATCTTGGAGACTTTCCCTCTTATAAAGTTATGACAATATAAATACACTGCACTGGATTTTACCAAAAAAAATGTGTGTGTGTGTGTGTATCAAGAAGTTGATCGGATTAAAGATTATTTGCATGATGGCTTGCATCCCTCCCAATAAGGCTTTGTTCCACGTCGCCATATCACAGATAACATTGCCAATACTTATATTGGGATTGAATATGCCAAATACACGCAGCAAGATGTTCTACTCTTGCAGGTAGATATTGCAAAAGCCTTTGACACAGTTCAATGGGATTTCATCTCACAAATTGTGCGAGCTTTGGGGTTTGCACAAAAAATGCAGCAGGTTATTTACTGGCTTTACACAGATAGCAATGCGGCTTGCATTATCTCTAGGGATATCTCTGATGAGTGGACTCTTTGTTGTTCGGTCCGCCAGGGATGCCCTCTCAGTGCTTTACTGTATGCCATTGAGCATGGTTGCTCAAGCTTATGCTGATGATTCTTTCTTTACCCCGAAGAATACGCCCCATGATCTTGGTGCCTTGATGCAGGCCCTCTCTATTTATGGTTTGGCAGCTGGTCTTCATGTTAATTTTCAGAAGTCTAAGCTGCTCCCTTTGCATTTCAAAGACTGGCATAGTCTATTATGGCCCGGGGATATCATTCCACCCACTTAGTTTGTTCGTCATCTTGGTTACCCTTTGGGGTGGGAACTCACTCGCCGACAACAAACTAATTGGGTTTTGGCTAAGCTTCGGAAAAAGCTTGAGTATTGGAAACTGGCAACCTGGCCTTTGCACGTTCATCTTCGAATAGTGCAGTCCATCCTTGTGGCATATATTCAATTTTACTTGCCATTGATCATGTTCACTAAAGCAGATCTTACATCTTTCATGTCTGTCTTTATGGAACTCTTCTGGCGATCCAAACATGGCAGAAAAAGTCTCACGCTGCTTTCGATGCATCACATTTGTTCTCCCAAGATGCATGGTGGATTGAACATCACGGATATTCATGTGCATATTCTTGCCCACAGGGGGAAAATGTTGCTGCAATTTCTGCAAGGTGATCAGCCTTGGGCTCTTATGATTAGGACTCTGGTCACTCATATCAGTATTTCTGTGTTTGGTTATTGGCAACTCGATCACTGGGATTTCTTTTTTGGCTGCACTGATGGCACTTTGCCTGGATGCCCTTTTGTCTCCCGCTTTCTTTTTCGGCTGTGCTTTCTGAAAGCGTAAGAGAACCCAATCGTCTTCTTTGAATTGCAGCTCACGACGATGACGGTCAGGGCCTCTCTTTTGCTTATCCTGAGACCTCTGGAGAGTGATCTTGATTTTCCTGTAAGCCTCATCCAAGTTTTCCACAAATTTATTAGCTTCAAAGATTTTATCTTTGGTCTGCAAAATGGGCGGTTTCTTGTATTCTTCTACAATCTCGAAAGGAGCCTTTCTTGTAGAAGTATGAACCTTGTTGTTAAAGGCAAACTCAATGAGTGGCAAGAATTGCTCCCATTTTGCCTTGTGATCCGAAACATAGCACTTCAAGAGATCAAGGGCGGTGCCATTGGCCTCTTCAGATTGCCTGCAATCTGCCCAGCTTCATTACTACGATCAGCTCTGTCTATCTCTTCATGGAAACCACCACATAAAAACAGCAAACACTCTCTTTTTTACTCTCCCACTCTCCCTTCTCTCTAAAAACACACTAGGGCCTAAGACAATCCTCGGGCTGGACCCCCTCCCAAGGTGTTTTCTTATTGGAGAGTATATCCATTATAGAGTTCAGCGTAGAGCTGTCTTATACAAGATTTCAAACGTGAATAAAAAATACAAAGGAGCTCAAGGCTCATTCTTTTGGCAAGTTGCCACTTGTCTAATTTCTAGCCTAATTCTAATCCCATGTTCATGGATAAGGTCTTCTGGGGTCTTCTTAGCACTTGATCATGCGAATAACTCCCAATCTCTCGTGAGGCTCTGCAATGCCCAAGTCTGGAACCTTTCTTGTATCTGTAACAATTAAATAAAGCGCATAACCATGGCACCCATTAATTGTTAGCGCTTCGCATGCGAATAATAAACTCTGGACTAATCCTAGTCACTGTGGGCGTCCCCACCAGGCAAACATAACACATAAACATAGAACAATTTCTCTAGTCAACCAAGGCCAACCCTCTTGGTCATAATTAAGAGTGTTGAGCGACAGTCAAAGCGCCTTAATTACGGCCAAGTCTCTCCAACCGAAGTTGGCACATCTTAGTTAACGAGGTTAACCCGCTTGGCGTGAGCCAAGTCTCATTGACCGAAGTCAACAATCTCTGACCGAAGTCAGCATTTAATTGCTTGGTTAACCGTGGTTAAGCATCTTGGCTGAAGCCAGATCTTCCTAACTGAAGTTAGGCTTACTTAATCGAGGTTAAGTATCTTTGATCGGAGTCAAGACTTTGACCAAATGAAAGTAACTCTTTGAACATAATAAAATAAAAGAACTCATTATTTATGATCAATAAATTGTCAACTTATGCTTTGGCTTTGGAATATTTACAGCTTGGTGACATCCCCTCGGCTTCTATTCAGTTGACCTCAACTGAAAAGCTTCCTTGTAAACATCCAAAAGCTGTGGATGATCAGACAACATGTCTTTATCCATCCTTTTGGCATCCAATGCCAAATAATTCTTGAACTTTACAAGATATCTGTAAAGTCAGTTTGAGGCTAGGTCACTCACCGTAAATTCCTAAAAATTAGAAATTCACGTGCCCGTGACAATCATCTAGCTTTTTACTTTCAAAAGCTACAGGTCTGCCCTCTTGGAATAAAGCTGTCCCAATCGCAAAGTCACGCGTGTTGGCCTCTAAAACATAAGGCCGGGAAGGATCAGGCACTGCAAGAATAGGTGCTTCCTTGATACTTTGTTTCAAGGTCTCAAAAGCCTTGTTCATTTCCTCATCCCAAGACATAGGCTGGTTAGACCTACGTCCGCGACCTTTCAACATGCTAGTCAAGGGTGTTGTGATTTGAGAGTAATCATGTGTGGGCTTTCTTAGAAAAACCGTAAATCCTAGGAGAGAACGAAGTTGTTTCACCGTGTGAGGAATGGGCCATTCTAAAACCTTTTGAATGTGATCTAGATCAATGCTGATACCTTTTGAAGAAATCTTGTGTCCTAAGTAAATGATGTCCTTCATAAATTAGTCACATTTACTCATCTTGGCATATAGATTATGCTGTCTTAATAGAACTAAGACAATCTTGAGGTGTCCAATGTGGTCCTCTAACAATCGGCTATATATCAAGATGTCGTCTAAGAACACAACAACGAATTTGCCCAAATAATCTCGGAACAAATCGTTAATCTGGAAAGTAGCGAGGAGAATTGGTCAAACCAAAAGGTAATACGAGAAATTCGTAGTGACCATACCTAGTACGAAAAGCAGTTCTGTCTATGTGCTATGTATAGATACGGATTTGGTGGTATCCCGTGCGCAAATCAATCTTAATGAAATACTTCGCTCCGGGCAAGCGGTCTATCAAATCATCCGAGTGAGGAAGAGGATATTTATTTAATTGTCACCTTATTTAGTCATTTGTAATCTACACACATTCTCCATGATCCGTCCTCTTCTTTCTCAAAAGGACAGGTGCACCCTAGGGTGATTTACTTGGGCGACTATAACCCATGTTCAAATAATCCTGAAGTTGCAAAGCTAACTTGTCCTCCTCAAGCTGGCTCATCCTATAAGGTGGAATACTAATAGATTGAGCCCCAAGAACTAAATCTATGCGATGATCTACTGCCCTTTCTGGAGGTAAACCTTCCGGCAGTTGTGCAGGGAATACATCAACAAAATCATCTAACAACGTTCTCAATTCTCGGTGTTCAAATGCGCTTAAATCATTTGTGTTATTAACTGAAACAACAAATGAAGAAAGCGGAATCAAAACACATTGATAAATATCATAATGAGAAGTGTTTAGTATATTTCAAAGCTGCATCGCAGAAACAATAGGTCCCTGAGAAGAGGGAATATCATCACATTTAATACAAACTTGGGTGTCCTTATCCAAAAAAAATAGAGTATGATCTTTCCATCCGATCTGAATATTGTGGGTTTTAAACCACTCTATTCCGATCAACAAGTCCACATGTTCGAAGTGCATACCATAGCACCTAAGAGTATCTGTGTAGTCTTGAATCCGGAGAGAAAGATCGTCGATCTTGCGATCCCAAAACTACTTCCCAACTGGAAGCTCTGCACCTCGTAGGTGTGATCGCTAGGTGTCATAGACAGCCCCAACTTCTACACAAGTTTGTAATTCACAAAAATGTGAGAGCTGCCCGGTTCAAAGAGAATGTGAACTCGTTTTTCCCTCACTTCTCCATAAGCTCAGAAAAGGTCATGGGGGCCAATTAACAAATTATTAAAAGTGCAATTACATGAAAGTGGGCAGGTAATGACATTTACAGAAATACATGTCACCGAGGCTTGGTTAGCTTCCTTATCTTTGGTTCCTTGACCTGCTTGGAGCTTCGGTGCCTGTGCCTGCCGCTGGTTCTTGCGCTTAGGACAGTCGTTCCTCGTGTGGCCCTGCTCCTCACAAATAAAACAGCATCCTTCTTTCTTTAACTTGAGGGTGCGTAAGGAACGGGTTTTACCATTCTTTGTCTGAGTCAAGTTCTTTTTGGGAGCATTGTCAACTGACTTCGACTCCCCTGTACCGGAAGCTGACTGGAAGAACTTCCTCTTGTTCTTTCCACTCGTATCAGAAGTAGTGGTTCCCTTTGCGCTGGCCATTGTATCATCATATATGCGCGCATGATTCATGGCCTCTTGCAAAGTGGTGCATTTATTGTTCTTGATCTGGAGTTTATAGGAATCAGGCAATCCGCCCACAAAGAATCCCAATAAAGTCACAGGGTCCATCTTTGTAGCTCTGGCTTGCAAATCTCGAAACTTCTAAAGATAAACTTCAAAGGTTCCTGAAGATCAGCCTAAAGTTGAAGAATTGGATGAAATCTTGGTTCCGGAATAGATTCTGGCACATAAGGAACACAAGGTAAAAGGTAGAGTTATCCGTCGCTATCTGGTTAAATTCAAAAATTATCCCGCTATTGATGCGAAGTGGATGGAGGAGGGTGAACTAGCAGATTCATCTCAGTTGTTGCAGCTCTATCTAGAGGTATTTCAGCTTGAGCCGACTTCGGTTGGGGCTCCTACAAGCTCAGCGGAGCGTGTGTCTAGAGCATTGCCTGATGCTCAAGAGGGGGGTAGCACCTCCACTCCCTTGGTCCAGACCGCTCCGGATATCTAGAGGTCGCTTGATGACACTGTCGGTCTCACCCGAGGTACCACTTGCTGATGGTATATCTGCCGCGAGACTTCTGGATCAATGTACTAGTCACTGTCAGTTTCTGATTGTATATTTGGAATGGCTGGTTATCTCGAGCTCTACCGAGCCATCCCTTAGAGTCTGCTACTCAGTATTTTCGGTTTTCTGATTTTTGTGCTTGCTGTTTTGAACCAGCAAATGAGGACATTTTCTGTGTTTCAAGAGGGGGGTCTGTCATGGGGACGTGAATTTATAATTTTTAGGAATTTACGGTGACTGACCTAGCCTCAAACTTATTAAATCTGTAAACGACACCTCAGTGTAATTAATTCCATGGGCCAAGGCAACGGATCTAAGGGTTAGAGAGGGGTAAAAATCCAGTGACTTGCAGGGGAAGCAAAGGCAGCTATTCTTGGCTCAACTGGATTGGGGGCTAAGCCAGGGCTGGTTCAGCTTTCTTTCAGTTCAGAATCTCGTTTTTCTTGCTTCCCAGCTATCCACACACCTTCTGGGAGCCTGTTTGTCCGATCTGCCATCACCCAAGAGCCCTGCCAAGTCTAGGACAGCAAAATCGCACTTCCCAGAAGCTGCTACAGGAATTCGTACTTCACCAAAGCTCTTCCAGGAGCTGATTTCAGAAATCGCAATTCGTCCAAGTGTTGCCAGGGCATGCGATTCCAGTTTGCGTGCTGTTCCAGGCTGTTTTTTGCTTCCAGATTGGACGATTCAGTGTTCTGGGTGTTCACGGGGCTGTTCCAGACCATTTTGCAGTTTGCAAGAGCTCCCTAGCTTGTTCCAGGATTTTGCAATTTGCTAGAGAGCTCTTCTGGCAAATCACTTTCAGTTTTCCTCTGTTCCGGGCTGCTCCGGTGGTCTCCTGCACTTGCTTTAGGGTTTTCTTCATCTGCCAGGCCAGCCATGTGCTTCCAGGAACTGCAAATTTCACAAGGAGGCTTCTAGAGTTGGTGATTCTTCTCCAGCAGGTCTTCCAGGGTTGCTATTGCTGATTTTCAGCTGCCAGGGTGCCAGAGATCCTGTCAAGAAATTTCGTTTTTCCCTGCTGGCTGTTTTTCCCAGGGTTTCGAGAACTTTCCTATTGGTTGATTGCTTTCTGGGAACTTTCCTTCTACCTCAGAACCTTCAGATCCTTTTGCTTTGGGCAAATGGCCTTTCTGTTTGCCGGAACAGCCAAGTGTGGTTGTTTTGTTGGCCTCTGTCTTGCTAGGACTCCCTTGACGGGTATTCAGAGCTACCAAGACAAATTGGCCTGATTCCTTTCCTACCAGGACTCCACTAGTGGGTATCAGAGCTGCCAAGTTAGAACCCTCGGCCAGATTCGGAAGAAGGGCTGCCATGGAATGTTGCACTGGACTAGGATGCCTTTTCTGTGATTGCAGAGTAGGATGGAAGTGCCTGTAATCAGATAATTCAGTAGGCTATCTGTGGACTGATGCACTGCGGTGCGATTCTTGTATTTACATGTCTTCTGAATAAAAGATAAAGAAATACCGAAAGGGGCACTAAGCTTAGGGCCAATCTGGTGCCCAGTGCAAGACGAGGGCGATCTAGCTCTCAGGTGTTGTGTTCTAAGTTGATTTGGTTTGCTGTGGAAAGTCGCTGTAAATTGAGTATTTGCTGGTTGTTATCTGTTCACTGCCCTTTGGGGATCCCGAAGGCTGGTTACAATGACACTCAATATCGTTAGCCTGTACTAGAAAAAGAACTGTATGCAGTAGTGTATGCTCTCAAAGTTTGGAGACACTACTTGTATGGTTCAAAGTTTCTTGTATTGACTGATCATCAATCAATAAAGTATGTGTGTGACGTCGGAATTAAGGGGAAGAAAGGCTACATGGGCAGAGTTAATGCAAGACTTTAATTTTGAGATACATTATCGCAAGGGTTCCTTGAATGGTGTGGCAGATGCCTGAACGCACAAGGGTCATGACTCCATGCGGGTCATAGTTGACCGTCTCATAAAGATGGCTAGATTCTTACACGGCATAGTTAGTCACCGGGACTCTAAGTTTACAAATACCTTTTAAACACTTAATTTTTAGAAGTTGGAAACAATTCTAAGTATGAGTTCCTCAGATCGTGCACAATCCGATCGTAGTACAGAAAAAATTAACCAGTTGGTTGAAGATATGCTTCGTGCATATGTTTCTAAGAGACAATCTTCATGGGAAGACTATCACCCCATGATAGAATTTGCTTATAACAGTGCAAAGCATTCAAGTACCGGTTACAGTCCTTTTATGCTTATGTACGGGTTTCAACCTAAGTCACCAGTTATGGTTGGATTCACGGGAATAAACAATGATGCTGCAAGGACATTCTTGCAAGAAATGCAAGAAATGTTGCAGTTTGCCAAGGAGTCTATTAGAAGTGCCCAAGATCGGGATGATTTTATGCTAATAGACATCGTTCACCCAGAGAGTACACTGATGGAATGATGGTATATTTACGTATTCCCAAGGAATCCAAGAGTTTAAGTACCGGTCTGGTTCCGAAATTATCCCCCAGATACTATGGTCCGTTCAAGATTATTAAAAGAATTGGACAAGTTGCATATAAACTAGAATTGCCTCCTGATGTTAAAGTACTTCCAATTTTTCATGTCAGTAGATTGAAAGAGTTACTGGGTGCTGATGATTAGCTTGTTTCTCCTCAAGAAGTAATAGAAGTCACTGATTTGATTTTTTATTCCACACGAACCTGAGAGTATTCTTGAATTTCATGAAAGCTAGATCAGGAAGAGAACTATCACGGAATACAAGATCAAGTGAAAGGACCGTGTTGAGGAGGACGCAACATGGGAGACATTACCTAACCTCCAGAGGACATTTTCCGCTTTTCTTACGAACTCAAGAGTGAGTTCTTAGAGGAGGGGAAGTATGCCATGTGCACGGATGGGCATCTAACGTGTACGAAGGTACACAAGAGTAGCTCAATTAGCCTGGGCGAGCTTAGGGTAGGCATGCTTGATTCTCGAGTTGAGTGGCAAAGGTACGAACCACATAGAGGTCTCCGCTATTTTTGGTGTACTAGGCCCGAGTCTATAAAAGGGGCCCAAGGGTTCAGTTTCCCAAGAGCAGAAGGGAGCAAGTCTAGCTCTCTCGTGCAAGGTCTCGATCCTGGATCATGTCGTGGACGCACGCCTGTTGAGAGTTGTGGTGCCATGAGCACATGTAGAGCAAAGGTATGAGTAAAGGGAAAGCTGCCACATGGCATGGAGGAGATATCCCACATGTGAGCAAGCATATGGATGTAAGTACCCTCACCTATAAAATAGAGGTTCATTTGAAGTAATATAAATCAAGCACTTTGCACTATCTCAAGATTCTCTTTATGAGTCCAAGCTAATCTATCTTGGAACCTAATTGACTTGAGGTACATGTCATGAGCACTCTCTTCATCATGTCTCCACATAGGTTCCATCCACCTTAGAGTGCTCCGTAGATCCTGAGGCACATATGTTTTGTCATGGTATCAAAGCTTAGGTCTAGTCTCCTAGATTAGTTGTAGGTTGCCTTAGGAGCATGTGTTTTGTCATAGGTTAGTTTTAGTTTTAGATTGAGTGAATTCCGTCCATGAGAATTTGAGATATTTTCGTTCTTGTGAGAGCTAAATCAATCTTTTAGATTGTGTGGAAGAGAGAGAGACATTCATGATCATGCCTCTTGAGTGATTGTTCAGATTTGAGAGCATTCTTTGAGAGATTTTTGCTGAGAGGAAGAAGAGATTTCCGTTCATGCCTCAGAGATTTGGTGAGAGTCTGATTCACAAAGAATCCCTACGAGTCTTCTTGTGTGTGAGAGAGAAAGAGTTTCTACAACTCTATCTACAGCCAGCCAAGGCAACGCTTCTTCTGCCTCGACTCTAAGGAAGCACATTGTAGCAAAGGCAACTCTACAAGCAACTAAAGCGACCTAGCAGGCTATCTACATTGCCTAGAGCAGCCAGCCTTCAAGATAAAGCACCAGCGACTTCTACAAGGCTCCCACGACTTCTGCCATAACAGCGCCAACGCCATCCAACCGACCTTGCAAGCCTCAAGCCACAAGCCTCCAGCATAGGATGTAGATAATCAGCTCGCCTCAACGTCTTCGTCAACGACGCCTTTGCTCCAGACGCCAACGAGCAATGGCCATCACAGACGACAAGGAGGGAGTAGCGAGCCTGCTGGCAGACAGGAGAGAAATTCGACTCATAGAGGTAATGGGCAGCCGCCCTACGTAAGATGACTTGAAGGCAGTAGTAGCCAACAACACAGCACAGCAACAATAGCAAGCGGCTTCTCCTCCATCTCCAGCGACACAGTAGCTCCAGCAGAGATTCGGTGCTGGCAAGGTCCAAAGACAACAACAGCAACCATCCTCTGCAACGCATAAGCTCCGTGACGACGAGATTGTTGCAAGCAGGCCGAGACGAGCTGCGACTCCTCCACCCGTCAACCTCGAGCTCTCTCCGTCGAAGCCGTCGTCGTCGTCGTGCCTCTACAACCTCTCCTTCTTCCTTCTCCAAGGTCTCACCACAAAATGCCACGTGGCAGATAAGGTGGTCAAAGCTAACTGTGGTTAGGTTCAGCTACTTGGGTTAGTTGAACTATGGTAAAGTTTGTGTAAACCTTGGGTTTAACCAAGTTGGGTTCAAAGGTCACCACAGTGCCACCTAAGCATACAGAGCCTCTTGCTAAGCACAGCATGGAATTCAGCATGTGAATCCCTGTGCCACATCATCAGGCCACCTCTTCTTCATAAAACTTTGACAAGCCGTAACTTTCAATCCAGGAGGAATTTGGACACACTCCAAAAAGGAAAAGTGATAGTCTTTTCGAGCTCTACGTGCCTGTTAAATCAGAATCATTGTATGCAATTAGACACTGCCAATATTGAAAGAAATCAACTAGTAAGACCTTTGCAACAAATGACAAATCAAAGCATGAATGCACACATCATTGTCATAAGCATGCCAAAAGCACAAGTGCATGAGATGACCATAGCAAAAAGCATGGCATCCACACATAAAGCATCAAGGCACATGGAAGAACAAAGCATCATGCATGAAGCTACACCAAGCGAAGAAGACAACGTCATCATCATCAAGCCATGAGCCAAAAGATGACATCAATGGAATGTATTGAGAAACAAAAACCTTGCCAACCTTGCCTATATTTTGTAAATCAAGCCTGACTACCTGAGAGTAGCTATGAAAGCACCCAGGGGAGGTATTGACATGTAAACCACACTTTACCACCTTAAGTAGCAATGCAAGCACTAAGGGGAGGTGATGGAATGTAACTCACATCTAATCACCTTGCAGTAGCCAAAGGATTATGGCACCAAGGGGAGGTGTTGAGAGTTGTGGTGCAAGGTATGAGTAAAGGGAAAGCTACCACATGGCATGGAGGAGATATCCCACATGTGAGCAAGCATATGGATGTAAGTACCCTCACCTATAAAAGAGAGGTTCATTTGAAGTAATATAAATCAAGCACTTTGCACTATCTCAAGATTCTCTTTATGAGTCCAAGCTTATCTATCTTGGAACCTAATTGACTTGAGGTACATGTCATGAGCACTCTCTTCATCATGTCTCCACATAGGTTCCATCCACCTTAGAGTGCTCCGTAGATCCTGAGGCACATATGTTTTGTCAACGCCTGCATCATAGCATAGCCCAAGGCCCAGCAGCAGATCCAAGGCCTTCAGGCGCCACCTAGTGGTATAGGACACCAGACTAGTTGGGGGTTCGTGCCAGTAGCTCAGCTCATTGCTCGGAGGGGACATCTCTTGATTCGAGATCATCTCTCGTAGATGTCGTGGTTGGGTGGTGAGCAGCCTGCTCAGATCCTCACGTTTCTTGTTGTTCTTGTGTTTGCTTGCAGGTCTGGGTTCTCAGGGTCGAGTCAGGGAGGCTGCCCAAGGATTGTATTGGCTTTTTAGCGCTACACAGAAGACAAGAAGATCGCATGCCCGAAGAAGAATATACCACGATGGTGTAAGAAATCAACCAATAGAGGGTACGCACAGCGGAAGACTGATAGAATAGCCCAGGAACTCACACAGTGTGTGGGGTGTGGAATCACAAACTTCTTAACTCAGCGTGCATCACATAGATGACTCATCAATAGACAATGAACCAGCCAGATATAGAAACCCCCAAAATAATATATTTCCATCCAAGACTATGGACACAATACAAAAGAGATAGATCCACAGTCCCACCAATGGTGTGGTCCTTTGATCTTACCACAAGGTCCTTCTCCTATCTGCCGACTATCTCTAGACTCGAGCCCGTGTGCTCCACCTCGAGCGTCTGTAGACTTTCTGTCCAGAATGATCCTCTCCACCTTGCTGTCTAGAAACCAGCCTAGGTGGGCAGCACTTACTAGCTCAGTCTGCAGCCCTCTTTAGGGGGAAAAGGCCCAATGAAGTCCTAACTGCTGCTCCTGTCTGCTGTTAATCTGCTGCTCCAGAGAATGATTTGTGAGGGCCTGGATGCCCTCCTTTTATAGGCCCAAAGGCCTGCAATAAATACCGACCAGCCAGCATCATCCTGGCCCACCAGTCTGGCACCCAGTCTGCTCACTGGCCGCCTTGTTGGCTGGTCCAACCAGCCATTTATAAGGGCCCTAGCGAGGCCCTTTTGGGCTGCTGCCAGGCTGCCCTTTGCTGCGTCTGTTCCACCATCAACAGGCCCTTGTGCAGGCCCCATTCCTGCCCCACACGTGTGCGTGTGCACCTTTGCTGCTGCGGTACCGCGCCATGTGTCGCCTTCATACAGCCGCTCCTCGCCCCTATCTAGAGCTCCAAACCGCCACTAATCTGCTCCTGGACCTGCTTCTACCAGTCGCCTTATCCATGGTGCTGATTCATACTCCTAGATGGCTCCAGGTACTTCTCTAGATGTGCTGCCCACATGACAGCCATGATGTTATCCATATGGCATCCCCTTTCTCTCTTTTTCTGTGGGGTACTGCCCATGTGGCAGCCCCCTCTCCATGTTCTTTCCTCTGGGCATGCTCTTGCCCTAGGTCTCCCTCCCCCATGCTCTCCTCATATGGGGGCTTACAGATGGGGAGGTGACCTTTCCAACACCCCCTCTCACCGACACATCTCGGCCCAATGCCAACACGCCAATGACGATGCTCCAGTGACTCCCAAGTCATAGTCCTTTGGAACACTTTGATGTCGAAATCTTTTCCTGGCTTTTCATCTAGTGGCTCCTGCTCCACCAGGTCTGGTTCCGCTTCCGCACACCATCTTAGTACACTGGTCCATCTCTGGTAGCACCTCCTGGCACACCACCTTCAGTCACGTAACACGTTCCCACGTCGAACTTGAGCAATCTAGACGCCACGATTTTCCAATTGTCCCCTCATAATGTGTGAACAACCTGAGTCTTCCAGGCACCATACTCTGAGGGTCTGTTTCAACCCGTCCTTCCTTTAGCAAGGTCCGCAACAAAAGAATATCTCTAGATAACCTGAACCAAGAGCTCCCAATGAGCTCTCAAGCAGGTATTCTTCTAGCTTCAGTACACCTTGTCCATCACCTTCCAGCAATCTATGTCCGAGATTTGAAGAAGCACCCATACTTCCCCTTTTGCCTTCAAAGAAGGCCAATTCCTTCCAATCTCGCATTACCTGACACAATTGAAGCGCAGATTCTCTCCACAGCATGCTTTAAAGGCTTAAATTAAGATACCAGATCGTCGTACTCCCTGTGTGCTTGCTCTGAAAGCAAACCATGTACCTCATCGAGGCACATACCAATAGCCTGTGTAATCATGTACTGTCCCCTTCTAAAGTACAGCAACCATCTGAACATGAAACCCTAGGACACTCCATGGAATCCACCCTCATGTCAGTATCAACAGCCATGCACCTAGGAGATAACAAGCACTCCATGCTGTCCTTCACCTTCACAAAGGTCTCTGGCTCCTCGTCGACCCACATCTCAAAGTCAGACATCATCACTGTGGTTTCTAGGTCGGCATATCTGACCTCAGTAACACACGGAGATGTCACCAAGAACAGCTCTTGGATTACCACATTAGCTTTCGCTTTTGTGTCACCCTCTGAATCTAGGTCGGACTCTTTTCTCTTGTTTTTCTAATCCGCCTTCTTCTTTCTACAATCCTTCGCAAAATGACCTGTCGTATCACAATAGAAGCACTTCTTCTGCTTCCTCTTGGAAATGTCCTCATCATCAGAGTCATCCTTCTTGGACTTGCCACCGTTAGGCTTGCCCTTTCCTTTGCCAGTATAATCCTTCGCCAGCAACGCCTTATCATCTTTGTCGTTGTTGTAGAGCTTCTCCCTAGCTTCTTCCCGGATTAGTAATGGACCCAACTCCTCAAAAGTCAGAGGTTTGGTCCTCTGTCCTGCTGTCACAGTCATAACAAATCTTTTGAAACTCCGAGGTAGCCTCCTAAGTACCATCAAGGCCAAATGGCACGATTCCACCTTCTGACCAACTAATGCCAGTTGATCCCTCACCACCTTGACCTTCGTCAAGTGGTCATGTACCGAAGCTCCCTCATCCATATCTAGGTTGTAGAGCTGCAGCTAAAGAAGCAAGATCCGGGATGTGGTTGGTCCTCTGTTCTGCTGTCAAAAGTCAGAGGTTTGGTCCTCTGTTCTCCTGTCACAGTTGCAACAAAGCTTTTGAAACTCTGAGGTAGCCTCCTTAGTACCATCAAGGCCAATTGGCACGAGTCCACCTTCTGACCAACTGATGCCACTTGATCTCTCACCACCTTGACCTTCGTCAAGTGGTCATGTACCGAATCTCTCTCATCCATATCTAGAGCTGATGCTGAAGAAGCAAGATCCAGGATGTGTTGTCTATCTCGTACAGATCCTTCAAAATGGTCCACGCCTCTACTGACGTGTCGGCCATCTGGATGTGAGGAAGCACAGAGTCCGTCGTAGTCCCTATGATCAATGCCAGGGCAGGGGCATCTCTATCTTCCCAAGCTTCAAGCTCCTCTTCATCTATTGGCATGAGTATCTTCCCCTATTTGTCCACCATATCCTCCAACTTCACCACCATATCCTCCAACTTTGCCTCCATTCCTGTTGTCAATTTCCACAGTTTCCGAGCCACTAAATGACTCCATATCTTCATCTTCCAGATCGGGTAATTTGTCCCATCCATTTTCCCAAACTCTCCAAAGTTAGGGATGGTGAAAGAAAGAAATCTGGGGGAGGAGGAAGGGAGAGAAGGGGCTGAAGAGGCTTCTGAAACCGACATCTCTGTTGCTAAACCACACAACAAAGTCGATCAAACTCAACCTTCTGTAGACCAGAACTCTGAATGCACCTATCTGAACCTGAGTCACCCTCCTTCTCACAAGGGCACTGTCCTACAATCATGGAAGTCGATTCCCAAGAGCTTCTGAATCAAGGTTGTCCTTCAGCAACATCCCTACCATCAGGCTCCCACACCTATGAGCCTCCTACTTGAGCTTTGATACCATGTTAGGAATCAACCAACAGAGGGTACGCACAGTGGAAGACTGATAGAATAGCCCAGGAGCTCACACAGTGTGTGTGGGGTGTGGAATCACAAACTTCTTAACTTAACGTACATCACATAGATGTGCAGACTCATCAATAGACAATGAACCAGCCAGATAACCACCAAAATAATATATTTCCGTCCATAGCTCTGGACACAATACAAAAGAGATAGATCCAGAGTCCCACCAATGGTGTGGTCCTCTAATCTTACCACAAGGTCCTCCTCCTATCTGCCGGCTATCTCTAGACTCGAGCCCAGTGCTCCACCTCGAGCGTCTGCAGACTTTCTGTCCAAAATGATCCTCTCCACCTTGCTGTCTAGAAACCAGCCTAGGTGGGCAGCACTTACTAGCTCAGTCCGCAGTCTTCTTTAGTCTCCTTCACCTCCTGGGAAAAGGCCCAAGGAAGCCCTAACTGCTGCTCCTCTCTGTTGTAAATCTGCTGCTCCAGAGAATGATTTGTGACGGCCTTGAGGCCCTCCTTTTATAGGCCCAAAGGCCTGCAATAAATACCGACCAGCCAGCATCATCCTGGCCGACCAGACTAGCCGACCAGTCTGCTGACTGGCCGACCTGGTTGGCTGGTCCAACCAGCCCTTTATAAGGGCCCTAGCCAGGCCCTTTTGGGCTGCTGCCAGGCTGCCCTTTGCTGCAGCTGTTCCGCCATCACATGCTGTTTCTTCGTTTATATGCCGTTTCTTCCTTTATATGCCCACAGCTTGCTGCATTTTTTATTGAGAAAGAGAGGTTCTTTATAAATTAGGAAGAAAACTGCTTAATAAACAAAGGCAACAGGTATGACCTCCCTCTAGCATTTACTGTTTATATCTAAGAGAGGAAAGCAATTTAAGAATGCACTTTAAAGGACAGTAGAATAAAAATTTGAAAATATTTGGAAGCTACACCTGTGGTGGACGAAATCCGGCGCAGATTGTTCAGAAGCCAATAAGGGCTGGTCACATGTGAAATGTGCACATCTGCATACGAAAAGATATGTGACCATATTTCAGTTCCAGTTTCTTAAAGACATTCTGTTCAAAGCAAAGAAGAATTCTGAACCACTCGATCTTTGCATCACCTTTCAACAATAAACACTTATTTAAAAAGCTCCAAGACACTAAGCTCTAGGAACTAAGAACTAAGCAAAGCCACTCAGTTTTTAGGTGCTTCTGCAAATCAGTTTTTCTGGCAAGTACTGCGGGCCAAATTCTCTACTCCTGAGATATAAATTATCAATGTGATACCTTATAAGGAAGAATATAACAGTCCGCAGACAAGCCATTATTCTCAAATGACGATTGAGAGGCGTGATCACACTAAAGTTAGCTTGCAGCTTAGTAGTTGAAACCAAAATGCTTTATTCATCAAACACCATGATCATTGTCCTTTCTCTATTAATAGACATGTATAAACACCCAACGGTGGTTGTCTTCATGCAGAAAAGATGGTCCTCCTCAGATGCAAAGGCATGTCTCATTAAAAAACCCCAGTTTTGAATAATATATCATCATGAATATAAAAGAGTGCACCATATAGGCATGCTGTATTGACATAATAAAAAAAGTAAGCATACATTTTGCCAAGCATAGCATCAATAACATGCTACACTACCCATGATCATATCATCTGAACCCAAAAATAAGTGCGGGAAACCCCTTTGAAAATATGTTCAATTTGGTATTCAATAATTGTGCAGGGAGGGTTAGCTGATTTTGTATCATATCTCCAGAGTGGATGGCAGACATGACCAAGGCTAGGATGTAAATGCAAAGCCAAAGAGGAATCAAACAAACAGATACCAGAATAAATCACATCAAATGTCATCTTAAAATATTCAGTGTCTTTTGAATAGCCAAAAACTATTCCTGATAAGACAAAAGTAGATTGCATGTTGTGTTACTTTAAAGCTCATGTTTTTCTTAAGCTTTGCACCAAGGGGTAGTCCGCCAAACCAAAACCATCATGAATAGACCCCATCATGCACTCCATGGTATGACTTCATGCTCACATGATAAATCTATGTGTAGGCACAGGCCGCATATAGAACGTAGATTGTCTTTTGAATATTCATCTTAAAATATTCAGTGTCTTTTGAATAGCCAAAAACTATTCGTGATAAGACAAAAGTAGATTGCATGTTGTGTTACTTTAAAGCTCATGTTTTTCTTAAGCTTCACACCAAGGGGCAGTCCGCCAAACTACCACACTCTCATGATTGGTCATACACTAGCCAAGATACATGGGTCAATACTATGAGAGAGAGAGAGAGAGAGAGAATAGACCCCATCATGCACTCCATGGACTACAAGCTATGACTTCATGCACACATGATAAATCTACGTGTAGGCACAGGCCGGATATAGAAAGGTATCCCGACTTTGCGATTCAATGGATGTATGTACAAGGGTAAGAGCAAAATTGTGATTAAAGGCTCAAGTTCTTACCACACAAATGGGTTGGCATAGGAATGATGCATGAGATATAACAAGCTGTTATCTGCAAATACTTGAAACGAACCTGGCAAATACTGAAACGAACCTGCACCTCGTAGAACAAGAGCTCGAATGAACCCACTAGCATAGCTTTTTTCTGTTCCTTTTGCAACACCACCAAGCTGAGATGACACTGTATGGCTTTTGAAGGACAATACTGTAATCGCCCTTCCCTCTGCAGGAAAGACATCCAAAAAAAACTCAAGAGACTGTCACGAAGAATCTTTGCTACAGCATCTTTGGATCTCAAACAATAACTTACTGAGTACCAGCTCTAAAACTGGCCTTCATCCCAATCTCTTCAAAAAAAGGTACAGAAACATCAACTTTGCAAATGTATCCCTGCATACACCTTAGGTGGGCACATATTCTTAACTAAACTAAGGAATCATCAAACATTGGGTTAGGTAATATTCACAAAATGCTATAAGAAGATAACACACTTCCTCAAAATGCAAGAACGAGTCCTAGAGTGACATGTAGCATAGTGCCACATGTACATTGCAAAATTTTATTAGTTCACAATCCTATAGAGGACCCTGAATCCGATTTGAACTCTACAAGTAGACTAAAGCCATGTTACACATGTCGTGACTAAGCATTGACTTACAAATTGGCATGCAATAGGTTTGTGATATATTTTCCAAGTCCTTGACGTGCTTGCAGTACACATGCCAAATCCCTACGGACATCTCGACTTGTGGGCGCATCGCACTGTACAATGTCTTCAACCTTTGCGGGCTCCAAACTAATACAAGAAGGATTGATAATCTACCTTAACATAATGAACTTTTTTTTAGACACCTACAGATTTAATATGGTACATGCCCGCCGGAAATGCAAAACACATGTCCCCAACACACATAGTACATGTCACTTTCTTCATAAGAACATATCAAGTTTTTGCCCAAAACAGAGAACTTATCATGTTCTCTTTTTAAAAGTGTGTGTGTGTGT
Source organism: Dipteris shenzhenensis (assembly GCF_047967505.1). Classification (NCBI taxonomy): domain Eukaryota; kingdom Viridiplantae; phylum Streptophyta; class Polypodiopsida; order Gleicheniales; family Dipteridaceae; genus Dipteris; species Dipteris shenzhenensis. Next base: position 19,295,989 of record NC_141622.1, read on the forward strand.
GTGCCCCTGCCGTGGGCCCGGCCTCCTACGTCGTTTCGGACCCACGCCACGCGCCTCCATCCCCGTGCACCTGCATCCCTCTCGGGCCCCAACGCGCCCTCGACGGTGGCGGTGCCCCCGATCTTCAAGAGGTCATAACTTTTGCATACGAGGTCGGATCAAGGCGAGTCTTGAACGGTTGCGACGGGCACGACATACTCTACGAGATACAAGCACGAGTCTTTTTGAGACTACTCGTCCCAAACGTCAATTTGGGATCAAGTTTGCCTCGCTCTTGCATCCCCCCCCCGTGTGTGTGTGTGTGTGTGTGTGTGTGTGTGTGTGTACATATATGTAGTGTGTGTGGAGGTGTGTGTGAGGTCAAGCTCTGCTGTTCAGCCTCGCCAAGGATCCCGTACAGCCTCCCTTTCCGTCCGTACAACTGTACGGTCGCCGTACGGTTTCCGTACGACAGTACGACAACCTACGTCAGGTCTAGTTTTCCCCCGCACAGTTCTGAACGCAGCTTCGTATCTGTTTGCATCATCATACTTTTTCCTGCAGACCCTTCCGTACGTCCGTACAGCCTGTCCATACTTCCGTACCATCCAGTCTTTCCCGTGCCCGTGTGCATCTCCGTACAGTCACGTTTCTTTCCGTACAGCCCCGTGTGTACTTCCGTACAGTCCAGCGTTGTCCGTACAATCCCGTTCCTTTTCTGTACAAGTCCCGAGTCTTACTCTGGTACTTTTCCGTACAGTCCTGTGTCCCGCTTGTTTCCATTCTATACTTCTCCGTACAGTCCCTCTTGCCTTGTCATATCTCAATCATGGCTTCAGGTTTGTACATATGCTCGAAAAGAAAGACCCGCAGATGCTAAGCGACGTCCTTCACAGCCTGCAACACAAGATGATGAACTTACTATGGAAGCTCAATACGTGTTTGATACCCTTAAGGATGACTTTCAACAGTCACGACAGGAATCGGGCAAACCAGTTCAAGATTACAAATTGAAATTGCCATCCCTCGTGAATCCTCTCAGGAAGTTATCTCAAACTGCGGTTATAATCTTCTTTCGAGGAAGAATCCCAGCAGCCAGTGATGTCGCACAGTGGATTAAGTCCATCCTTGGAGGATGCTTTGTAGAGGGAGTATATTTTGCATCTAGAGGCTTTTATGAGGTGCATTTATCCGATGCTTTGTGCAAGCAGAGGCTACTTGAGCTTTCTCCCCTCTTTTACGGGAAGCAGATGGTACACGCTATGCCCTGTCCCCAAACAAGGATTATCAAAGTCTTATACGACATCATTGTCCTGTATGGGTTGAGGTTGTTAACTTCCCAAACTATATGCATGAAGAATTGCCTGGCCTGGCTGCTTCTTTGGGACAGGTCATTTGTCCTCCACGCCCTATGGGAAACCGTAACAGGTTCTGTATTCTCTGGAACACTTACTATATACCTCTTTCATGCATCAAACACTTAAGTGCTTTACATACAATGTACAGAGCCTCTGTAATGTCTCAAAGTGGAGGCTTTTATGGAATTATGTACATAAAATGCAGCCAGATATTGTTTGTTTGCAAGAGCATAATCAACACTCTAAGGTTGGTCATCATGATTATTTTGGCGGTTATGACATATACTATGCTGGTACCACTACCTACTCAGGTGTATGCATAATGGTTAGACATGAGCTGGAGCCTCAGTTAGCCTTCAATGACAGCAGTGGCAGATGGATGGTCATACAATGTAATGTCAATGGTGATATTCTTGAGTTTGCATCAGTCTATGCCTCCCAGACCTCTGCCATGAGGGCTTCTTTATGGGATTCTTTAAGCAAATATCCATGGAGATCTAATGCATTCATCTGTAGAGATTTTAATAATTCCCCTCTGCCAAGAGATAACACCACTTCAAGATCTCATATGCTATCATTGGAAAGGCAGAAATGGGATAGCATGCTTCTTTCTGTGCAGGCTGAAGATTTATGGCTGCTTCTCCAAGGGTCAATGCCTGGATATACTTTTCATCATAATGCACTTACAACATACTGGGCAAGGCTTGACAGATGGTATTTGTTTTACCCACAACAATATGCAGATTTTAGCCCTCATCTCCTCATAGATTTCTCATTGGGCTTGTCAGATCATGCCCCATTATGAATGAATCTGCACCTTGGTATGCCACTGGATGATCTGCCACCCCTTTCCAATAGATTGTTGCATGTTAATCAGGCCTATTTCCGACATCGCTATTTCCAGCAAATGATCAGACTTGCAATCCATCCCTTGCCTTTGCATGCCCAGGAGGACATGGATTATGCTTCGGACAGCTTTGTCTCTCGTATACAGAATGTCATTAGGGAGTATGGAAACTGGCATATGCCTAAATGGAGGAATGAGGTTAAATGGGCAAAAAAGACAGCACAACAATTGACTGAATTTTCACATTTAAGGCCTCTCTCTGAATCAGAAAATGATTCCCTTTCACATGCTCGGATTAAATTGACTGCTAATGATTAGAGGAAATTGCACAAATGGCAGATTAGAGCAAGAATGAAGCCCCTCATGGATAAGGGCTGCTCATCAAAAGCCTTTTTCCAAGGCCTCCATGCTACTAGAAAGAAAAACTCATGTCTAAGGGTAAGGAAGCTAGATGGCTCTTGGACGCACTCTTTCTCTGATCTCCAAGATGAATGCCAAAATTATTTCCAGAAATTGTTCTCTGCTCCTGGCTCCCCATCAAATCAAATGACTGATGCGAGGACTAAATTCCTCCAATATGTTTCTGAAATAGTGGAAATGGATGATGCTCTTACCTTGGAGAGACCTTTTACTGATACAGAACTTGATAATGCTTTGTTCCACCTCAACAAATACAAGTCCCTTGGCTGGGATGGCCTTACGGTGGAATTTTATATTTCGTTTTGGGATGATTTGAAAGATGTCCTCTTGCAAATGATCAATGTTGCCTGGCAAGAAAATCAGTTACCGCACTCTTGGAAGCATAGCATAGTCAAACTTGTGCCCAAAAAACATCTGTGTGACCATATGTCAGATTGGAGGCCTATTACTTTGATGCCTGTAGTTTATAAACTCATTGCCAAAATGATTGTGTATAGCTGAATGCGGGCCTTCATCCTCATCAGTATGGGTTTGTGCCGCGAAGACAAATCCATGACAATATCTCCAATGCACTGACTGCAATTGAATATGCTAAGTACTCGCATCAAGATGTGCTCATATTGCAGGTAGATATTGCTAAGGCATTTAACACTGTTCAATGGGATTTTATCTCTCAAATCATGACAAAGTTGGGATTTGGTCCAAAGATAGCAAATGCAGTTTACTGGCTTTATTCTGGCTCTACTTCTCAATGCATTCTTGGGAGTCATCTATCTCGGCCATGGACATTGGGTAGATCAGTTAGACAGGGCTGCCCTCTTAGTGCTCTCTTCTATGCCATTGCGACCCATCCCCTCTTAATGTATCTTGATCATCTTACAACCACAGGACAGATGACTGGTCTTAAAATCCCTGGGGCTGCATCTTTTTTGGCACAAGCATATGCTGATGATTCCTTTTTTATGCCAAAGAATTCTCCCTGGGTAGTTCACATGCTTATGACCACTCTATCATTGTATGGATTGGCAACGGAATTGCATGTTAATTTTGACAAATCTAAATTGCTTCCTGAAACAATGTGACTGGCATTCTATTCTCTGGCCAGGTCATGTGGTGCATTCCAAAGAAGTAGTCAGGCATTTGGGATATCCTATAGGATGGCATATCACCAGGAAGCAGCAGTTAAAATGGATCTTCCAAAGACTTCAACTTAAACTAGAATACTGAAAAATTTCTACTTAGCCACTTCATGTCAGGCTCAGAATAGTACAATCCATTGTAATGTCCTATGTCCAGTTCTTTTTGCCTTTGCTGCATTGGTCCTCCACAGATATTTCAGCCTTTATGTCTCAAGCTATGGAGATGTTATGGAGGACAAAAACTGTCGTGAAAGCATTGAGACTGATGAAGATGGAAATGGTGTGCTCTCCTAGGATGCATGGTGGACTTAATATCCTCAATATAAGATATCATCTACTAGCAAGAAAGGCGACTATGCTCCATACTTTTTTCCGCCAACAACAGCCATGGACTTGTATGATAGCATCCATGTGTGTCAACATGAGGACTTCTGCTTATGGTCATTGGACTACTGATCATTGGGAGGTTGTCATTGGGAGATTTGTAGGGAAGATACCTGGCTGTCCTTTCTCTACTGCTCTGATACTTGACTGGAAACAAGTACTTTATAAGGTCAAATGGGCTCCTGATAATTGCTCAGGGACAAACTCAATGAGGAAAGAAAGTATTCATTGGAGTGCCATCTTCGACATTCTACTCGCTTTACAGAAACCTGTTCGGGCATACAATCTCATGAAATTGGGAATTAGATACATACATGATGTGGTGGATAATCAGGGCTATGTCTTATCTTTATTTACTGGCTTTACAGAGATAGCAATGCGGCTTGCATTATCTCTGGGGATATCTCTGATGAGTGGACTCTTCGTTGTTCGGTCCGCCAGGGATGCCCTCTCAGTGCTTTACTGTATGCCATTGCTACTCATCCTATGCTGCAATATATTGATCATCTTGTGGCTACAGGATCACTTCATGGCTTGGAATTGGATGCTAATCGCAGCATGGTTGCTCAAGCTTATGCTGATGATTCTTTCTTTACCCCGAAGAATACGCCCCATGATCTTGGTGCCTTGATGCAGGCCCTCTCTATTTATGGTTTGGCAGCTGGTCTTCATGTTAATTTTCATAAGTCTAAGCTGCTCCCTTTGCATTCCAAAGACTGGCATAGTCTATTATGGCCCGAGGATATCATTCCACCCACTCAGTTTGTTCGTCATCTTGGTTACCCTTTGGGGTGGGAACTCACTCGCCGACAACAAACTGATTGGGTTTTGGCTAAGCTTCGGAAAAAGCTTGAGTATTGGAAACTGGCAACCTAGCCTTTGCACGTTCGTCTTCGAATAGTGCAGTCCATCCTTGTGGCATATATTCAATTTTACTTGCCATTGATCATATTCACTAAGGCAGATCTTACATCTTTCATGTCTGTCTTTATGGAACTCTTCTGGCGATCCAAACATGGCAGAAAAAGTCTCAGGCTGCTTTCGATGCATCACATTTTTTCTCCCAAGATGCATGGTGGATTGAACATCACGGATATTCATGTGCATATTCTTGCCCACAGGGGGAAAATGTTGCTGCAATTTCTGCAAGGTGATCAGCCTTGGGCTCTTATGATTAGGACTCTAGTCACTCATACCAGTATTTCTGCGTTTGGTCATTGGCAACTCGATCACTGGGATTTCTTTTTTGGCTGCACTCATGGCACTTTGCCTGGATGCCCTTTTGTCTCCCGCTTGCTTCTTGACTGGAAGCATGTTCTTTCTCATCTGGATTGGAATGGACAGCAATCTTTGCTTGGGAATTCTTTGAGAGCGGAAAGCATTCATTGGTCGAAAGTCTTTCAACCTCCCTTGGCTTTACAGGAACCTCGACGTTCCTACTTTGTCTCGTTTAAAGCATCACCTCGGTTGCTGATGTTATAGATGATGCTGGTACTGTGCTCCCCCTTTCTCTAGCAACCACTACATATGGATTGGGCTCCTTTGTGGCGACAAATTACTTCTATGCTTTCGCCCTTTGTTCCGATTCCTCCTTTGGAACTCCAGGACCGACTGGAAGATTGGACTTTGACTTCTCCAGGGTCCTCTTCTCGTCCTTTGAGGCTATCTCAGATTACTGTACCTGCATTGTATAAAATCCTTTTGCCTCAACCTTGGGTTTCAGAGAGGTGATTCTGTTTGGCGAATGCATCGCCCAGCCAAGTGGTGGAGGAAAAGATTACAGCAACTTTGAGCCTATAAAGTACCACTTCGGCAACAGGTTTTCTTTTGGCGAGTTCTTTTGGGAGTGTTTCCATCTGGACAGCTATTAGCTCATCGACACATTGCTCCTGCACTTTGCCCTAGATGTTCTGCTTCTTGGGAGACTGTGCCTCACTTGTTTTGGCATTCTCCGTGCTCTCGTGAGTTTTTTGATCTGCTTCGACAACACCTGCGAGCGAGATTCCCATCTGTTCCGTTTGGGAAGTTCTTCTAGCTATTTGGGTTTCATCCATCCAGACCGGAGTTTCATCTTTTCTTCGTTTGGGTTTGCTACTGGGCACTATGGACTTTATGGACATATAGGAATTGTAAAGTCTTTGGTGATCCTACTTTCTCTCTGTTTGGCTTAGGCGTTCTCTGCAGCAATCTTTCTTTGATTGCTTGCAGACCCGCTGCATAGATCATGAGGTCTTTTTGGCATATACTGAAATTTTCAGTTGATGTAATTGTAGCACCTTTTTTTGAGGTTGCTACTCATATAATATAATCAATCAAAGATTTCACCCAAAAAAAAAGTGTGACAACCCTGTGTGTGTGTTGTGTGTGTGTGTGTGTGGAGTGTGTGGAGTGTGTGGTGTGTGAGAGTGAGAGAGAGAGCTGCAGCCCTTGCTCCAGCCTTTCCATCAGCGTCCTAGCCTTCCCAAACCAGCCCGTTTGTATCAACTACCTGCTGCGCCACATCAGAGTGCAAAAAACAACGTTTTGGAGCATTAACTTCCTGCTGTACAGCCCGCCATACTTCCGTACAGTTTCCGTACAGGTGTACGGCCTGTCCCGCTCTGCTCAGGCTGCTGCTGCCAGTTAATTTCCTGCTCCTGGGTCGCTTTTATGCAGGGATTTGCTCACGGACTGCATCTTTACGCTGGTTCTGAGGGCTCTCTGTTCCCCTTTCTCTCCTCTTGGGTTTCTGGGTCCTGTGTACTCTTTCCATCGCTAGAATCTCTCTTCTTTTTCTAAAATTTAGTTCATCTCGGAACTTTTACTGGTTTTTTTCTCTTTTTCTTCTACAGAACTTGTCTTTTCTTTTCTCTAAATCCCTACATCTCTCTTTCCCCTTCTTCTCCTTGCAAATACAATACTTTCTTCTTCTCTGTGGGCTGCTTTTTTGGGACTGTTTTTTTCTTTACTATCATTTTACAGGTACCTCCTTTTTGGGTTCCATCCTCTTCCGAAGACATGGCGAATACTCCTATGAAAAAACTTTTTAAAAGGATCAATCAGTTCAATGCAAAAAAGCAAAAGCAAGCTGAGGGTCAACATGACCCAGTGCATGATTCTATTGAAGCACAACTGGTTTATGATGTCATGCATGAAGGATTTGCAGACACAAGGAAAGAGTGGAAAGACGTTGTTCCATCGGTTGGTCTGATGGTTGAAGTGGATGAAATTGTGGATCCAGTTAGAGAATATGCCAAAAATGCAGTTATTTTATTTTTCCCAGGTCAAATGCCACCTGCTGCAGAAATAGGCAACTGGTTGACCCGCACACTGGCTGGCACATTTGTTCAGAAGGTACACTATGCAGCCAGGGGCTTTTTTGAGGTCATTATGGTAGATGAGATTCACAGGCAAATGCTTTTGGAACATTCGCCCCTCTTTTTTGGGCAGCAAATGGTGCACATTTTGCCATGGTCTCCCACAAGGGATTTTCAGGCTTTGATCTGACACCGATGTCCGGTCTGGGTTGAAGTTGTAGACTTCCCGCAATGCATGGCTTCACTCTTGCCTAAAATTGCAGCGACTTTAGGCAAAGTGGTTTGCCCACCACGACCTAATGGCAACTCAAATCGATTTTGCATTCTCTGGGATACTGATAATCCCACACCAGAGTCTTATTCAGTCACAGTGAACAATGTTGACATGGGAAGTGCTTTTTATAAATTGAAATGGGGATTATTTGCAGGGGCTTGCTTTGACTGTAAAAAATTTCGGCACATGGCTTCACAGTGTCCAATGAGTCAGCATAAAATGCCTCCTGCCACTTTGCCTGTTCAGATGCCCACTAAGGATGCTCCTGCCTCTATTGGGAATAAAAATAAAGGTAATAGACAGCTTTTTGTGAATCACGATAAAGGCAAAGCTCCAGTGGTTTCAAATGGGACTGCTTCTTCCCCTTCGCTTCCTGCTATTCAACCCTCAGCAAAAGGACCAAAACCTCCAATTGATGGATGGCAAAGTCCAAGAAAAGTTATTTCTGTTCGACGACCTCCACCCCCTCACACTTGGAATGGTGCATTTTCTAGTAGAAACTCTCCAGAGGTCAATTCAGGAATTGGGATCACATGGGCTGCAGTGACAACTACCAGAACCCTCTTCCTTGAAGAAGAGGTTGCTGCTTTGCTGTCTACTCCTCAGGCGGATGTTTCTTCTCAGGGAAGAGGCCCTGACCCTGAGGTAGAAATGCAAGGTTGATATCCTGAAGGTTGCTGCTGTACATAGCTGTTATTCTCGCATAAATATCTGTAAATATGACTGCAAACATCAAATGCTTTACACTTAATGTTCAGGGGATGTGTGACAGTAGGAAATGGAAATCTGTGTGGCTGTATATCAATAGATTTCAGCCTGATATAGTGGCATTACAAGAACACAATCAACATGTCTATGCAGGAAAGACAGGTCATTACTGTGGCTATGATATCTTCTATGCTGGGAAGCACTCTTTCTCAGGAGTAGTCTTTCTGATCAAGCATGAGCTTCAGCCAGCTATTGCTTTAAATGACAATCAAGGCAAATGGATTATTCTTCAATGCATCATTCAAGGTGAGGTGTTTGAATTTGCTTCCGTATATGCACCTCAATCTTCTCGGAATAGATCTGCAATTTGGGATGCCATGCAGCAAATAATGCTCCACAACAGGGTGACAATACATCAGGACATACTCATATGTTAACCCCTGAAAGGCATGCATGGTCTCAATTAATGATGCACCTTGATTTGGTTGATCTTTGGAAGGAATTGCAGCCTTTGTCACCAGGATACACTTTCCAACATAATGCCCTTTCCTCTTATCAGGCAAGTCTAGATCGCTGGTATAGTGTAGCTCCGCAACAAAATGATGATTTTACATGCAAAATGTGGATTGACTATGCCTTTGTGCATTCAGATCATGCACCTTTATGGTTGAGGTTATATGCCAGATGATAGACTGCCTCAAAGGCGACATCTGATTGTGAACAATAGCTATTTGCAGCATGTTGTTTTCAAGGCCATGGTTACTGAAGCATCTCACTCTCTGTCTTCTCAGAGCCACTTTGATATTGATAATGCATGGGATTCTTTTGTTTCTGAAATGCAAGTTGTAATTAGAGGTTATGGCAAGTCTTACATGAAGACTCTGAGGGAAACTGTTGCTCAGGCCAAATTGAATTGTCAAGACCTCACTGAACTCAATCATCTTCGTCCATTGTCCTTGCATGAGCAAACAACACTATGCCAAGCTAAACATTGTCTTCAACTCAATGATCACAGGAAACTGGCTAAATGGGAGACTAGAGCAAGACAAAGAGCTTTTACAGATAAAGGCTGCTCTTCCAAACAATTTTTTAAAAGCTTGCATCAGAAGAGATTAAAAACAAACATTTGCAGGGTGCTTCTGCCTAATGGTTCATGGACTACATCACGGTCACAGCTTGCTTTTGATTGTGTACATCATTTCTCTCAGCAGTTTGGTTCTGCAGATCCTCCCTCGCAGTAGGTTTTGTCTGCCAGAAATTTACTTTTACAGCATGTTTCTCCTATTATTTCCACTACTCAAGCTTTGGAATTGGAGGAACCTTTTACTGAGAGGGAATTGTCAGATGCAATCAAATCCTATGGTAGATGAAAATCTCCAGGATGGGATGGTCTTACAGTTGAGTTTTTTCTAGAATATTGGTCTCTTTTGAAGCATACATTGCTGCATATGGTGAACTCTACTTGGCAAAATCAGAAAATGCCAGACACATGGAAGCAAGGTCTTGTTAAACTCCTTCCAAAAAGCAAATTTGTGAATCTTTGGCTGATTGGAGACCTATCATGCTTATGCCAGTCATTTACAAATTTACTACCAAAATGATTGTTGATCGGTTGAAAGGCTATTTACATGATGGGTTTCATCCTACGCAATATGGTTTTGTTCCTCGTAGGCATATCACAGATAACATTGCTAATGCTTATGTTGGAATCGAATATGCCAAATATATGCAGCAAGATGTTTTGCTATTGCAAGTTGATATTGCCAAAGCTTTTGATACTGTTAAGTGGGACTTTATTTCATCAACTATGCAAGCCTTGGGATTTCGCCCAAAAATGCAGCAAGTTATCAATTGGCTATATCAAGATAGTAAAGCTGCCTGCATACTTTCAGGGGATATTTCTACAACCTGGACTCTTGGTTGTTCTGTTCGGCAAGGATGTCCCCCCAGTGCTTTACTTTTTGCCGTAGCCACTCATCAAATGCTTCAATATATGAACCACCTTTTGGACACTGGCATGTTGCACGGATTGGAAATTCCTGGCAGCCGTAGCATGATCGCTCAAGCATATGCTGATGATTCTTTCTTTACCCCAAAAATTACTCGGAGCGATCTCTCCATGATTATGCAGGCTCTTTCTACATATGGTTTGGCTGCTGGTCTTCGTGTCAATTTCCAAGAAATCAAAATTATTGCCATTGCATGCTAAAGACTGGCATAGTCTTTTGTGGCCTAGGGAAATTGTTCCTACTTCTCAATTGATTCGACATCTTGGCTATCCTCTAGGTTGGGGGCTTACTCGTTCTCAACAAACTGATTGGGTGCTTACAAAGTTAAGGGCAAAACTTGAATATTGGAAGCTTGCAACTTGGCCATTACATGTTCGTTTGCGAATAACGCAATCCATTTTGATAGCATACATACAATTCTATCTACCTCTCATCATGTTCACTAAGGCAGATCTGGTTTTCTTTATGTCTGCTATCATGGAGATTTTCTGGTGTTCAAAAAATGGCAAGAAAAGTCTCAGATTACTCTCTATGCATCGTCTCTGCTCTCCAAAGATGCACGGGGGTCTGAACATACTCAATATTCAAATGCATATACTTGCTCACAGGGGGAAAATGATGTTGCAGTTCATGCAAGGGGATCAGCCTTGGGCTTTCATGATCCGCTCTCTTTTGTTGCATATTGATACTTCTGCTTTTGGGCATTGGCAGCCTACACAGTGGGATTTCTTATTTGGCTCTATTCAAGGCAAGATCAGAGGCTGTCCTTTTGTCTCTCGTTTACTTCTTGATTGGAAGCATATTTTATCCCACTTGGAATGGAATGGCAGGGATTCTTTGTCGGGAAATTCCTTGAGGGCTGAGAATATTTATTGGTCCAAAGTATTCCACCCTTCTTTGGCTATACAAGAACCCAGGCGTTTTTATTTTCTATCTTTCAAAGGCATATATCCAAAGGAGGATGTACTTCAGGAAATGGCACTCTTTTATCTTTTTCTATGGCTGCTAGCAAATATGGTTTGGGAGCTCATTATCGTCCTTTATGGCATCAAATTTCAGAAATGCTTCAACCGTTCTTGCCGGTACCTCGGTTGGAACTTCAGAATAAGCTTGAGGATTGGACTCTACATTCTTCTTCCTCTTCAGCCCGTCCTTTGAAGCTCTCACATATCACAGTGCCTTCTCTGTATTAAGTGTTATTACTTCCACCTTGGATTTCTGACAAAGCAAATTCTGTTTGGCATATGGATCGCCCACTAAAGTGGTGGAGAAAGCGGCTGCGTCTCCTTTGGCATTATAAAGTCCCTCTTTGGCAACAGCTTTTCCTTTGGCGAGTCCTACTTGGCATTTTTCCATCTGGGCAGTTACTCGCGCATAGACATATTGCTCCAGCTGTTTGCCACAGATGTCTACATTCTGCTGAATCTGTGCTTCATATCTTCTGGTACTGTCCACACACTTGTGATTTCCTCGCTCTCATCCGACAGGGGCTTTGAGCGAGATTTCCTACTGTTACTTTTGGTAGTTCTTCTGGTTATTTGGTTTTCATCCAGCTAGACAGGGTTTTGATTTATTTTTTGTTTGGGTGCGCTACTAGGCACTGTGGACTCTATAGATGGACAGAAATCATAGTCTTTGGTGATCCTACTTTTCCATCTTTTGTTTTTTTCAAACGATATCTGCGGCAATCGTTCTATGATTGCATTCAGAGATCATGATGTATATATAGCTTATACTGAGATTTTCAGTTGAGTAGTAGTTACTCCACTTTGGAAGTAACTATGAATGTAATTATTTCACAGCAATAAAATATTTCTTCTCACCAAAAAAAAAAAGTGTGTGACAACCCTCAAGCAGTCCTTTTAAGATTGCTTGCATGCGGGCCAGTTGGATTATTCTCAGTACCTAGCATATATGCAAGTTTTCTAAAGATGTAACTGCTCTCCTTCTTGAAGACTCTGGATTTCACCCCCAAAAAACACACACACACTCACACACACACACACACACACACACACACATATGTACATTTTTATATATGCAAACATATAGATGCATATATATTATGTGTGTAACTTAATGATATACGTGCGTGTGTGCGTGCGCACGCGCACGCACTCTCTCTCTCTCTCTCTACTGCAAGGCCTCCGGGACTAGGATTAACTGGACCAAATCAGTCGATTTCCCTACAGCAATAGAGGAGATCCATGACTGGGGGGGCTGCCTTTGGTTTTCGGTGGGTTGTGTGTGGGCAAACAGTGAGATACCTTGATTGCCAGGTGGGCATGGAGATATTAGCACAGTAGCAGATTGCTCATAGGTACCAGAGAGTAGGCGGCGCAAGCTTCGCTATTGGAACTCGGCCAAACTCTCTCTAGCTGGCAGGGCCTTGGTAGCCACCAAGTCTCCCCACCACAACCTGGTACAAAGCCTCTTGTAGATGGTTTCACACGGATGCATGAGGCAGCTCAAGCGCTTGGTGCGCAACTTGTTATGGGCAAGATCAGATCACACGAGGAACACCAAAGCCATAGGTGCATGCAAACAGTGATCGTGCCACATCTCCGGGGCCCTCTAGGAACGCTAATTGTGCGAGGTCTCACCCCGGGTGCAAAGCCCTCGGGGAAGGACTCTCCCATGAGAACTCTTCACATGGTAGCAGCGACTGGCAAGAGGACTCAATCACGCCCTCGCTGCAAGGAGGAGTTCAAGCGTCAACCTCTTATTTGGTATCCAGAGGTGCGGGATCAAGATGGTCTCATGCTCTCACAGCGGACTCACTTAGGCTGGGCACCATGGGATAGTGGCCCACCTAGCTCTTTCGGGACTTGGAGGAGCCTCCCAATGGATGCAAAGGCACGACTCGGGGCTATCTCTCATCTCCAAGGAGCAGGCCCATGGATGAGGGAGATTAACGCAATTAACGCAGCCATTTCTGAGCAATGGTGGGCAGGACTCCATATATTGGTAGTCACTCGGTGGGCGAATCAATTCTCCAAGATAGGGATACCTTCGAAGATTGTATTTAGGCACAGCCATTGAGCCCATTTCTTCAAAGTGGGACCAGGAGGGCTCCTTCCGCCGGTGTATGAGGGAGCCTCGATTTGCTTCAGTGGCATGGCAGATGATCAAAGTAGGGCCGGTTGGACAAGGAGTGGCTAAACCGGCCTTCAATAACTAAAAGGACAGTGATCTTAAGGCATCTAATCCAAGTGCACCACTAGAATTCCCACTGGCAAGGCACACTCAAGCATCCACTTCTAATCTGACCCAACTGAGAGGCATTCACGCATCCAAACCACTGGCAAAAGAGAATGCAAGAAAGAGCTATAGAAACTCTTCCACCTCGGGCTGATCCTCATAAAGCAAGTCAGCAAGCACATCACCTTGGAAAGGCTTCAATAAACTCACATGAAAGGCATTGTGTATGATCCAAGTGGTAGGTAGCTTCAGCCTGTAAGCTACATCATTAATGCGTTCAAAAACCTGAAAAGGACCATAATACCTTATCTTCAGCTTTGTGTACACTTTGGTCTTGACTTTCACCTTCCTGAGTCGTGCTTTCTGAAAATGCAGCAGCACCCAATCGCCCTCTTTCAAGAGTAACTCTGAGCAATGCTTATCTGCTGCTCGTTTGTGCTTCTTTTGGCTTTTCTGGAGGGCTGTTTTGACCTTCTGGTCAGCAACATCCAAGCTCTCCACAGATCTGTCCGCTTCAAAAATCTGCTCTTTCGTATGAAGAATGGGAGTTACCTTCCGTTCTCCTGCCACAATTTCAAAGGGGGCTTTCCCTGTGGATGAATGTACAGTGTTGTTGTAAGCGAACTCAACAAGTGGCAAAAATTGCTCCCATTTCAATCGCTGATCCGAAACATAACACTTGAGAAGATCAAGGTTAGTGGAGTTGGCTCTTTGGACTGCCCATCAGATTCAGGATGAAAAGAGGATGAGAAATTCAGCGTGGTACCCATATTCTCAAAGATGCCTCTCCAGAAAAAGACTTGTCATCCGCGGGTCTCTGTCACTGACAATTGATTGAGGCATCCCGTGATGTTTAAGCACATGAGACATAAAGAGTCTTGCCATCTGGTGTGCTGTAATTTTCTTCCTTTCCGGAATAAAGTGGGCCTGCTTGCTGAATCTGCAAATAATGGTCCATATCTCATCATGTCCTGATGGTGTACGAGGAAGATCAAAGATAAAATCCATGGCAATGCTCTGCCAGGGTCGATCAGGAATAGGTCGAGGCTGCAGCAGTCCAGCCGGCTTCTGCATGTCATATTTCACTTTCTGGCAGGTGATGCATGTCCTTCTGCAAGTAATGGTCCATATCTCATCATGTCCCAATGGTGTACGAGGAAGATCAAAGATAAAATCCATGGCAATGCTCTGCCAGGGTCCATCGGGAATAGGTCGAGGCTGCAGCAGTCCAGCCGGCTTCTACCTGTCATATTTCACCTTCTGGCAGGTGATGCATGTCCTGATATATGCCTCGACATCCTTCCTCAATGACGGCCAAAAGAATAAGTGCTCCACAGCTTTGATGGTGGCATCAATGCCTCTATGTCCTGCATAGGGTGGAGCATCACTCTTTGTCAACACTTTGGGCCTCAACTGTTTCGTGACACACAATTTGCCATGCATCATTAGAAAACCTTCTTTGAGAGCATAATGCTCATGCCTCTATCCATCGACCAACTGATCATAAATCCTTGCAAAATCAGCATCATTGGCATATTGATCCTTCATGGCATCAAGCTCATCATGATAGGCAATGGTCACTGCCAAAACTTGTGGCTTAACAGACACTGCATCTAGAGTGGGCTTTCATGAGAGTGCATCTCCAACAACATTCTTCTTTCCAGGCACATGCACAATCTGAAAATGAAACATAGAAAGAAAATTTGCCCACCTCATATGCTTCTCAGACAACTTTCTCTAAGTGAGAAAGTACCGCAATGATTGATGATCGGTCTGAACATAAAAATCAGCACCCCAGAGATAATGCTTCCAAGTCGAAAGAGCATGTATGATAGCCAACATCTCTTTCTCATAGATGCCAAAATTCATTTCAGCGTTCTGAAGCACTCTACTCTCGTATGCCACGACTCTACCATCCTGCATAAGTACCCCTACTACGCTGTTCCCACATGCATCTGCTTGGACAGCGAACAGTTTTCAAAGATCTGGCAAAATAATTACAGGATCTAAGCAGAGTTTTTCCTTCAGTAGAACGAAAGCTGCAATTTCTTTAGGGCCCCATCTGAAAGTGACCCCTTTCTTCTATAAGGCATGTAAAGGAGATGCAATCTCTGCAAAATACCAAATGAATCTCTTGTAGTACGAGCACAAGCCCAGAAAGCTGCGTACTTCATGGATGTTCTTCAGGTGAGGCCAATTCCTGATGGCCTCTACCTTGGCTGGGTCCATCCTAACTCCATTCTTGGAAACAATGTGCCAGAGAAAATGGATCTCATGCATGAAAAAATCACTTTTCTTGCCATTGACAAGCAGATTATGCTTTCGTAGCTCCGCAAGAACAATTGGCAGGTGCTTCTTATGTTCAGCCTCACCTGAGAGAACATGATGATGTCATCGAAGAAAGTGCCAACAAAGGCTCGGTGTTCTCTAAAAATCCTGTCCATCATTTTGTTGAAGGTGGCAGGTGCATTGGTTAACCCAAATGGCATAAACTCGTACAGACCAAATGTAGTACGAAATGCTGTTTTGTGGACATCCTCTGGCTGAATTCTGATCTGGTGATAACCACTCTTCAAATCAATGCGGCTGAACATTCCAGACCCCTGTAACCTATCCAAAATATCATCTATCCTGGGTATAGGGAATCTGTTCTTAATGGTAATTTTATTGAGGGCTCTATAGTCAATGCACATCCGCCAAGATCCATCCTTCTTCTGGACCAAGAGCACGGGTGAACAGTAGGGTGAAGAGCTAGGCTGAATCAGCCCCTTCTCTAGCAGGTCCTTGACCTGGTTCATAATTTCCTTTTGCTGGGCTGCACTGACCTTGTAAGGAGGTCGATAGGAGGGCTGCTACCACGGATTATATCTATCGTGTGGTCTTCTGGCCTTTCAAGGGACAACTCCTGTGGAAGTGAGTCAGAAAAATAGTCCCTAAACTAAAAAAGAAAATCTGTCCGTTGTTTTTCCAGCTTAGAAAAATGAGACTCTTCTTATACTGACTTCTTTTCAGATGCAAACACTAAGTACGCTGAAAGATGCTTTTTCATTACGTTGCCAATGGCGGGATGGATTCTCCCTTCAATTTAGCATCAAGAACGTGGGTTTTGCCACGGTGAGTGGTTGTCACTGACACGAGGGTGGACTCCATGGAGTGCCCTGTGGTCTCATGTTTAGATGGATGCTGTACTTCAGAAGGGGACAGTACAAGATTACACAGGCTATTGGTATGTGCTTCAATGACGTGCATGGTTTGCTTTCAGAGCAAGCACACAAGCAATACGACGATCTAGTATGTACTTGATGTTCTTAATTTGAGCCTTTATAGCATGATGTGGAGAGAATCTACTCTTCATCTGTCTCAGGTAATGCGAGATTGGAAGGAATTGGCCTTCTTTGAAGGCAAAAGGGGAAGTGTGGGTGCTTCTTCGAATCTCGGACACAGATTGCTGGAAGGTGATTGCTGGAAGGTGATGGACAAGGTGTACTGAAGCCAGAACAGTACCTGCTTGAGAGCTCAGTGAGAGAGAGTTCGTGGTCCAGGTTATCTAGAGATATTCTTTTGTTGTGGACCTTGCCAAAGGAAGGACGGGTTCAGACAGACCCTCAAAGCATGGGCCTGGAAGACTCCAGGTTGTTCACACATTATGAGGGGGAGAACTGGAAGATCGTGGCGTCTGGATTGCTCGAGTTCAATGGTGGGAACGTGACTGAAGGTGGTGGTGCCAAGAGGTGCTACCAAAGATGGACCTGTGTACCAGGATGGTGTGCGGAAGCAGAATCAAACCTGGTGGAGCAAGAACCACTAGATGAAAAGCCAAGAAATTCGAAGTGTTCCAAAGGACTACGACCCAGGAGTTACTAGAACATCGTCATCGACGAGTTGGCACTGGGCCGAGATGTGTCGGTGAGAGGGGGTGTTGGAAAGGTCACCTCCCCATCTGTAAGCCCCCAGATGAGGAGAGCATGGGGGAGGGAGACCTAGGGCATGTGCCCAAAGGGAAAAGCCTGAAGAGGGGGGTTGCCACATGGGCAACACCTCACAGCAAAGAAAAGGAGGCTAAAGGCCATGTGGGCAGCACAACAGCCTGGCAGAGGAGCAGCAAGGTAGGCATGTACGGGCGCCTTCAGAGAGCAGCAAATGGGGCTGGCAGAGGAACACAGGTAGCAGCATGAGCAGGGCCAATAGGCGCCTGCATGGGGGACCTGGAGCAGCAGCACATGGGCCTGCAAGAGGCGCAGGAACGGGTAAAGGCAGCAGCCCAAAAGGGCCTGCCAAAGGCCCTTTTATAGGGCTGGTTGGACCAGCCAACCTAGTCGGTCTTTTACAAACCAGGTCGGCCAGTCTGGTCGGCCAGAGTTGGCCAAGCTGGTCGCTTCTATTACAGGCGGGGGCTATAAAAGGAGGGCCTCCAGGCCCTCATTCACCATTCTCTCAAGCAGCCTTCACACAAGCAGCAGGAGCAGTCTTTTACCCATCTTGGAGCCTATACTTTGGAGGACCAAGAGACCTAGAGAAGCTGCAGACGGAGCTTGAAGGGTTCCACCTAGGCTGATCTATAGGCAGCAAGATGGAGAGGATCATTCTGGACAGAAAGTCTACAGACGCTCGAGGTGGAGCACGCAGGCTTGAGTCTAGAGATATCTGGCACATAGTAGAAGTACCTTGTGGTTAGATCAGAGTCACTTTTGTGGGAAGATGGTGACTATCCCGACAATGGAACCACTGAAACCAGCCTTCAATAACTAAAAGAGCAGTGATCTTCTTCTACTCAGTCATTAGCTTCATAAATAGCCACAATGCAAGCTTCATTCACTTCAAACACTTAGCACAACTTAGAAACAAACTTCAACAACAACAAAGGTGAGGCTAGAATGCCCCTACTCAAAGAAAATAGTACACAATGCACCCATTGGCCCAAATGCATTGGCACCCCTTACACCAATGCATCTAATCCAGGGGCACCAATAGAATTCCCACTGGCAAGGCATACTCAGGCATCACTTCTGATCTGACCCGATTGAGAGGCATTCAGGCATCCAAACCACTGGCAAACTAAGCTCAATCAGCCTCAAGGCTATCACATGCATCCACAATGTCCTTGGGCCTACCACATGAACACCCTTGCCTCTAAGTGTTTGCTAGAACCTGTAGGAGTCCTAAAAGGACTGCAAACAAAACACATGCATTGCAAAAAGTTGCAAAGCAAGAATGAACAAAGAAAAACAGAACTTGGAACCAATTCCCGCTATCTATGGCAAAGGGGCGAGCTCCTTCCTCGCACCTATCCTCTGTCCAAGCTCCCCGCAGGGTGCAAGAGGCTTCCAAGAGGCTTCCAATTATTAGTAGATGAGAGAAATGACGGAAGAGAGCGGAGAGAATGCAAGAAAGAGCTGTAGAGATCAACAGGTAACCAAATCTGCCCCAAAGCCTTGACCCTAGGATCTGATGCCTCGATCTCCGTGCTCCCACAGTCCATACAACAGCTCGGGAGGGCTGCACCTTGTTCTGTACAGTCCATACGATTGTACGGACAGCAGTAAATGCCCGACTTCCTGCCTCGAGATCCGTGCCAGCTTTTGTACATCATCTCAAGATGCGTGCTTGCAACCAAGCTGCCTCAAGAAACGTGCCAAAGGGAGGGGAGCAACCAGAACAGCAGCACACGAGCAGTAGTAGCAAAAATGCAATGAAAAACACACAGAGAGCTTCTGCTTGACGTCCAGCACCTCTGGGAGGGTGAGGAGAGAGGTGAAAGGTGGGGAAGGGCATGCATACACATGCATGACAAATGGCACCTCCTTCTTGCCATTTGCCCCTTCATTAAAGTCCTAACCCCCATACCAAGGACAGTGTTGGTTATCCTTGGGCCTAAGTTCTAACCTTTAGACCCCTCTTTTAAGGCCTTTGCCTTGCCCCTAGGACCTAGTGGTGCCCCTAGACTTTGCCCCTAGGAACTTCTAGGAAGCATGTACTTACTCTAGCCAGTCCCTCACGGCCGAACCATTACTACACTTAACCATGGTTAACCTTGGATTAAGTGTGGGTTGAGTTACAAAGATACTTTACATCACTTTTCATGTCCCCGTGACAGTGGTCCCTCAACCCTTCATTCATTTTGGAATAGAATGCACCTCGGTGGCGCCTTTGGCTTTGGGATGGCCGTCCCCTTTGTGAGGTCCAATGGGATCCAAGAGAGTGTTTTTGGCCGTCCAGAGTAGGCCACTTAGGCGGACGGAACAGGTGGTCTTTTTCTCTTACACAACACGTATAGGCACACATCTTCAACAAGAGGCAATGGCATGGACTCCTTCGAGAGTGAGACACTGGGCTGAGTAGCAAGTGCCCAGGAGGTCCAATCTAGATTTTGGAGCACGGCTATGGTCCAATCGGCAATCATCTCTGGATGGTTGCCATTAGGTGTCTACCTATCGGCCCATGGTTCGGGCAAATGCGCATGGATGGACAATGTTATCACTGCATTGACGAGTCGATCTCTCATAGGTTATGGAGCTATCCTTGAGCACGAAGGATATGGTTGGGATTTCTCTGGATTGTGACTTGGGTACAAAGGATTCAAAGGGATTCACTTGGGGCATGGTGGCCTAGTTGACAAAGGGAATCATGCCTTCCTGATCAATGAGGCCTCCTCAGCTTACAGGATACATGGACAGAGCATCCTCAGGTATGAGCTACACGAGGCAACCCACCTGTTCGGCATCATCCCCTCCCCTCTCCAGAGAACAGTGTCTAGGAGATAGTGGCCAACATCGCAATGTGGAACATCTGGGCTGCGTGATGTAGCCTCGTGATGCGCAAGCACTATGTTCCACCCGCGGCCACTCTACACTGTGGGCCACATGGGAGTGCAAGACACCGAGACATAGAGCATTTTTGCAAGGATTGGCCTACAAGCATATTCTATAATTTCACACCATGAGGGATGCGTTGGTTGTATAGTCCTCCACCCTAGTTAGTAGCCCCTGTTTCAAAGTTTCCCTAGGCAGCTAAGGTTCTCTAGAAACAGGCTGATTCCTTTTCAGCCACTTTTCTTTACTATGTTTCCCAACCTTAGATTGCTGAATTGTATGGTTGTTTTTTCAAGCATTAATAGAAGTTCTTTTCTCTGGGAAAAAAAAGTTGCTGACATCTCCAAAATATCGCTTTCCCTCAACAAGTTTAAACGTTTTCAATATCAAGCAACAACTTCAGAGGGATAAGTGATGGTGAAGTTGTACCTTATATACAACAAGCGTAAGTACTGCATCATAAGCTCATAGTTTGACTTTCTTCTTTATCATCTTTATTGCCATAATAAGAAAGTTTTTCATTTTTGAAATATTTTATAAAGCAATATCTACTTATCCAATGTAATTAAGAGGGGATGATGAAGCATGTAGATTACACTTTAGAGTGGGAAAGTCTTATGAGTCCCACGTGGACTAGACTATGTGGACTAAAGGGAGTAATCATTATCCACTCATATGTAGATATACCCCATTTGCCTTCATTTGCAGTCTAGTGTACAGTTAGCCTATCATGGTTATGAGCTCCTCTCTCTCATCTTCCATTTCAATAGTTCCAAGCACAACAACTCCAAAGCAATGGCAAAATTTCGTAAGTGCCAACCGACAATGAAATTCTTTCACCACAACATATCCACAAATGTTCATCAGTCACTAATTTGGTTGAGACAACATGAACGTATAAATCGACAGTGCCATACCATCGTTGCATTTACTCAATGTCTCCAAAAAGGCATTCATCACTTCAGGAGTCCTACACATCGTAGTGTGTCCATTTTTGGCGTTGCAAGGCTTCCCATGATCCCTCTAAACGAATTTCTTACTTGGATAGAACAATACGGACATCCGTGGTGTTCAGAGACTTAGCCCACCTTGCTTTATGGAGACGTTTTCATTGAAAAGAAAAGACTATGGTATAAGCTTCCCCACTAATCTGATGGTAACTTTAAGATCAAATTGTGGCGTAAAATCTTAAATAAGCTATGTGTTTCCAAAGAAGGAACGTCACAATTGATTCGATTTCTAGCCCGTCGGTTAGATGCGATTCAGAGAGTTCCGGTAGTGTATACTGGACGTTTTCAGACATGCAGTAATTCGGATAATTTTTGGATCTCCACGTTCGGCATTTACTTGAGCGCAACATAAAGAAAACTCATGTTAGACGATGCGGAGAAGAGAGCTACAAGGCTACACGTGCGACTTACTTGCGAGGGGAAATGCGGAGGTATGGGATCGGAGGGCACGGGCAGCAGAGGCAGCGAATCTGGATCTCATAGCGGGCAAGCTTATACTGCGAGGATCAAAAGAGCAAAATGCAAGAGGCTATGGCCATGAAAGTTCTCCTCTGCTGGTGGTTCTGAAGAAGAAGCGTTGAGTACTTTGTGGTGCTACTGCTGCTGCCACTGCTGATCCTTCTCTACGATCTTCTCCTCAACGATCTACACCTCTCCCTGCGATCTTTCGAAACATACAAAAGGAAGGCTTCCTTTTTTCTTGGCGTCATTGCTTTGAAGAAAACACTAAGAACCTCGTTTTCCACGTGGCATCTGCGCACATATTGCCTCATGCCTGTTCCCATGGAGGACGAAATAGAATTGGAGGATGCCCACCAGATTTGGTTGCTCACACCAGTCAGTCGGTGCTCATCAGACTGCTCATTTATGTCACCAACCTGTGATTGGTGTTCCTGTTGGAGGAGATTGGACTGGGCCAATCATTTAGCGGTTGGAGGAGCTGGCCATTGAGTTGGCCTTCGTCTGCCGCACGCCAAAATCTTTTGTGGGCTCGTCCCTCCTGTTGGGCCAACTAGGACGACAACATCACCCTTTTGGAGGATGGCCACCGGATAGTGTGAACCCAACCTCATGTCATGGTCTCGGCACGCCTGTTGACCGTCTAATCATCAATCTTTCCTATAACTGGATTAGCATCCGCACGTGCGGGTTGTCTGCATCAATCAAGTTGCTCGCCATCAACCTAAAAGATTCGGTCTTGGGTCGATGTCAACAATCATTTTCAACCATCCCCAAGCCCTTGACGCACAAGAAATGTCCACAGTCACATTTTTGGCTCACATCACTCCTCATTTTCTTATGCAACAAAATGCTCCCGCGGGCATTTCTCTGATGCTTCTGGTCAAAGCAATGAAAATGTCCACAATCATATTTTTGGCTAACATCACTCGCCATTTTCTTATATGCAACAATATGCTTTTGCGGGCATTTCTCTAATGCTTCTGCTCAATTCCAATGTGGCTTGATGTTGGAGATGATGGAAGTTAGGGGAGCACAATAGCCTGCTCATCGTCAACACCCATGAAAAAAAGGTTATGACCCTACTTGTATTGAAGAATCAAAGCAATGGAAAATTTTATTTCTATATGACCCATATTATTACTTTCTATTGAGCAAGAGTTAAGCATACACTTAAATTATTGCATGATCTATCCAATATGCATAAGTTGTACCTGATAAAGGTGGGTGATCAACTTTTGGTTGCTTTTGGTCCCTTTTGCATGTATAAATTAACCATGGGGTTGCCCTTGTATGCAATCAGTTCCCCAATTCTAATGCCTACTCCCCCTAGCATTGTATCACTCAAATTTGAGCATGTCTTACTGTTCCAACCTTGTACTTCACACTTCTACTCATGATCTTGCTGCTTCTCCATGCAATTTCTTCAATTCTCTTGTCCATGTAAATCTTGTCCTCTTTCTCTACGTTTATGGTGATTCGTAGCTTGCAAGCTCCAAAAGAGTTGTGTTGGTGTTGCATGGTGTTTTCTGCAATGGATGTATGCTCATTCTTTTCATCGATTTCTACGGAGTTTGTGAGGTTCTAAGCGAGTTCTATTAAAGCAGTGGGTTGCCCTCTTTCAAAAGGGTTGTATGGCATCAAGAACAGGTACATTTTTTTATTTTTGGTGGAAGAGTTCTCATATTACGCAAGGCATACATGCTTAGGACAGTAGAATCGAGGCTCTACGGTGTGGGTTTCATTGTATTATACCTTCCGTTGATTGGCATTGTTCAGAGTCTTTGTGGTAGGTGTTTCACAACACTTGATATTGCATAGCCCTCTCCTTTTGCTAGTTAGCAATAGCTAGTGTGAGAGTTTGAAAAAACGTCTCATAGTTTGGCGAACCTATTGAGGAGGGCTACAAATTAGGTGTTGTTTGTCTTAGAAAGAAGGCACATGTAATGCCCATGTATTGGGTATTCCAATGTTTAATGGAGAAGAAGGGGATGATGGTCAAATCTTCCTAGAGAATGTGACCACCTTTTTGTGTTGTGATACTACTGTAGAAAGGAGATCTACCTTAGTACTGAATCTTAGAAAAGATGCATTGGAATGGTACAATGGTTTGGATCCAACCACTGAGAATGGCCCTCCGTTGTTGGAGCTGGTAGCCTTCAGGGCATAGTATTACAAGCATGATGATGGTGTAGCCTTATGGCAAAAGAGAAATTCAAAGAGAAGAGCCTACAATTCAAAGTAGTCATCCACAGGTGATTCCCACCATCACTTCAAATGTAATGGGTAGGCTGATGAGAACATACATAATCCTTCTATTAATCTTGCTCAAAGATTGAGAACTAGAGATGGAGAGCCAACAGAATTGGGAGGTGGAGCCAAAGGTGGAGGAGCTAATGGCATGGGTAGAGGGAGAGGAAGGTCACAACGTTGAAATTGTGGAGTCCTGGAACATGGGATTGCAATTGTCCATAGCCAAGGATGAGAGCCCAGACAAGGCCTTCCAATTGACCCCCAGAATGTGGCACAAGCACCTCAAATCTTAGTTGGAGAGAATCAAGAAGTAAAAGGAGGACCTCAACCAAGAGATGATGCTTGAAGAGTAGCAACAACACCTAGTTTGGATTAGCAGGGTCAGAGGACCTCAGCCAAGAGGTGATGTTCAAAGAGTAGCAGCAACACCCACTTTGAATCAGCTGGGTCAAAGACCTCAGCATGAGATAGGTGAAAGGGCAATGCATATGGTTGAGTTGGAGAAGACAATAAGCTTGTGGATATGGATACTATGGGAGCCAAGAGGACCATAGGGAAAGAAAAAGAATCAACTCAAGAGGAAGTTGGACCATCTAGGCAAGGGAGGCAAGAAGGAGGAAGAGCGGATGCCAAAAGAGGGAGAAGAAAAATGAAGGAGAAGAGTTTCTCGGTAGGAGAAGGTACTGATCCCTATAATCTTAAGTAGAATCTTTAGCAGGTCATGCCTCATATTTCTCTTCCCTAACTTATTGCTTTGGTCCCAACTTTGAGAAGGGAATTTGCTTGGTGGATTAATGTGAGATCTCACAAATCAGCTACACAATTGGTCACAAAGAGGGGGGTTATCTTCCGCTAGCACTTCTAAACTTCCCTTGATAGATTGCATCATTAGAGGAAGAGTGATATCTAATGATTTGGTAGATGAAGGTTCTCAAATATATATCATGTATGAGGATCTCTTGCATAAGCTAGGGCTGAAAATTAATGAGGTAGCCCATGTTAGGATGAGGATGGCAAATAACAATAAGGCCAGGTGTGTGGTGATTGCAAAACAATGATGATGCGGAATCAAGAGGAAGGTGGGTTTGTATATCATGACTAGCAACAAGGGGGATGGCTACTCCCTTATCTTGGGGAGGCCATGGCTACTAGGTGCTAGAGCTGTTCTAGATTGGAGACAATGATCATGGGGTAGTGTTTGACATGAAGGATCAAGTGCAATACAATGAACTAGATGAGACAAAAGAGGAGGATAGATATGATTTGTAATAACTAAGGAGGAAGAGGAGTTTTCTGAGATCAAATGCTCTGATACCACTGTAGGATCGCTTGAGAGAGAGAGAGTGCAGGTAGCAAAAGAGTCGATGGATTGAACGCCGTCACGTCTAACTTTGATAATGAAAAATCTAAGTAGAAGGTAACTTGTACCAAGACCTAGGACTAAGTGTCCTATGTGGTCTAAAAGGCACTAACACTACAAGTGCCTACATTTATGTCTACAAGGCACATACCATGGCCTTAAGGGCATCACTAGAACTACCAGAAGATGGCCTACAAAGTCTAAGGTATAGAGAAAGGAATACGTCACAGATCGTGACGTATTCCTTTCTCTATACCTTAGACTTACGGATCGTTTGATGAATGGACACTGGTGGAAGGGTATGCCCTTTCGACAAGACACTTCCTATGAGGCATGACCCTTCACGATCTGTGACGTATTCCTTTCTCTATACCTTAGACTTATGGATGGTTTGATGAATGGACCCTTGTGGAAGGGTATGCCCTTTCAATGGGACACTTCCTATGAGGCACAACCCTTCACAAGAGACATTCTATTGAAGAGACACTCCCATTGTAATGTACCGATGGCGATGAGAAGTATGTGTTAGATAAGATGGTTGCCAAAGACCTAGAGTAACAAGACAGGGATCAATATACTGAGACGCTGCCACGATTTCTAGATTTTTTAATTACTGAATATACTCAAATTAGAGGGGTTGAAGTGGTCTACATTATATAGAACTAAAGCCTAAGTTGGTTTTAGATGATGGTCTAGGATTGAAGAGTGTAGAATTGGATGAAGTTTTGGGCTATGGATTAAACATAGGTCTATCACCCTATACTATCCTCAAAGCAATGTCCTAGTTGAAAAGGTGAATGGTGTTGTATGCAAGGTGATCTCCAAAATGGTCCAAAGCATTGGATAGAGCTCTATGTGCATATAGATGTGCATATAAGCAAGTTACTAGTAGCTACTCATCTTTTCATCTAGTGTATGGACATGAAGCCTTACACCCTATAGAACTAGATGTAGTATTTGAAGAAAATAGGGGTTATGCTTATAGAGGAGGTAGCAAAATTTGAATTCTTTCTTAGCTGATTTGCAGGTGAAGAGGAGACAAGATGCTATGAGTCAGCAAACAAAAGCTTTGCAACAAGAACAAGAGAAAGAGAAAGTTGATAAGTTGCTACCAGACAAGGGTATTATAGAAGCAACCTTGGTGCTCATGTATAACAGCAAGAGAGACTCAAGTGAGATAATGAGCATGACATGAAGTTTCAACAAAAGTAAAAGGCCCTTTTAGAGCGCAAACTGCCTATCCTTCAAGCTAATATCAACTTCAAGATATGGATGGGACTCTACAAACAAGGAAGGTCAATGGATGGAGACTCAAGCCTTATTTCTAGAGGTTATGGCGAACTTGAAACTAAGATTTAGATGCTATAGGAGCAGCTAAAAACTTTTGAGATGGCAGATGAATGTCCCATCCTACCAAGGGATGGCTATCATGATGCATGGTTTTGAGATTGCTCTCAACGAAAGCAAGAACGAAAGAGGGAGAGAGAGAAACAGAGAGTCACACAAGTTTTGGTGGGTGCAGAACCACCCTAATCTTCTTTTTCATTCATTTATATATGTGTTTGAGTATTGTACATAACCGGGGTAAAGGCACAGTGACCTTTAACCCCCACAACCTCCCACTTAAAGGACAATGTGTCTTTAAGGGAGAATAACCAGTGAGCATACTATCCAATGCCCATCAATACACGACAATACTCAAACCGCTCACTAGGTAGACTCTTCGTCAGCATATCTGCAGGGTTATCATCTGTATGAACCTTGACAAGCTCTATGCGCTTGTCCTCAAGTACCTCCCTGATGAAATGGTACCTGACCTCAATGTGTTTGGTCTTTGCATGAAAGACTGGATTCTGTGCTAGCTGAATAGCACTCATGGAATCACTATGCAATGTCGGTACACCTGTATGAATCCCCAAATCTCCCACTAGCCGATCAAGCCATATAGCCTCCTTGCAACCCTCTGTGGCTGCAATCTATGGTAGACAAAGCAATGCACTTCTGTGCACCAGACATCCATGACACTGCACCACCTGCAAAGGTAAACACATAACCAGAAGTGGATCTCCTACTATCCACATGCCCTGCATAGTCTGAATCTATGTATCCAAGTACACGCATGTCTCCTCTACCAAAGCAGATGCACATCTCCTTGGTACCCTTCATGTACCTCATGATGCACTTACCAATGCCTCTTTCCTAGATTAGCCATATACCAGCTAACAACTCCCACTGCAAATGCAATGTCTGGTCTAGTAGCTATCATAGCATACATAAGACTCCCAACTGCTGATGCATAAGGAACCTTGGCCATCATGACCCTTTCCTCATCTGATTTGGGACTACCTGTATGACTTAGTTTCACATATGGAGGCAATGGAGTACTCATTGCCTTCCCCCCCTCCATATTGAAACACTGCAATACTTTTGTAGCATACTCTTTTTGTGTAAGCCAAAGGAGTTTCCTACTCCGATCACGCGTGATGCGCATACCAAGAATATGACCTGCAAGTCCCAAATCCTTCATATCAAAGGCCTCATGCAACTTGGCCTTTAATGCATCTAGCTCATAAGTATTCTTGCTAGCCAATAGCATATCATCCACATACAGTGCCAAGATTATCAGGCTATTATCCTTAGCCCTTTTAGTGTAGAGGCAGTGATCAATTTCACTCCTTCTAAAACCCTGGGACTGAATGAAAGCATCAAACTTCTGATACCATTTTCTAGGCGCTTGCTTAAGACCATAGAGACTCTTCTTCAGCTTACAAACTAAATGCTCTTTGCCCTTTTCTTCAAAGCCTTCCGACTGCACCATGTAAATTTCCTCATGCAAATCCCCATGCAAGAAAACTGTCTTGACATCCATCTGCATAAGCTCCATATCCTCTGCTGCCACTAGTCCAAGCATGCATCTAAGTGTGGTTATCTTCACAATCGGAGAGAATATCTCATCAAAGTCCACACCCTTCTCTTGCTTGAACCCTTTAGCGACCAAACGGGCCTTGTACCTAGGCACATCATCACCTGTGACCTTCATTTTGTAGACCCATTTACATGGCAATGCTTTCTTTCCATGTGGCATCTTCATAGTTCTACTTATAACATATTAGTATATTAGCCTTGCATCTTCATAGTTCTACTTATGATATATTAGTATCTTGTTGCTTCTCCATGTGATTTCTTTAATTCTCTTTGTGTTCTATGAATTGTTATTGCAGCAGTTGGTTGTATTGGGAATTTTTTACATGTTAAAATGCTACTTTTTTATGCTCCAACTTGGACTTCTTTATAGTGCACAATATTGGTGTCTATTTTTTGTTTATGGCATCAATGAAAGCATTAATATTTTTGTGTCTTGTTTGCATTCCTATGGTAATTGTAGGAAACTCTATCCAAATAGTATTTTCATTGTTGTATGTAGACATTATCATACAAATTTGATTCGCACCATTTACAAATCCATCTTGTTGGTTTATATTTTTTGAACGCAATTCAACTAGAATTCCCTCTTTAATTTCTATGATCATTTGTAGCCCTTTTGTTGCTTTAGGATCTTGCAATATTTTAGATTTACTACATGTGGATTCACTGAAGTGGCAATTTCCTTTATAGTATATTTTCTTCCTTTTTTATTTACATATGTCTAGGTTATGAAGATCCGTTTGAAGATTAGTATAGTGTAGATGAGGGAATGTATGATCTCATGGTGGTGTATGCAAACATTTATTGTTTATGTAACATATTTGTTGTGTTGTGTTGTGTTGTGTGAGAGCATTTTCAAAATGAGTTCAAAGCTTTATGAAATATTTATTGTTTTTCCTCATTGTCATTTGTAGTTGACATATTATGTGTTTGCTACACATTCTAAAGTGTCTTCTTATGGTTTAAACACCCATGAATCTTTTCTTGGTTTTGCTTGGTAGAATCCACCACAAGTAATAACATCGACATCACCAAAGTACTCCATATGATTTCTTTTGTAGGTGTGCATGCACAAGTCAGCGAACTTCATAATTCCTTTACCACCTAGTGATAATTTGTCAAAGACTACCAGCTAATGGTATTTTGTCAAAGACAAGGAGCTGCATTTGTTGATAAAGAGAGCTTACTATGTGTAGTTTTTCTCTAGACAAAGATGTGAGGTTCTTGCTATGTAATGGAAAGTGTAGTGTAGAATGTATGGTAGCTCCATTTATTTTGTATGCAATCTTTCTTGTATGTGCAAGCATTAAAGCTTTAGGTAAGTCTATGTTTATGTTTTATATTTTTCAGTTGTAATATCTTAGAAAGGCTTGAATAATAACTAGAAACACGTATGTTTTACCATAAAACATTAATATATTTCATTCAGAATGGCCACTAGGGAATTATGCAAAGGTAGGAGATTAATCTCCATCCCATAAACTCTAAAAAGAAACCAAAAAATGGGCATAGGCAGGGAGAAACGATCAACAATTCCCAGCCTATCAAGAACAGCAAAAACTGCTACAACCTATTGTAGAAGAAGCTATGGTGAATATCTCTCTACTGAATCCTATATCTAGTCCTTGTCAAATACAAAAAAAGGAGGAAAGGATCTAAAGCAGTGGGCACTAGTAAAGACCACTCCCTTGGATCCTAGTCCAACTCTGCAAGTGTCTTAAGCTCCTCTCTAACAATCAATCAAGAGGGATCTACTTCCAAGTGTTAAGGATGGCATAAATTGCATAGGGCAATAGGGGCAAACCCTAACCCTAACCCTAACCCTAAGGGGTTAGCATGTATATATCCATGTTTATGGTCAATACAATATAGTGTACAGGTAGCTATATCACATGCACTCTCTCTCTCTCTCTCCCCCTCTCTCACTTCTGCTAACATGGTATCAGAGCACCAAGTGCTCCTAAGCCTTTGCATCTTGTCAAGGCATCAAGCCCTCCTTCCGTGAGGAACTCTCCTTCTTCGAGCGTGAGATCTTTGTGAGAGAGTTTTCGAGAGAGGGCGCAAGCCCTTGCTTCTGCCAAGGCACTATCGCTAACATGGTATCAGAGCACCAGGTGCTCCCAACGCCTTGCATCTTGTGAAGGCATCCTTCTGCGAGACACTCTCGTTCTTTGAGTGTGAGATCTTTGTGAGAGAGTTTCCAAGAGAGGGCGTAAGCCCTTGCTTCCACACAAGCCCTTTATTTGTCAAGGCACAAGCCCTCTCCATGAGGCACCACCTTCATCGCTCTTTGTAGAGCTCCATTCACTCTTGTCGCAGCTTAGAAAGCTTTCGACTCCATCATTCGAAGCTTCTACTATTTTGAGTGATTTGTCCTTATTACGAGTGCTTTATGTCTTGAGAAGCTTTGTAAAGTTCTTAGTGAAGAAAGAGAGATTCATTTCATGAGTGATTGAGAGTTTTAGCACTCTGCAAGGTCTTGAGAGAGTAAGGTTCATAGTTTCTGTGAGCCTCCTCGACCTGCATCAACACAAGCAAAGATAGCAGCTCACAACAATGGCTGCAACCCAAACTTGAAGGCTGCAACTTGGCTAAAGGCTCTGAAGGCTCTCGACGAGCGCAACCCTACAACAAGGCAAGCCTAGACGACCTTGATTGCTTTTCAATAGCTTCGTACTCATGCAAGCCTCTATACAAGCTCCACAGCTTCTCCCAAGCTCAAATGAACTGAGAGCACAATGACTCTCCACAACAATGCTCCTCTACACATCTCATAGACTCCTAAAGTGCAGCTTGTATCCTTCTTCATCTTCTTTTTCTTCATCATCTTTGTTGTTGTTTTTAGAAATCATGGAAGACCTCTCCGAAGACATTTTTGAGCTCAAGTTCCTTCTTAGTCACACTGAGCGTCCTCATGTCCAGACCTTATTATCTATAGAAATTCAAAGCTTGGAAAAGTAGCCTCATCGCGGCCCATCTTAATATCATCTAAGGTCCATTACACAACCCTCTCTAATTTCAACTAGGAGCAAGATGGCAACAAAGTGAAGTTTGACTTGCACAGATTTACATAGCCATTGAAGGGGCCTTTGAGGAGAAGGTCCAGTCCCAATTGAAGTTGTGGTCATTCGAGCTCTACTATGACAATAGCCATGCCTCTTCTTGTTGTTTCCTAAGGTGATCTCTGGGAACTTGGGCGAGACCTCATGCAATGAGCATCTTCTATGACAATAGCAGAGACCCTCAATGGACTGCCCTACAGCACAGCAAACACGGCTCCTTTCCCAACTCGACCCATGGCTTTTTCAATGAGCTCCTACATAACTCCTTTAACAAGCAGCGTAGCCCAACTCCTCCACAGTTGCAAAGATCAATGTCTCCATGAGCTTTACTAGCTCCACGACTCCAACGAGGACAAGCCTAGCTCCATACTCCAAAGCAGCTCCAACCTCCATGCACCGATGCCTTTAGGCTCCTCCAATAGCTCACGAGAACCCATCGACTGATGAATGCCACGATAATAGAATCTTTTAGATTCTAATAGAACTTAAAAAGATTCTGTTGAGCATTATCTCTGCATTGCAACATGTGGCCACCCTAACTAGGCGACATGTGGGAGATAACCATGCCATATCATCCTATATTATCCTAAAGGTTAGCCACACAACCTTGATAAGATTGTTTAAATAGACACAAGATAACATAGTGAAGCACCCTATCTCTAATAATGCCAACTTGTTATCTTGCATCATCATCATCCATAAAAGTAAGCTATGAGACAATGTGGGAATGTGAACATCCACACTAAGCTTTCCAAATCAAAGGATGAGAGGTGAACATATAAAGATGAAAAAGAACATGTAAGAATGTAAGAATCACATCTCCATCACCTGAAAAATTCTCCTCTCCATTCACATGGACCTACAACATGCAACCATTTGAATTCAAAGAATTAATAAGCAACATGTCTAATTTCAAGCATGCAACAAAGAAACAAGGAAAAGAGAAAAGAAGATGACAATTTGTAAGCCAAAATCCGATATGGCCATTGTAGGGCAATAGGGCTCTCATTCATAAGACAAAAAAACTAAATTGCTCCCTTCTTGTGTTTCAAGTCATTGAGGTTGGTTTTGACATCCTCTTCATTGACTTCTTAGTGTATGAATGCTACCCTTTCTAGGGTTTAATTTTATGTCTTTTCTTCTTTTTTCTTAATATAAAACTCTTATTCGCACATAAAAAAAGAACAGAAAGAATCAAGTTTGTAAATTGACTCTTATAGTCTTGTCCCTAGATGGATCTTTCCTCCCCTTCCATCAACTTTCATGTACACTCCATCTTCACCTTCTTGGACACAACCAATTACTCCATCCAACTACACTACATCCAGTCCTGCACGCAGTCAAAGCTTTCCATCGACTCCTACAAATGTTCCAGCAAATACTACAGTTTTCATCCATAAGCTCTCTTCTATCAACACTCCCAGGTTGGAGGTATGCTCTTACTATGCAAGATGTCATGCGCTACTTCAATGTTGACAATGCTAGGTTCACTCTTGATATGCTTGATGGACTAGTCTTGTCTAGTAAAAATTCATGTCGTGCGCTACTTCAATGTCGACAAAGCTAGGTTCACTCTTTTCCAAATAATTTGCTTGCAAGTTAATCTAACCGCTATCTCTAACCCATAAGTTGTGTACTTATTGGGTTAATTAGAGTGATCTTATATACCTAGTTGGTTAATTAGAGACGTCCTTGTATGCATTTTTTATAATCGTTTCATGCCTCCTCTATGGAAGGCTAGATGTTTGTGTTTTAATACAATTTTCTCTTTAACTGTCTCCTTTTTGCTAAGCTAATTTTGCCTCCTCTATTGCAGCTTGCTTTTAGAATCATGAGATAGTTCCTCGAACATTCTACTTAAGGCCAATCATAATATTGGAGTTTGAGGTGTTTTGTGTACTCTTGATGGCAAGACACCTGCACCCATGTGTTACACCCTTTGTCTTAATGACTTTGCAGGAGTAGTTAGTAATGACACGATCATTGTCCTTGATGTTCCAAGCATTTGGCATATCGGGATCCATGGATGCAAGAAACTCTGTGATATATACTAATGACTCTTGCACAAGCCATCCCACTGCCATGCTTGCTTCGAGTCTAGCTCTTTGCCTTACAAATCCCTTCAAAGTTTTCATAAACCATTCAAGGAAAAACATCAAATGACTATGAACGGTTTTTGCAATGGTGACCTCATCAACTATGTGCACAAGAAAGTGCACCTGAGTCATCATAATGCTTGAGGGAAAGTGCTTCTCAAGCAAGCACACAGCTTAATGGAGTCTACCTTAGCCTTCTCGATGCTCGATATAGAGATCTCTTTTTGTGAGATCCACCTATTCCACATGCACCCATAAGATTCAATATTTTCTACCGATAATTTAAAATTGTATGAAATATAATGAAAGTGATATGATATAGACCCCCTTGTTGCCCTCGTGACTGTATGGACAAGCATGTACTTGCTTCTCTATAGTGGCAGTAGATAAGAGTACTAGGAAGGTTGGGTAAGCATTGGGCCATTGAACCTAAACCTTATGAAGAGAAGTATACCCCATGGACATTGTGGTTATGGAAGGCTTGTCCCGTGAGAGAGGTTCAATGGGATCCAAGGGAGCAATTTTCATCGACCAAGTAGCAAAACTTAGAGGGCAATATGGATTCCCTTCTTCTTACATCACCCACATTGGCTGACGAATAGTAGCTAGCCGCCTCTTCTTTGTCTTCCTTTTGTAAGCAAATTAGGGTATTGGGAAGGGTTGGGCATTGGGCCATTGACCCTAGAATTATAGAGAGAAGTATACCCCATGAAAGTTGTTGTAAAGAGAGGCATGTCCCTTGACATGATGGCCAAGGTTCCTTATGCATCATTGGTTGGGAGTCTTATGTATGCTATGATAGCTACTAGACCGGACATTGCATTTGCAGTGAGAGTTGTTAGCCAGTATACCGCTAATCCAAGAAGAGGCATTGGGAGGCAGTTAAGTGCATCATGAGGTACATGAAAGGTACTAAGGAGGTGTCTATCTACTTCGCAGAGGAGAGATGCCTGTATTTGTGTACACAGATTCAAACAATGCAAGGCATGTGGATAGTAGGAGATCGACTTCTGGTTATGTGTTCACCTTTGTAGGTGGTGCAGTGCCGTGGATGTCTTGCACACAGAAGTGCATTGCTTTGTCTACCACAGAGGCCAAGTATGTTGCAGGCACAGAGGGCTACAAGGAGGTTATATGTCTTGATTGGCTAGTGAGAGATTTGGGGATTCATACAAGTTTACCGACATTGCATAGTGATTCCATGAGTGCTACTCAGCTAGCACGAAATCTGATCTTTAATGCAAAGACTAAACACATTGATGTCAGGTACCATTTTATCAGGGAGGTACTTGAGTACAAGCACATAGAGCTTGTCAAGGTTCATATAGATGATAACCTTGCAGATATGTTGATGAAGAGTCTACCTAGTCAGCGGTTTGAGTATTCTCCTATATTGATGGGCATTGGATAGTATCCTCATTGGTTGTTCTCCCTTAAAGGCACATTGGCCTTTAAGTGGGAGGTTGTGGGGGTTAAAGGCCACTGTACCTTAACCCCGGTTATGTACAATACTCAAACACACACACACACACACACACACACATATGGATGACATAGAAGATTAGGATGTTCTGCACCCACCAAAATGTGTGTGGCTCTCTCTTCTGGCTCTCCCTGTCTCTCACATTCTTTTGTTCGGCTCTTGTTGAGATATCTCACAAAGTGTTCTAGCTATTTGAAAAATGTGCCATGCTCCCATTCCATATATTTACTAAGAAAACCAAACAAAGATGCATGGAGGAAGCAAGGACCATTGGTGCCATGAGGACAAAGGCTGAATGGGGTTAATGTTGAACACACAAAATGAAGGTGTTCCAAGGTGATGTCAAAGATGGAGCCAAGACTAAGGATCAAATAGAGGGAAAAATTAGTCAAGAAAGATTCATGGACAAAAGTTGGATTGAACGCTAATACTCCCTAAGATCAGAGAAACAAGTAATGACATAGGTGCAACAAGCAGCCATAGAGAAGAGTGGGTAAAAGTTACAAAGAGATTTTGCCAACAATCTCAATAAGAATTTCAATGAGAGTCTCGGTGGTGTCTATTACTAATCATTTTTTCAAAACAATTAACTTCTAGTAGAGAAATTGGGGAGTGAGTTCTCATCGATGGAGTCATTTGCCAAGCATTGCTACAATATCTATGACAAGAAAATTCATGACCACAATGGGGCATCTCTTACGATGATGACTATATCTTTTATAAATCCAAAATTTATTTGAAAGGAACATGGGTGTAAAGCATATTTAGTTGAATGGAAGCATTGAGCTTCTATACATTGGCTAAACATGCTTTGATTTAATACACCAAGTAATGTTTTCTACAACAATTGATATCTATATTTTATTCTATAAATTTTTGTATTAATGCTTTCAAAATGTACCACTTTATGATGTTTCTTATATTTAGTTATCCAGGCTAATTTTTTCTTATGATGTGATTGATAAAGTGTACTAGGTTTTGCATGGGTGAGAGCAGTTATTAGGTACTGGGTTGTTTGTGGGATCTTGTAGATGAAGTATAGATGTAGGTGCTGGAAACGAATGATGGGGCAATAGAATGGACATAGAGGTATGCATGGCCATGGTAATATTCAATGTATTAAAGTATTAAGTGTTGAAATTTCAATTACATTTCCTGATCTCAAATTGTCATCCCCACTAATTATTTGTATTGAATGAAATTTTGGTGAGGAGACCATTAGAGAATGTTCTTTGGATGATGATCGAAAATAAAAATAAGGTTTGAAGATAGAAACCTCCATATGCATTCTTTGACTGAATATAACAATCATCATTTTTAAAACAATGGATATATGTCCTTTAAAATGTACTACTTTTGAATATTATACCGATTTAGTTAGATATGATTTTTTATTTGTTTAATAAATCCCAATGGTGTCGAAATGTGTGTGGGATGTTGTAGATAAAATATGTGTGTAGGCATTAAGAAGTTATAAGGACTTGGACTTTAAGTCACATTTCAAAACAATCATCCCTAATTGCATGTGATCTTTCATATTTCTTCCTTACATAGAATGGAAGTAGGTAACTTGGAGAATGGAAGCCTCCATATACATTGGTAATACATGCTTTGATGGGATACCCCAAGTCACATTTTTTTTCAATAGTGGATATCTAATTTTTTCTGTATTATTTATGGGTCAATCCGTTCTATGCTTGGATATTGCTTATATTTAGGTGGCTAGATTGTGCTTTTATTTCTTTAATAACTTTGAAGGGATCTTATAATTTAATATGCATTAACAAACTTTGTTATATAATTTTGTCAATTATATAAATTACTTTAAAGATCTTCAAATGTATCCAAATTTTTTCTTAATTGTATAAGGTCAAATCTTTGGATCTAATAAACACAATGAATCATTTATAGATTTAAATTAAGTGGCAATCAAGCAGGCAAAAATGTAGTAAGAAGATAGGACAATGGTGGGAAAGAAGTTGTTAGATGTCTTTATTTAAAAGAAATGGAAAGTATGGTATACAAATTTTTTTATTCATATAAGTTGTTAAATGTCTTTATAAGTTCAATATGTAAGTTTTGAAGGTTTAGAGCTAACGTATCCATCAAGGTCCAATCAATGATATTCATATATGTCTTGATGTTTAGCATTGAAAAGCCACTGTATGCATCATAAGTATATAACACAAAAAGTATTTGAGCATATAAAAGAAGCAATACTTGCAAATCGATTGTACCATAAGCATAGAACATGTACATGCATACTGTTATGGATATATTTGTCTAAGGAAAAAGGCATAAATATGTGTGTGTGTTTGTATGTGTGGCAATAGTATAATAAAATATGGTGTGCATAGGGCCCAGGGTTGAGGTGGCAGGGCATGACCATGTGCCACCCTTCCACATAAGAGGACTTATAAGGTGTGTTGTACATAATCCATGGTAGTAATATTATAAAATGTAAGGTGGCATGGTTCCTCCATGTGCCACCCCTCCACCTAGGCGGTCCCATGCCTGCATTTAGTGAGATATGGCCTAAAGTCCATGAGAGAAGTAATATAAAATAGGTGGAAATGGATATTATATTGGATTATTCCCTCCATGTAGGATAGGCCCATGTGGGGGGGGTATAGATAGTCCAAGGATGCAAGTTAAATAATGGGGAAAATAGGATGAGGTGGCAAGATTCATGGTGCCAACCCTCCACTTGTCCTCTTAGAGGTTTGAACGCATTATAAAAATTGGGAAGAGACCAAGGGAGTATCATAGACTTGAGATATGGGGCTTAATTTATGTGGAAAAATGAGGCAAAGGGTTGTCGCACACAATTGAGAGTGCGTAACCGCCTAGCCCACATGGGAGACTTTTCCACACACACCATGCATGTGGGAGGATGCATTTATTGGGAGAGACCCCCTCTCTTGGCTATAAAAGGAGGGACCTATTCCTTGATGGGACGCGCTCATTCTTGTAAAGCCACCTAGCTAGTACTTTGATTTCCCCCTTCCCTTCCTTTCAAATAAAGCATGGCCCTCTTCCCTTGATGTCTTTACATTCCTCCTCCCATCATGTACATGCTTCTCTTTCCCCTCTCCCTTTCCCCTTGTGCCATAGTCTCCCTCTTCATTCCCTCCCCTTCTAATCCCTTTTCCCCACCCATGATAACGTTTTGCCCTCATGTTCTCCTTTCCTCTAAAGGAGGTGGATTAGAAAATAATAGACATTAATGTGTGTGTGTGTGTGTGTACATACATATGTATGTAACTACGTATGTATGTATGTATGTATGTATGTGTATATATAGATCTATATATATAGAAAGATAGATAGATAGATACACACACACATAAATACATGTATATGCATGTATGTGTGTGTGTGTGTGTGTGTGTGTGTGTGTGTTATCTATCTATCTAACTTTCTATATATATATATATAAATCTATATATACACATACATACATACATACATACATATGTACGTACGCATGTACATATGTACCTACACACACACACACACACACACACACACACATGCACACATACATGTATATGCATGTATATGTGTGTGTGTGTACATACATACATACATATATAAATAAATAATTTTATGTATGTATGTATGTATGTATGTGTATATATAGATTTATATATATAGAAAGTTAGATAGATAGGTATACACACACACACACACACAATATATATATATATAACCTAATACTTAATGCAAATATATTTTAGGTTTAGTGTTATAGTAAACTTGGCAACGCATCTTGGCGATTGTTCTAGATAACATCGGTTTATAAACTTAGCCTTTTATCCTCCTCCACCAAGCATGAGAGGCTAAGATTGGTTTTAAAATTGACCTTAGTCTTTCATTCTCAAAAGTCTAAGGTTTGTTATAAAACCAAACTTAGTCTCTCATCCTTTAGTGGGCCTAAGAGACTAAGATCAATTTGAAATTTGATCTTATTATCTATAGCCAATCTTAGACTTTGATCCTACACCAAACATGAGAGGATAAGACTAGTTAAAAATGATCTTAGCCTCTCACCCTTTATTAGGCACGAAATGCTCTCATGTTTAGCCTCTCATCCTCCATTGGATATGAGAGGCTAAGATAGATTTTAAAACCACTGATCTTAGTCTCTCATATTTAGTCTTTCATCTTTTAAAAAAACCTTACGCTTTCATACTCCTCCACCGAGCATGAGAGGATAAGAGGCTAAGATTGGTTTTAAACCGATATTAGCCTTGTATCCATCGGGGAGAATCATGAGAGGCTAAGATCAGTTTTAGCCTCTCATCCTCTATCAAGCATGAAAGGCTCTCATGTTTAGCCCCTGTGTATCCTCTCATCCTCCATCATGGATGAGAGGGTAAGATTGGTTTTAAAACCTTAATCTCTCATTCTCCACTAAGAATGAGAGACTAAGGTTGGCTATAAAGTCGATCTTAGCCTCTCATGCTCAACGGCAGAGGATGAGAGGCTAAGATTGATTAAAACCTTATCCTTTCATCCTCCTCCACTGAGCAGAGATGCTAAGATCCATTTTGAAACCAATCATAGCCTTTCACCCTCGAGAATTCAAGATCCATTTTAAAACTAATCATAGCCTCTCATCCACCACCGGGCATGAGAGGTGAGATTGGTTTTAAAAAGGATCTTAGCCTCTGATCCACATCCTTTAATCACATGAAAACTTCTCATGTTTAGCCTCTCATCCTCCACTAAGCATGAGAGACTAAGATAGGTTTTAAAATTTATCTTAGCCTCTCATCCGCTACTGAGCTTGTCTATAAAATCCAAGGTTGGTCTTAAAACACACCTTGGTGGAGGATGAAAAGGATCGCTTGTACCAATCCATGTGCAATGTGTGTGTGTGTGTGTGTGTGTGTGTGTGTGAGAGAGAGAGAGAGAGAGAGAGAGAGAGAGAGAGAGTAACGATGTTGAATTGTAAGAGAATAATTTGGAAACAGAAACATTCTATAGGCCCTATGCTCAAAAATTGTGAAATCACAAAAAATTGGTATTAGTGGCAATCTTGTCACATGTGGTAGAATATACAACAATGGTGCAAGTGGTTTGTGGCAAGGTGTGCAAATTGGATCTTCATGTATATCCATATCAACTAATGTCTAATTAACTTCTATTTCCAACAATGGATACATGCAAACTTGGGGATGCAATGGGAAGCACTATCAAGTGGTAAATGAAAGACTTGAAGCTTTATGATAAAGATAGAGGAGAACGAGGTAGATGTAAAAAACATCCACATCAGTATACAACTTAGTAGAGCAGATGGATTTGATGTACAGGAGAGATAGAGAGAGAGGAATGTTTTGCTATGGGAAAAGCGTAAGACCCAAACATGCAAATCAAGGGTACTATTTTTAGTACAACCTTAGGAGGTTATGAACTAGAAGATGGGTGAAAATATATAGGAGTGATAGTCAAAGTATTATACCTCAATCAACAAATTTGCACAGTGACATGGTTAAAATTTTCACTCCAACTCTACAGGTATGGCCTACAGATCAGATCACATTTGAGGATACCTCAATGTTACAATCCTTGTTCTATGAAGCATGCATGGATGAATTGTCATTACAAAAATTATAGATTTAAAAAGGGGACCTTTAAAGAAATACTAAGCTGTTAGAGGCCTAGATAAAGGAATCTAGAATCCATTAAGGAGATTAATCGTGTATAATAGACACTCCCCAAATCTAGAGGAAATTCCACCTTTTTTCCAAAATACCTGCAAAAACATCAATGGTGCTTCACAATGAAATATTACCTTTGGCAAGCCTCCTTGCTTTTCTCCCATCCAAACTATCCCCTAGCTAGAACTATGCTCACATTTTCTTTGTCATTAATAAATGGAAAATGTGCATATATCTTGAACAATTATTACTTTAGCACGTTTTTATGAATGTATAAGTCTAAGGCAAGTGTTCCTATTTAGGAAGAAATCATGTTACCTTTTCGTTGTCAATTAATACTATTTCACATATGTAAAATATCACCATCTACTCCCATATATGTGAAAGTCTTTAAATGTGAAAGATTTCACTTGAGGAAACAAGAAAAGCCTCTTTTTTAAGATATGCAAAGGGTCCTTTTCAAGGGCACTAAGGAGGCCAGGGCTCCCTTTTACAATGTTCAACAAGGGTAAAAATTCTAAAAATAGCCTCGAAGGGTTCACTAAGGATATGTATTTGTGTACTTGTATTCAACAAAGGGGTTTATTTTCTTGGGAATCAACAAAAATTATACATACATAAGGGGCTTTTTAATTTATAATGGAAAAAGAAATACTGAGAATCCACATAAGGATGATATAGGTTATACAGTCCATAGTAGGGGTTTTGTACAAAGTGAATGCCCTTGGGAAGAATCGTTGAAAATCTTTTTCTAACACTAAATCTTTATAAATTTCAAATGGCTTTTGGGACATATATGTTTCACAAATGCTTCACAAAGTCTTTTTGCCCACAAACCCTTCTAAGAACTTTGAGATCTCATAGGAAAGGTATGGCCCTTTTTGGACTTAAACTCATGTGGGCCCTTAGCATAACATTTAATTAGTTAACATCCAAGATTTTAACACGCAAAACTTATGTTGGGGAATTCTTTAATGTTTTTACATGCACGCACCAAACTTATGTTGAGGGATTGTTACATGAAAGAGTCAAAGAATGGTATAATAACAAACTAACCGAAACGTTGTAATTTGAAACGTGGTGAAATTGCGCTAGATATCCTTTTGCTTTAGGGGATATGAGAATCCAAGACTCAACAACAATAAGATTACCAAGGCGGCAAAAGGACGAGAACTTGCAAGAAAAAGGCGTCCAAAATCAGGTACACATTGTAAAAGTTAAAGCTTTTTACAACACACGAAGGAGAAAATTCGCAAAAGGAAATGACTGTGAGAGAAAGGGGCAGCCAAGAAAAGAAGCCAAAAGGTGGAAGCATTGTGTAGGCATTGTAAACATACAAGTCATTTTCATAGAAAAGAAGCCGGAAGGTGGATGAGTAAGAAGAAAATGTGAACACAAACAAAGTCTAGTTGATAAGAAAGCTAGTGAGAAAACAGCAAGCACTGGACAGGAAGCACTGGACAGCAAGTCTTAATAATCGAATCCACAAACTTAAAGGCAGGTGCAAGGCTAATAATCGAATCCGCAAGGAACGTTCGGGGTCTGTGGATCGACCTGGTTGGCATGAAAGAAGGCAAACGGCTAAATTCTGAAAGGACAAGGAAGCCCTGGAATATCCAAGGTTTATCCAAGTCAACCATCGTTACAACGGCCTGTAGCACGCCAGTTGGAGCCGGGCAGGTAGACTCTTATAATATACAGACCACTCAGTCAATGGTCGCATTCCTTACGTGATAGTGTGGCTGTTCGCTTTTGGACTTTTAAATGCATTCCTGATTGCATCGCAGTTTGTCCGCACTTGTATGGCATCTTTTATAAATTATAATTTATGGGTCATTTTCTCCTCGTTGCTTCTACAACCACGTCGCAACTTCGAGGACCCCAGGGCCCAAATTCATACACAACAGCCTATTCCCATTCATTGCCCTACACACGGTTCATTCTAAAGCTCTAGGGAAAAGGGTTTTTAATGGGAAAATCTAATTTCTCATCAATATGCTTGTAATGTCATTTTCAACCCTCAAATGCTTCACAAATCCTTTTGCCCACCAAACCATTGACCTCAACACCTCACTAAAAGAAACGGGTAGAAAATCACATGCCATCTTGGCAAATTTTTCATTTCCCATAGACTATCACAATGTCATTACATTTCCCATTTACCCACAAAACTATCACTATGCCATAAAGAACGCCAGGATGTAGATAGCCCACCTAAGGGTGTTCCCTTTTACATGGTTGTCCTTTCATCTTTGGAAATCTAGACGTGCAAAGATTCAACCATGCTATATTTTTAATATTTGGCATCTTCTAGCTTGTTATGCACTCCACAGCCAATAGTAGTTGTTGGATACTTTAGCAATGCTCTATAATCTTGCTATGATGTTATTGATTACCCCACCAAAGCGTGTGAATGTGGGTTTAAATATACTATGTACATATTGGCTTCTAAGACTGCCACCCACATTTTTTAAGAGATGCCATGATTTCTAATTATATCTTTCACTACATAATTGAAGCCATTATATTTGCTAAAAATAAAATTTGGATGAACTTTACAATGCTGACAATTCCAATAACCACACTAGAAAACTCATTGTGAATCCCCACACACCAAAAAATGACTTTTACCTTCCACTTCTCAATCCAAGATTTAGCATTCATAGTTTTGGTCTTATCAAAGTTTCCAAGAGCCTTATATTTTCCTTTACATAGCTCAGGTCCATATCATTTTCAATGAGCTATGCTTCCATCTACAAAACTTTAACCTTACATGCAAAGTCAAGTCTACGAAACATAGTAATAATTTGATGTGGCAAATAAAAATAGTAAAGGAACAAGTTTCAAAAGATTGCAATGGGCACCTAAATTGATGAAGCACATCGAGTATAACCCCATCGTGCTTCTAATACAAGTTGGCTTATCATGTTAACCAAAGGCCTGACCCATGTACTCTAGAATATATGGTAATGATAGCACGCGGTTGGGTATCAACTTTCAAGG
Organism: Dipteris shenzhenensis; assembly: GCF_047967505.1. Classification (NCBI taxonomy): domain Eukaryota; kingdom Viridiplantae; phylum Streptophyta; class Polypodiopsida; order Gleicheniales; family Dipteridaceae; genus Dipteris; species Dipteris shenzhenensis. The sequence continues at coordinate 19,339,730 of NC_141622.1, forward strand.
CCAAAAAAATATAATTTCAAATAGGATCTCTATCTAGCTGACTGTTAAGCTAGTCCTTACCTCAAGTGGGTGGATATGCGTTCTAGTTATCATCAAAGCCAATGTTGTATACTCAAATGTAAATATTCACAATTGTAGAATAGGAACTCCAGGTCACTAAGTATTAAGATAGCCCTTGCCTAGGTTGGATATAGCTTCAAATGCATTCTAGATATCATCAAAGCCAATGCAACATACCCGTATTTGTGATTGCCTATATGTATGCATGTGTTAGAGTATTCTCAATGGTGTATGCATGGGTTCATGCACACATGCCTGTGTGTGAGGGTGTATGTGTTTGTGAGAGAAAGAGAGAGAGAGAGAGAGAGAGAGAGAGAGAGAGTGAGAGAGAGATCATCCATGTGTGCATGCTTGCATATGTACCAATGTACTTATATCATCTAACTACTTGGGTCCTGAAGGGTTCACATTTTAATGTACCACATGCATTCAAAGGGAGAGGTATTTTACTTCAACTTTTGGAAAACTTTTAACATGATTACAATAAGAGGAGAGGTTTTCTAATTAAACTTTAGAAAAAAGTCAATTAATTCATAAGTACAAAGATGGATGGTTTTTGGGGGGGGTGAAATTTTAGTTGAGAGGTTTTTAAAATACCCCTATGATTGCACGTGGTACCTAGGGTTTCTAATAGTGCACCTCCAGGTTTTAGACACGGTTATGGTCTAGTTTGTAGCTAAGGAAGATATCCTACTTCTTCTAGCTAGCCGCCCACAGAGGCTTGCCCATCAGACCATGGTTGGAGCAAATGTGAGTGGAGGGGCAGTGCCATTGTTGCTCTGGTGATTTCCTAGAGATAATTCCGCACTACCTTTGGAGTTGTCGCAGAGCAGTGAGGATTTGGATGTGCATGTCTGAGAGAGAGAGAGAGGGAGAGAGAGAGAGAGAGAGAGAGAGAGAGAGAGAGAGAGAGAGAGAGAGATAGAGAGAGAGAGAGAGAGAGAGAGAGAGAGAGAGAGAGAGAGAGAGAGAGAGAGAGAGAGAGAGAGAGAGAGAATATGTGAGCATGCATATGTGCATGTGTGCATGCTTGCATATGTACAATGTACTTGTATATACTAGAATGTAGTTGTACCTCAAGTGTACTAAATCTTCTAACTACTTTGTAGCTTGTAAATCAAGCCTTTTTTCTGCAAAATAGCACTTGTTCATGATAGGAATAAACACGCAAAATTGATGGACCTAATAAAATTTAATATGCATACTTCATTTTTAATATAGCTTTGACTGAGGATTCAACTCATAGCAAGACACAAAAGACTCCTTGCTAAGTAATTTTGAAAATTGAGTAGTCTCAAATGTGATGCCAAGTCAATGATGTTAAGATGCATGGCAAACTCAATGTTTCTTTCAACAAAAGATACTAAATACAATCTTGAAAATCCAAATCACCCAATTAGTTTCTTCTCTATGAAGATCTCATGAAGATGCAATATTGTCTAGAGGTAGCTATGATAATTGATGAGTGATGTATGACAAAAAGTTGTTGCATTGAACTAAGGTAATATGTGTGTAGGTTGTAGCAAAAGGTCCCTTTAGTCCTTGCTCAACTTTAAAGGATTCCATTGACTATGGGCCATGTTACTAAAGAGAGTGAGGAAGACATTGTAGGTCGACATAAAGGAATGATGATTGGAGGTGAAACGTAATTGATTGAGGAAGTTGGGAGATAGTATGTCTAAAGATACTAGTGTGAGGTAAGGTCTCAGAGAAGGAGCCAAAATATTTTTCTACATTTGAAGCCATCCTCTATGGATGACTACATACTAAGGATGTTTATACACTACCCCTATGCTCGAGCTTGGGTGGGCAATGGGTAGCCAATGTGGGTGCCCATCAAGTTTGGCAGTAAAATGTTTTCCACATCAGGTTAGCTTGGCGGGCACTCTCAGTGTTTAACCACCCTAAGAATGAGTTTGCCATTTTTTTTCTTATGTGCAATAACTATTTTGCGATGTCTCGTCTTAATGCCCCATGTGGGTGAACTTCTTCTCAAAGTGACCACATTGGCCTTCTACTACATGAATGGGGATTAAACCATAACAATAGGATATTGTAGGAAAATTCCTCAGTGATTCACCAAGAAGTATGTAAGCACACCATACGGGTTCAAGTGAAGGGGGATTTTAAATCAAAATTTAAGAAAGATTAGTTTGAATAGAAAAAGGGATCTTGCACCCAAGCAAAATTTACAGCAAAGGAATTTAAAAAATATCCCTTGAACACACATACATGCACGCCCCTGTGCACACACATACACACACACATACACGCATGCACGCATGCACGCACATGCACATGCACACATACGCATGCGCACGCACACACACACATGCATGCATGCACGCACACACACGCATGCATGCACGTGCGCGCACACACACACATGCAAGCACATGCATGCAAGCATGCACGCCTACACACACATTGGCAATCTACTTCTAAAAATGAAGATGAAAGGTGCGGGAACATTTAGATAGGCCTTCAAAGTACGTAGGCTTAGGCCTCTTCCCCCTTGAAATACACATTGAGACTCTTTGTCTAAGAATGTTAATTTTTTTATGTTCTAAGAAATGGGCCAAGAAAAGTATATTGGTTTATGTGTTTGATATTTTTATGCTTCCTAGAAAACAACCACTTACCGTTTTGTTTGTTTACAAGCCTAAAAGGCATAATGGATGTTCCATAGTTAAGAAAAAATAAAATATGGTCATATAACACTATTGTTTTCCACAAGATATAGCAACTGGCATCTTTTATGTTCCCAAGTATATGTGGGTGAGACTCTCGACTCGAAATCTCGTTCTTGCAAAATGAACCATTTAAATGATTCTAGAATGCCCTCTCTTACTTTCACAAAATGGAAGAAGCACTAAAGTTGATGCACCCTAGTGGAATCATTCTCATATTTTATCCAAAGAGGTATTGAATTTAATCTAAGGAGCACACACATAGAATATAAGAAGGCCCTCATTCATAATTTAATATATGGTCGTTTCAATATTACATGCTTAACAACATTGAGATGAAATTCTTTATCAAACTAAGAAGAAGAAAAGTTGAAAGAGTCCATCCAAATTGCTTAACGACTTCTGCTTGTAAGAAGAGAAAAACATCCATTTGGGATCTCCCCATAGTGGACTTAAGTTCATAGAGAAGAAAGTTGCTAGGTGATTTGGATTTTCAAGATCGTATTAAATATCTTTTGTGGAAAGAAACACTGAGTTTGTTATGCATCTTAACATAACGAGGCATCGAATTTTGAGACAGCTAGTCAATTTTCAGCAATCAGTGACCAAGGGTGCATAAGCGAGCACATTGCTTTGTCAAAGCTACATATAAAATTTAAAGTTTATTAGGTCGATCAAATTTGCATCTTTTTTCCATTTTCATGCACATCAAATGTTCTAATAGTTAGTTTACAAGAAAGAGACTTGATTTATAGGTTACCAAGTAGTTAGAAGATTTAGTACAAGTGCATTTTAGTTTATATGCAAGTGCATTGGGGCATGTGCAAGCATGTGCACACATGCACGTGTGCACACACACACATGCATGCACGTGTGCACGCACGCATGCACACACACACACACACGCACACACACACACACACATTTTCTTTTTTTTTGTGTGGTAATTCCATGGGCTTGTATTATAAGATTACTATTGTACAAAGAGACTCTCCTAAAAGTGGAGAGCCCAAATAAAAAACACAAATAAACTATCTCCATGCAGGACCTGTCTAGATCTCCTTCCTTACAGGCATCATAAACAAATTGCCTTAAGGAAGCTCTGAAGAATTCATAGGGCTGATGGAAGTGTATGTGCAAGTATGCCATATTATGTTAAGTCAGGTCCATAGAGCCCAAAATCTAATCCAATGAAGGACTAGAGAATAAGGTCTCAATGGAGTAGGACATTTGCCAAAAAGCCAAAAAAATTTCCCAAATCTGGTATTCGGGAATCTAAGACATAAGAACCTTGAAATCTTTGCAGTCAAAAGCTTGGAGCATTGACAAAACCATAAGAAGTGTGGTACTGTCTCTGCATGTGCTTGGCATCATAAACAGATAGCTATGGTAGTAGCTATCTTCCTCTTAACCAAAGTAGTTCCAACTGGCAATGTTCCAGTAATGCAACGCACGCACGAGCGCGCGCGCGCACACACACACACACATACACACACACACATGCATGCAGAATCATTGGGACAATGATATCCCTCTAAAAGTGAACACTAAAGGTGAGGGAACAATTAGATAGGCCTTCAAAGTACATAGATTCAGGCCTTCCGCCTTGAAGTACTCATTGAGATTCTATCTAACAATGCTAATTGGTTTATCTTCTAAAATACGGTCTGAGATTTAAGTTTATTGGTTAATGTGTTTAATACTATTGTAACAACTAGTTAACTTTTGTTTTCTTCAAAACCTCAAAGATACAATGGATGTTGCATTGTTTAAGAAAACATATACAACACTATTGATTTCCACAAGATATAGCAACAGACATCTTTGGAGTTTCCACTTATATGTGGGTGAGATTTTCAACTCCAAATCTCATTCTCGCAAGGGATATGTGAAATGGACAGTATGTAGATTAGTATCAAATTCTTTATTGTGTACAATGTGGTTAAAGGATAAGGACTTGTGTTGTTATGTAGACACTTAACATTTAAGCTTGCTTTGGAAATTGGGATCAACATCCTTGATTAATATATGAAACCCTTTGTTAGGTCCTTGTATATCACAATGAGGATACACAATGTATACTTTTGAAATACAAGATGTACATTTTTTAAAGTTTCCATGCAAAAAACATTGTTTATGTGAGAAAGGTCAAGTATATTAGGGAATTTGGGAATTTTTAATAGTTTGGGAATTTCCAAAATGGTTAAGATTTGGCCACATGGTCAAATCTTAACCCCTTACTTGAAAGTGGAATCTGGCCTAGAAACACTATATTAGGGAATCTTCCCAATCCCCACTTTCAATGGAGGGGCCACGATTTAACCACATGGTCAAATCTTAACCCCTTGTTTGAAAGTGGGAACGTGGGAGATTCCCGAATTCTCTAATATAATGTTGAACTTGAACTTGGGTGATGTTGACAAACTTAATTTGTGAAGTAAAGTTTGGGAGTCAAAAGCTTGTTTACTTTACTTTTTCATAAAGATAGGTATGAGGAGGCACAATGTAATTGACTTGTTTATTTCACACAATGGTGATGTTGTCCATGCAAAGTGATGGAGGTACCCTTTATGTGATATCCTATTCATATGAGAATAAGGAGCATCTAGTCATGTGACCACATGATATTGGTTACATCTAGTCACGTAATCGTATTGAGGAGTGTACAAGAGATAAGAGGATGTAACAAGGTATGGTTTGAGGTGAGCGATGATTTCAATGGCCAATTGGTATCTCGAAGTCATTTTGTATTGGATACATTATAAAATGATTGTGGGGTCAATGTGGAGGTTGCTTGCATGTGATGTAAATTTTAAGAAAAGGGGGACCAACCCTTCACGAAAAAGGCAAAAGAGAGGTGGGAGGGTAGCGTAGGGAATGGGCGATCTTTTGCTTCGTTAGCAAGGCTTAACAATCCTGGATGTCATGCTATGAGAGAGAGAGAGAGAGAGAGAGAGAGAGAGAGAGGTGGGGAGGGGTGGGGTATAGGGGGAGTGAGGGGGTTGCTTGTAAAGGAGATGAGTGTTCATGAGAAACCTAGGTTTAACATAACATGAATTGTTAAATTTGACCTGTAAAAAGAAGGGGGGGGGCTTTTTGGTGCCATCCTAGATATATTTTCCCAAAAAGGATATGCAAAGTTGTGAAAAAAGCCTCTAAGAAATGTGAGCTTAATCTTTTCTTGAGTGTCTTGAACAAAAAGAGACTTTTAGGATCATGAATGGGAGGATGCAAAAGTGAAGGGAATCAGAAGGGGAGGGAGAATCATGGAAGAAGTGATGTTGTCCATTGACAAGGGGGGTAAGACATTTGCATAAACAATGAAATTTGTCAGAATGATCTAGTGACGTTTGAGTGTTTGTCTTTGATGAGTCTTAAAAACATGAAGCTTTTGAACATCTCCATGTGGGGATGCGCACTATTTCACATTCTCAACCATGAATGTCATACATACATGTCAAAAAATTGTGCATTTGTACGCTTGTACAATAGGCATAGCAAAGGTGGAGGAGAGGGAGAAGGAAGGTTGGTGAAGGAATAGGGAAAAGTTGCACATAAGGGCCAAGTCGTACACTTATACAATATGTAGGGTTTCGATTTCATTGATAACCAATGACTGTTGCTGATCTTCGGCTGTAGATAGCTAGGGGAGGCATGGTATACATGGTGTGTGTGGTTGGTGGGTGTACAGAGCAGGACAGGTGGTGTTTGGCAGATTGGGACGAGTGATGTTTAATGTGAACGCTCTTGGTCGTTGTCCAGGTCTCAGGGTCCAAGCTACTGGGCTCTGGCCGTGAGGATGCCATACCAGGAAATTGATGTGTAAATTAGCTAGTGACATGTTACGATTACAAATTTTTTAAAATGGGATGGTCAAGATTTGTATTCCGCCGACCCTAGCCCTTGATGGTCAGGATCTATATTCCGTCGACGCTAGACCTTGAAAACTGACACTCAGGCCCGGTTCAAACTAGGCGCCCGGACATGGGTGGTCTCCAAAAGAGAAAGACAACGTCTGCCGGGTGGGTGGTTCACATCACTTGGCAAAAAAGTTACAAATATAGACTACATATCTTTTTCAAGGAAATACGATTGGTCTAGTGGTGGCTGACAAAGGTCTTCCGAGTGTGGCTGTGTGGGTTCAATGCCCAATAATAGTATGTCGCGTTGCTTTTTTTCCAGTTGCCCACTCCATGGGCGGCCGCCTTCAGGCAGACAAGTTTTTTTTTTCATTCACATCCGGGCCCCCACTCCATGGGCAGCCTTCTCTAGGTAGACAAGGTATTTCTCCACTGACACCGACAAGCATCCAACACCAAGAAGTTTCCCATGGCAGCTGTCAGATGGATGTAGTGAATGTACCATCCCCACAGCCACAACTTCATAGTCAATCATCAAGTTGACCATATTTTAGGAATAACTAATTCTACCACACTCTTCACCCATGATGCCTATAAAATAAAATGATAGCTCTTAGTGTGTAAAATATTTTTGGAATAACTAATTCTACCACATGTTGTATCCCTCCGACGCCGCCCCCCCCCCTCCCCCCCCCCAATATCAAAATCTCTCTCTCTCTCTCTCTCTCTCTCTCAAAAGATGGTACATACACACCTATAAAGCTTGTAAAATCTTTGACCATTTGGCCAAACCTTTATGATGACTAGAAGGTGCCAACATAATCTTAAATCTTTGACCATGGGGCCAAAACTCTATGAAAGCAAGGTGGTGTGTACGATTAAGTGTGATGGAGGAAAGGAAAGTTTTGACCTTGTGGCCAAAATCGGGGGATTCACCTCACAAAATTCTAGTATACCACATGCATTCAAAAGGAGGGGTATTTTAACAAAACTTTTGGAAAAAATTTAACAGATTTACAATAAGAGGAGGGGTTTTTTAATTCAAATTTAGAATAAAATCTTTTAGTGCATAAGTAAAGAGGGGTATCTTTATTGGGGAAAAATTTTTAGTTGAGGGGTGTAGGACGGGTGCCCTGTTCTCATTTTTTCATTCACGTCCGGGCCTCCCACGTAGGACGGGTGCCCCAGTGCCCTTTCACTCGATTGTCAAGGTTGGCGATCGGGCATAAGATCACGCCAGCCGTCCGATTAAAGGATTTTCTTTTAAGGAAGATGTGATCTGTAGTCCCGCAGGTCGATGTCGGTTTCAAGGTGAGAAAAACCTTGAACGTCGTCATCCTACGTAGCAGGATGATGGAATGCTGACATGTACTGATATTACAGGTTAAAATGGAGCCTCCCGCCGAGCCTCTAAGTCCATGAAACGCCCATAGTCGGAAATTCTGAGAATTAAAATCGCTCGCGGCTTCAGCCGGGGCTTTTCACATGCGTGAGGAGGCACGAGGTGAGAAATATACGAAGGGGAGAAGGTTCAAGGAAGACGGAAGGAAGGTCGGACGGTAGGCTGGCGGTCAAGCCGTCCAAAGCGCGTTTACAAAAATATAAAGGCATCCCAACTACAAAGTCTTCAACACTTTCATCTTTCTTCGCTTGCGACTCGCTCTGATCATCTCCCTTCCGTAAGTTTGCCTACCTCCCCTCGCCTCCCATCTCTTCTCTCTCGTCTTTCGTTTCGATGCCTCTCTCCCCTCCCATCCAGCCCAGCTCTTCTGTCGTTAATGTCTTGCCTCCCCACTACTTTTGAGTTCAAACTTTTCTGCCCACGATTGTTCAACTTTGTTGTCGGACGTCCCCTAGCCGTTATCTCACGTCTTAGAGCCAGTCGCGAACCCAGGTTCCATCGTCGTCGCCCTTTCTGGGCTTATCTTCTCCACCTTCTTACCCTGATCTTCCCCTAACGCTTTGCCACTTGCCCGTGTACTCGCTGTTTTGTAAACAAATTGTGTGCTTGCACTCTTGCAGTTGGGGTCTTTCAACGCATAAGTCTTTGTCTACTGTTCCATTTACTTTTGTAGCGGGCAAGTTCCTACCTGCTAAAGGAGTTTTTGCATTTTCAGGTGACAGACCGTCTGCTACGATGGCGAGGGACAACCTGGAAGTATTGACAGCCTTAGACAAGGCCAAAACTCAATGGTACCACTTCACCGCCATTATTATAGCAGGAATGGGTTTCTTTACAGATGCTTATGACCTCTTCTGCATATCTACTCAAATAAAGCTGTTAGGTCGGCTGTATTACTATGATCCTTCGACTGGTAAGCCTGGAGTTTTGCCCCCCGGCGTGTATGCGGCGGTGAATGGAGTTGCCCTCTGTGGAACACTGGTCGGCCAGCTGTTTTTTGGTTGGCTAGGAGATAAGATGGGAAGGAAGAAGGTTTATGGGATTACTCTCATGATTATGATTATAAGCTCGATCGCGTGCGGTCTATCTTTCGGCAGCACTGCCAAGTCTGTGATGGTCACTCTCTGCTTCTTTAGATTTTGGCTTGGTTTTGGAATCGGCGGAGATTACCCTTTATCTGCCACTATCATGTCTGAGTATGCCAACAAGCGCACGCGTGGTGGCTTCATTGCCGCTGTGTTTGCTATGCAGGGTTTTGGAATCCTTGGGGGAGCGGCAGTATCGATTATTGTCTCTGCCGCTTTCAATAATGCTTACCCCCGGCCTACATTCCAGGCTAACCAAATTGCTTCCGCACCTCCTCAAGCAGACTTTGTGTGGCGCCTCGTCTTCATGCTCGGTGCAGTTCCAGCTGCTCTGACTTACTATTGGCGGATGAAGATGCCCGAAACTGCTCGGTTCACTGCATTAGTTGCTGGAAATGCGAAGCAGGCAGCAGCGGATATGACCCAGGTTTTGGAGGTGGAATTCGCTCCTGAGCAGGAGAAGGTGGACCAGATTGTGTCTGCTGAATCTTATGGTTTGTTTTCTGCGGAATTCGCAAGAAGACACGGAACTCACCTGCTTGGAACGACCACCACGTGGTTCCTGCTAGATATAGCCTTCTACAGCCAAAATCTATTCCAGAAGGATGTTTTCACTGCAGTCGGATGGCTACCCAGCGGATCTAAGATGAGTGCTTTGGAGGAAGTATACAAGATTTCAAGAGCTCAAGCTTTGCTTGCACTGGTTTCTACTGTTCCTGGATACTGGTTTACTGTTTTTACAATCGATTACCTTGGAAGGTTCTTCATCCAGTTGATGGGTTTTGCCATGATGACGATATTTATGTTTGCTCTGTCTATCCCTTATTATAAGCTGAGGGGGTCCGCGTGTAGCAGTGGGTTTTGCGGAGGTCATCACATGACTTTCATTGTTCTGTATGGCTTCACCTTTTTCTTCTCAAACTTTGGACCCAATAGCACAACCTTCATTGTCCCAGCGGAAGTCTTCCCTGCAAGGTTGCGTTCTACATGTCATGGTATCTCTGCGGCAGCTGGCAAGGCTGGTGCCATTATTGGTGCTTTCGGATTCCTGTACGCGGCCGAAAATCCAGTGCAAGGACAGCAAGATGCAGGGTATCCGACTGGTATTGGTATCCAGAAATCTTTACTCATTCTGGGTGGTATCAATGCCTTGGGCTTCTTTTTTACGTTCCTTGTTCCAGAGACCAAGGGCAGATCTCTTGAAGACCTATCTGGTGAGAATGATGACCTTGCTGAAGATAGAATGGGTATGTCAAGGTCTAACAGGACCCAGCCGGAGATTGAGCTCTAAGTTGAATCTCATAGGGGGTGAACTCAATTGAATTCAGGGAGTCCCATATCAGACGTTGATGTTTAGGACGAACGAGCGAACACATGGAGTCCTCTAAAACGATTTTATAGTAACTCCTTGCATTGTGATGTAACTTGTAACAAAGTACTTGTGTACAGTACGTCTAAATAAAGCAACTTGATAAGCTTTTTGATGCTCGATAGGAACGAGAGAACCTTTTTTCCAAAAAATATATTAACAGTTTAGGCTTGGCTTTGATTCTATGAGGCTGGGCCTTTATGTATTGGAAGGCATGGTAAGCTTCTTCGCAGCATCCTTTCCTTAGCGAAATTTTCTCAGTTTCATGTCCAAATCCCACCTAATGCGAAATTCTTTTCATGAGGCTGGGCCTTTATGTATTCGAAAGCATGGTAAGCTTAACGTTTCTTCATTAGGATGATTAAAAGTTTCTACCACCATCCACTCTTTTCTTGGTGGAAGGATGGGCTCTTTGGGTGCGCACTTCCGGACTGCGCAGCGTCCTTTCCGTAGCGAATTTTTTCTCAGTTTCATGTCCAATGTTGGGGGGATGGATCCTGTTATTGCGAAAGAATAATTCATCTTACGCAAGGTCTTTGTTTTCAAGATTGCGTTGTTTTGTCCAAGTTCCCGTCTCGTTCAATTGGGACTTGCATGATGTTTCGTTGAAATCCGCCTCATTAATCAAATGCATCATGCGTGTCGTCTGCGTGAGCCAAAGAAAGTTTAAGAAACCCGTATTTGCGTTTTTAGATTTGGCGAAAATGTCTTTTAAGGCTTAGTGCACACTGCACACTCGGGATGGGAATGTGTCACGAATGGAGACTGGCTCCAATATTGAGGCAAGGATAGAGCGCCACTTCCATCCCCACCAATGGAGGCTGGCTCCAATATTGAGGCAGGGATAGAGCGCCACTGATGCTAGAACTGGCACGTCCATTTTTTGGAGGTTGTAGGTTTGAGCTCAATTTCGCGTCCAACCAATCTCGGTTTGCAGGCAACTTGGCTATGAGCATTGTTTTCAATGCTCTTCCACCAGTCCAGAGCCTCTTCCCAGCCAGTAAAACCGCTGTAGCTCCTTGGACGTTCGTCAGCTCTGCGCAGTTAGCATGCATTAAATACTTTCCCTCCTTTGCTCACGCGTAAAAACTCATTGAACTTTGAAGCTCCAAAATCGCACCAAATGCGCATTTTTGACTCTAAGAGTTAGTGCACACGGACCAGATGGAGCGCAACCTCTGAGGGTGCACTGGATGCGCTTCGACGCACTCTTGAATGGAACCTATTCTGTTCACGCGGCTTTTGAAAGTTCAATCTGTTCTAACCGGCTGTGCTGGTTGTACTTTCTGCACACCCGCTTACAAGCCAAGAGATGTTCTAACCGGCTGTGCTGGTTGTGTACTTTCTGCACACCCGCTTACAAGCCAAGAGACTGGCATGTGCCCGTAGGCAGCTATGGTCGACTAGCTATCTCCGGACACTGAGAATAGAATTGCATGGTGCACTGAGGACGCATCGTTGAGCATTGTGCAGTAAACCGCGTGCACAGAGCTGTGCTCCAGCCTGTGCGTGTGCTCCCGCCTGTGGGTGTGCACTAAGCCTAAACTGACACGAAGAGAAACGAGTCGTGCAGCGCGCGCGCGGGTTTGTAGGTCGGTTAAAGCAAGACAACTGCGGAACTCACTGGAAGGCTTGACTCCTGCCAAGATAGACCCTACATAGGTGAGCACTTGGCAGGGATAAGACCTTGACAGGTAGGCTGAGGTAACACTGTTGCTGGAACATGCATGGTAAACTATAAGATAAAACGTCGCAGCGTCCGTATTGCGAGTCGCGACGTTGATAAGGACGGTAGACCTCCGAAGCTGCCCTCCAATCTACATCTTGCAGGTCCAAGCACTCGGTGTCACTTTATTGAGATCTACGTCTGCGCGCATTGACAAAGGCTCCTGTGTCCTCAACCATGCAGAATAGTCAAGATTCAAGATGGCGAGTTCACACTGCACAGAGCGCCCAGTTGCTCAGCGAGCATATTTGCTGGGAATGCTCGGCAATTCTACTCCGTTTATTAAAGCTTATTGCATGCTCCGATCCCCGAAGGAGCCGCCTTGTGGTTTCAGCCTGTTGCAGCAGCCTGTAGTAATGTTACTTGCATAGTTTCAGGTTTTGTTTTCAGAGACATAGGCAAGGAGAAAGACAGCTGGATTCTGCAAGTTGGTGGGTACAACTCTCGCTCAACGTGCGCCCTGCTCATGCCACCCCGAATGCTCATGGGCGATGCGTGGGAAAGCGCTCCTAGTTGACGTGCAGGGGACGGACAAATTGTGATGGAAGCGATTGCAATTGTCGTAAAGAACAAGATGACTTAGGCCAGGAAGAAAGAATGGTAGCTTATTATTATAAGCTGAACATGAATGATATAGAAGGATTCAGTTGATACCTTCCGGACTCCTGAGTTCGTGTTCTCATTGTTTGCACACAAAACCTTGCTGATTCCTATCCTTGCAAAACTCCTATCCCGGAAATGTCCCCGCTAAGGACTTGTTCAAGCACGTGATCAGGCTGGTTGCAACTTGCAAACCTTTGGTGTTCTTCGAGCCAACCCGGTTGTCATATATGCGTACCTGCAAGTTGCAGTTTATTGACCAGTTGTGCCTACAGGAGTCACTCCTCATGATGAGGCCTGGTTGCCTCATGAGCCCCAACTCTGGAGGAGGGGTGTGTCTGGCAACCACAGAGACCGAAGTATAAGCAGTACAAGAAACACCAAGTGAAAAAGGTTTCAAATCGGAGTGCTCTCGTGAACAAGCTTTAAGACCCAGTCCCCATGCACCGGATGAGCATGCGTCCCCATTTTGTACATTATCGAGCACCGAATATCCTGGAGTAGGTAGCCCCCACGCATTGCCAGATGATTTGACTCTACTCTCCTATAAAACTATGGATTTTGGTCGAAAAGGTGGTGCATGGGTGTGGTGCAGAAGCGAGCAAATGGTAATGGTGCACAATGGATCACAAACCTGCAAGACAAAGTAAATGCACTCCAAAAATGCAATGAAAATGAAGGTGTGAGCTTTTAGGAGTGGATGGCAATATTTGGTAGCCTAGCTCCAAAAAAATCAGAGTTGGGTAGTGGCTAGTTGCATGGGGCTTCAGGAAAGGCTCCATATCTTCACAAGCTCTAAGAGACTATGGAATCGTGGTAGCTTTTGGAGTTACTAAGAACTTTGGGAGATGGTTGGATTTTTGGTCCAAATGGCCTTCCATGTTTTTAGGTTGTATTGGTCAAGCTGACTTAGTCAAGGAGTTCATTAAACTCTACATTCGAGAATTTGAAAATTTCCCAAGTTCCACTTTCTAATAAGAAGTTAAGATTTGACCATGTGGCTAAATGATAACCCCTTACTTGAAAGTGGGGCTTTGGAGGACTCCCTAATATAGTGTTTAAGGCGGATTCCACTTTCAGTGGCCAAATCTTAACCAAAGTACTTGAAAATTCCCTAATTCCCTAATAGAGTGTTATTAATGTTTTAAATGACTTTTAAATGTTAACTTAGTCTTCTGGCTATTCATCTACTCTTGCTTTTAGTAAAAGCTTCATCAAAAGTAGGACGTTAGTGGTTTGCCACAATGTTCGTTAATTAGGGCCAATGATCCTATTTCATACGTATTTGGTCAAGGTGACCCTATTAAGACTATCTTAACCAAAGAGAGAGGCATGAGAAGGCTTGAGGTATAGTTTTTATAAAAAGTCAAAACCCGCTGAGTTTATTAGGGGGTTGGTCATACCCCTAAAAACAAGATCATAGAAAAGGTGGCAAACAATTGGGACAAATTACCCTTGACCGATGCTGCACATAGAGCAAGAGTGGGCTACATATGGTTTTCCACTACAAGGAGGCACCTACTAATTAGGTCCTCTGCCTTCCCAATAATCAGACTAAAGTCCCTAAGTAAGACTTCGTTTGCGCTGCAATAGATGGGGCTTTCTGACCTGGCATGATTTCATTTCAGAACACGAGTTTGTTTCACTCCCACACTGCCAAACAAAGTGACGCCCTAATGAATGTCCAACAAGCTCTGAGAGTGGAGGAGAACTCCTTGGCATCACCCAAGAGAGCCACTCACCAATTACACCAACTTGGCCATGAGGCTAGACTTCCTAATTGCACCCTCTAGCTTGCGCCACCCTTCCATAGTAACTGGGCACTTCTAGAATAGATGCCGGATGACTTCAAAATATGACCCACAAAGAGGGTAGACAGGATTGACATGGAGTTTTTTTTATCTTTCACATGAGGAAAGAAGCCTTCTCCACCCTGCAATCTTTCCAGATCGACGTGAATATTTTCTTCCACAAGTCATGAGACCATCTCAATGACCATTTATGATCTAACTCAGGGGTGAGAGAATGTTCTTGGATTAGGTCTCTATAAGTGGATCTGGCTATGACCTTGTGGAGTGACGATTTCCCTATGTGCCACTGATTATGTATCCAAGCCACCAATATTATCTGATTTGAAGGCCACCAGTCCAGTACCCTCTCAAGAACTACCTTCAAGAGATCACATTCACCTTCTGTCAGAGCTTTGGAAGTTCTGATTTGCTCAATCAGCATCCAGTCCACTTTGGCATTGTCCCAAATGTTGCTTCAAGTTATGATACCTTTATTATACAATCTACGGGCTCAAGGAAGGTCATGTAGTGCAGATGGTCTCTCTAAGGGCCTGAATGCACGGCTCCACCAGATGTCAGCGAGGCTAGTATTGCCCTTGATCCCGGTTTGCCCTTTCCAACCTCGACAATCCCGAGACCATGTCGGAGATAACAACCTTGACCGAGAATGCGGACAACAACTATGTCATATGACTATAGGTACTTCCATGTATTGACCCGCTTCCCTTTGTTGGTGGCGAGAAAAAACTTGACACAATGAGTCCATGGGGATTTACCCTCAAAGAGGCAGGGAAGCCACTTGATTGGCAAGGAGACATTCTTGAGGCTAATATCTGGGATGCCAAGACCGCCCTGGTGTTTAGGAGCCTTCATTGCCTCCCATGGAACTCATTGCATCTGCCTTTTACTAGACGACTCAACCCATAGGAAGGCCCGGAAGAGTTTCTCTACCCCCAACCAATGCCCTTTCCAGATATTCCATACGGAAGCTACGTAAGTCATGGAAGCCACCAAGATGTGCATGATGATCATAAGTCATGCATTCCACCCAAGAGGGAGCCCATGCCAGTGCTTGAGCTTCTTTAGTTTATCTTTGAACCAATCAAAATGCATTTTGACTGAGATATCAATCCCCGCCGATGGTGCTCCAAGGTACCTCACGATGGTGCCCTTGGGATCAACTTCACCTGAAGATTAGTTACCCAGTCTAGAGGGGTGTCCCAATCCATCCTTAGTACAAAGGACTTAGACCAACTACAAACTGACCCAGAAGCTTTGTCGAATTGGTCAAGTCAATGGACCAAAGCATCAACACTACTCTCGACCTATTATGAGAATGTGATGAGGTCATCTACCACGAACATCTGAACAAGCAATTGCTCCCTCAAGGGGAGACTAAAGCCTAGTATCGTAGCATGAGAGGAGTCCTGTTTGAGGCATAATAGAAGTGGGACCGTGCCTATAGCAAACAATAAGGGTGCCAATGGGCACCCTTGCCTCACTGATCTGACCAGAGAAAAATTTCCCACTACCCCACCCTTCAAACACAGAGTTGCAGAGGTGTTCGTAAAGAGAGAGGACACCATGCAACCAAACCTAGACCCAAACCCGAAGCCAAGCTTTTTTGAAGTAAACAAGAGATAGTCCCATTTGAGCTTGTCATAAGCTTTGTCTAGGTCTATTCTGATGGCCATAATTTTTTGCCGTGGCTTTAGCCAGATCCAGTGTGGAAGAGACATTTAAAATACATTGCATGGATGTCTCTTCCCCTAACGAACCTGCTTTGCTCCTGGTGAACCATTGACGGGCAGACATCCTTCATCGTAGTGGTTATGGCTTTGCAATCACCTTGTATGAGGTGTCATTACAAAAAAATTGGACTAAAAAAGGGCACTGTAAGGGAGCCCTTGGGTTGGTGACATGGAAGAATAAGGTGAATAAAACCCAATAGAATATTGGCTGGTGGAGGGTAATAGAATATTGGAAGTGGCTTGACCTCTATTTCTTTATTCAATGACCCAAACAATGATGTGGAGCACCCACTTTATACCTCAACTCTCCCATCACGTTTTTTGACTGTAACCAAACTGAGAAACCTAGTTTCTCAACCAAACTTGTACCATTTGACTTGAAACCAAATCCTCCCATCCAACTACTACACTTCTTTCATTCTCTCTCATTCCTCTTCCTTCCCCCTCATTTCTAAGCACCATTTCGAATTTTTCTTTGCTTCAGCCCTCTTTTCCAATTTCTTGTTGGCTCTTGAGCCGGAAGCTTCTTTCTCTATTCATCCTCTCATGGGATGGACTCTCACGCCAAAATCTTGTCCCTTCTCTTCTCTACCTACATTTCAGTCCCATTTCACTCTCATTCTTTCAAAACTTTCAAGATTTTTGAATGAGATTTTACCTACCTTCTCCTTTTTCTATTTTGGGCGCTTCTCCTTCAAATCTTGCCACTTCCTCTCTCATTTGAGATCCTCCCATGATCTGAAATCATTTCATTCAGGAAGACAAGGCAATTAATGTTCTGAGCGAACCATGAATGATGCAAGGTGTTTGGAGCTTAGAAGGAGGTACTCAACGAGAATCTTTGAGAAAGGATAAAAGAAGATTGAATTTCAAGCATTCCAGATGCTGATGCATGAAAATCAATCTTTCTTAGTCACTTTTCTTGCTGCAATCTCTAAGGGTGTATGATTTTGAACCATTTGTGAAGGTTTGGGGTCCATCTAGACAGCTTGTATGGAGGTTTAGGTGAGATAATCTTTGGAACAATGCAACACGATGATTATGACAAGATTTGTTTGTTAATGATGTAACTTTAAAGAAATAGATAGTTAGTAGTTCATTTTGTGTAGTTGTGTTTTTTTGTTTTATTATATGGTTTGAAAACGTTGAAAGATTTGTTTGTTTTGTAAGAAATTTCTTGAGAAATGAGTCTTTTCCACTCTTGCTACTATCAATGGTTTTCTATAGAATATTTCTTGAAATAGATTTTGAGATGTTTTGGGAGCATATAATTTGTTTTGAAGCAAGAACCCCATCAACTTGATCATTCTTGGAACACATTTGGGACCACTGGGAGGGACAAGTTTGATCACATTTTTCTATCAAAGAACCTTGCTCCCTAGGGCGCCAACTCCATTTAGTAAGAAAACCTATCATAATCTTGAGTATGAGATGAATTTAACAATATGGCATGAGTAGAAATTATTCAAATTGACATGGTTGTGTTCTATACTAAAAGAGCTCTAAATATGTCTTTACACCTTGAAATTTGGGTAACACATGAAAAAGTTACATTAATTTGAAAGGAGATGGGTTTTCACATTTTAGTGTTTTTTTTGTTTTACCTTCCCTCATCCAAAAGACACCCCCCCCCCTTTGGCCTTGATCATTCCTGGAACACATTTGGGACCACTGGGAGGGACAAGTTTTGAAGATGTTTCGGGAGCATATAATTTGTTTTGAAGCAAGAACCCCATCAACTTGATCATTCCTGGAACACATTTGGGACCACTGGGAGGGACAAGTTTGATCACATTTTTCTATCAAAGAACCTTGCTCCCTAGGGCGCCAACTCCATTTAGTAAGAAAACCTATCATACTCTTGAGTATGAGATGAATTTAACAATATGGCATAAGTAGAAATTATTCAAATTGACATGGTTGTGTTCTACACTAAAAGAGCTCTAACTATGTCTTTACACCTTGAAATTTGGGTAACACATGAAAAGGTTACATTAATTTGAAAGGAGATGGGTTTTCACATTTTAGTGTATTTTTTGTTTTACCTCCCCTCATCCAAAAGACCCCCCCCCCCCCCTTGGCCTCACATCTTATGAAAAATATGTACAAATCTTAAAATCTTGCATATTTTTCAAAGTACATACCTTATATTTTATGGGAGGGGGGACATGAAATTTGCATATTTTTACCTTGCATATTTGAAAAATTTCAAGGAAATCCATGCATATTATATATGGACATTGTCCCCCCATACCTTAGATTTTGGACGAGGGTAGTAACATATTACATATTGAGTTGGCACCCCAAACCTTGCTACAAGAATCAGGTATTGTTCATTCATGTAGTTTTAGAATGTTTTTAGTTTTCAACTCAAATTAAGGTCTATCAGAGCAACTTGCATGGAGATTTAGGCTCGGGGGGTTCATCTCACAAAATTTTAGTGTACCACGTGCATTCAAAAGGAGCGGTATTTTAATTCATTTTTTAAAAATTTAACAGAATTACATTAACAGGAGGGGTTTTTTAATTCAACTTTAGAAAAAAATCACTTAGTTCATAAGTAAAGAGGGGTGTTTTATTGGGAAGAGAATTTTAGCTGAGGGGTTTGTTTAATGTCCCTTGAATGCATGTGATACATACGGTTTCTTAGTAGTGCATCCCTCGAGGATTCAGGTGAGAAAACCTTTAGAACAATGCAAGACAATGAAAATAACGAGATTTTATGATGCAACTTTGAAGAACCAATTAATTTGTAGTTTGTTTTGGTAATTGTGGTGTTTTCTTTTAATACATGATTTGAAGAGAAAGAAAGATTTGTTTGTTTTAAAAGATAAACTCTAACTATTGAGGTTTTTTACAGAAGATGGTTTGAAATAGATTTGGAGTTGTTTGGAAGCATATAACTAGTTTTGGAGAAAAATTCATCAACTTCAGCATCTTGGATTACAAGAGGGACCATTGAGAAGGACAAGTTTGATCACGTTTTTCCTTCAAAGATCCCTGTGAGGTATTGTTCATTCACATAGTTTAATAGAGTTTGATGATAAGTAAATGTTTTTTTGAATTTGTAGATTTCAATTGTTAGATTTTGCACGCAATTGGGCTTTTTCATTTTTGCTTGGTTTGATACTTTTCTGAAACATGTCATGTTTGTATATTGTTTGTTGATGTCAACGCTATATTATATTAGGTGGAAAGTGTATGAAATCATGCAAGCCCCTTGGAATTAAAAAAAGGTGCATATCCATTTTCAAATTGATGCAGAGAATGCACCATTTTTAAAGAGGAAAGAATTTTCCTTAGAAAGTAAAAGTGATTTAGTAGCTCTTTGAAATCAAGAAAAAACACATATGGATTTGTGGTTAGAAGGGAAAATAATATCTAGTAGATACACGAACTTGTCAGACTCCTCATTTCCATGGATTGATCAGCTTAATAAAGTTCCTGTGTAAGGGTGACAATGGTTTGTTAGGATATTATCGAAGGTTGATTGGTCATGGAGCAAGTAGCCTTCATAGCCAATATCAATCTTTGCTTGATGAAAGAGACAAAAGGATCGCAATGTTGGAGGCTTGGAATCAACATTTGGTATCATCTATGCAAGCTACAAGTGTCTAAATGTCTACATATGATGGCATAGATAAGAAAAACCAAGAAATATAGGTAAAGGTTCAAACATTAGATGCTCAATTGGGAGAGAGCACTATAAATGCAATTCACATATAGACGCAAAACACAGCTCTAAAGGATGAGATCAAAAAGTTAGAAAAAACATCATATTCATTAAGGATACTCTAATGGGTCCAAAACTACGTAAGAGGAAATTGCGTCTAATGGATGAAATATCCAAGAAAAGTGGTCACTGAAAGCATCGAGTGAGAGCTTGTAGGAGTGTTTCAGAACTCATGTCTATCCATGATGAATACTATGGTGCTATGGGTGAAGTGTTTACAAAAAAAATGTTGGAGTCTCTTACATAACATCCAAAATTCAAAAGTCTAAAATCAGAGATAACATCTGAGTCAATGAACAAAGTTGTGGAGCATTTCAATGCAACTATTGCACAGGGAGTTTGTGATACTGTAGGGATAAGTACAAGGGAATATGCTCATATTTAAGAGCATGTCTTTCTGTAGGAGAAAAAGTTAAAGCCCCGTTTCCTAAACCAACTGATGTTGATAAGGCCATGCATGCACTCAATTTGGGCATACTTGATTTAGTCGGTGAGCCCCAGCATGTATGTAGTACACTAACTTTGAAAACAAAGGTTGGAGAGTCTAAAGAAGTGGAATTGACAGTCAACAATAACTTTGTGATGGATGTTCGAAGAGTTCTGCAAGCCATGGTGAAGTTTTATGATATCCTATGGAGGAATGCAATGGTACTCTGAAGATTATACTAAAGTTTGATGAAAGTGAGGTGGTCAAAGGTTAAAAACTAGAAAGAGTTAGTTTGACAATGATGAATAGAATACTGGACCTTGAAGTTGAGCTTGCTGATGTAAGACAGTTTAGTGTGCAATCAGAATAGGAGATTTGGTGGTTGGCTCTCTTTGAGGTATGATGGAAGTTTGATTTTTAATGCAGTAATGTAAAGAGACTTAGAATATTTTGAAATAGTTCATGTGAGTTTTTTTTGTAGGTGCCAAAAGAGTCATATTCAATTTTGAAGTGGTTTTTTTACCAAACCGATATCCCAAGTGAGATCAAAGGTCATAACAATGGTGAGCTACTTGAAGTTGAGGGCTATGGATCGTAGTGTGTAGAATGGCATTTGGATTCTAACCTCAAGACTATTAAATGTATGTTTAATGTGGCACATGGAGCAAATACAAGCCATCCTTGTCGACTGTGCAGGCAAATGAGAGTACCTGCAAAGGGTGGTAAAAAGAATCAAAAGCAATGGGCCTCTGTGACAAAATATGAAGAGGGGAGAGGAGAAGAGTGGAGATGAGGAGAGAGGGCATAGCTAGAGAGCACACCACAAATGACTAAGTATACACTAGATTTAGTTGAAAAAATAGAATACATACAAACCCATTTAGGGTTAGGGTTAGGGGATTTAACCCTTTCCTTTATAGCACTCTATAAGGTTAGTGCTATGCACATATGATAACATGCTGGTGCTATGCACACGTGATCACATGATGTTGAGCGTGAACTCTCAATACCTTTCCTCAAGATCAACATCATGAAGTAGGCCTTCCCTCAAGATGACGATTCTAGGGAATTGAAGACAGAGCATTACATTCCATCACACCCCTTTAGAGGGAATGTCCTTTCTTTGCCTCAAACTAAGAGCTAGTCGGTGTTTCTCCAATAGCACTTTACTGAGTGGTTTGGTAAAGATGTCTGCAACATTCTCTTTGCTATCACAATGGTGCAGTGTGATGTCACCAAGTAGCACTCTTTCTCTGATGAAGTGCTCTCTGACATCAATGTGCTTTGTCCTAGAGTGATAACACATGATTCTTGGCCAATGCTTGAGCCGATTGATTATCACAGTATATTGTTGTTGGCTTTGACTCATCAAAGTAATTTGTTTCTGACAATAGTCTTCTAAGCCATATAGCCTCACATGCACTTGTAGTGAGTGCTCTATACTCTGCTTTAGTCGAAAGCAAAGAAACAGTTGGCTGTTTGTTTGACAACCATGATATAGCACCTTGACCAAGGAAAAATGCATATCCCTGTGTCGATCTCCTGGTCTTATGATCTTCGGCATAGTCACTGTCACAGTATGATCTTCAGCATAGTCAGTGTCATAGTATCCATGCAACCGTGGTTGACTGCCTCTGTATTCTATCCCAAACTGTCTTGTATCTCTAATGTATCTCAAGACTCTTTTGGTTGCATTCTAGTGAGACTGTTATAAGAGATTCGATGAGCTACCTATAGCACCTATCATTGACTGTAGGCTTTTTTGAATCTTTAGTAAGTTTCAAACTCTGTTCCATGGGAGTGGCTGCAATCTTGCAATCTGCCATATGAAACTTCTTTAGGAGACTATCAACATGCTTGAGTTGACTCATGAATGTGCTATTTGAATCTCTCTAGAACTCAATTCCAAGACAATAGTGCATAAGTCCAAGATCTTTCATGTCGAACTCTACATATAAGTTTTGTTTCAATTTTCTAATGAAGCTATCCTTGCTTCCTGTCACAATCAGATCATCTACGTACAAAAGTGCAATAGTAATGTCATCCCCTTCAACTTTGTAGTAGAGAGTATGATCTGCATTGGACTTCATGTATCCCAGATCAGCAAAATACTTGTCAATTCTACTGTACCAACTTCTGGGTGCTTGGGTTAAGCCGTAGAGACTTTTCTTGAGATGGCAAAACTTATTCTCCTTTCCTGGTTCAACATAACCTACTGGTTGTTGCATGTAGACTTCCTCGTCTAGGTAACCATTGAGAAATGCATTCTTGACATCGAGCTGATACACATCCCATCTGTTGAGTGTCGCTAGTGATATCAAGAACCGTATGGAATCCATCTTTGCTACTGGAGCATAAGTCCAATCATAGTCCTGACCATATTGCTATGCAAATCCTTTTGCAACTAGTCTAGCTTTGTATCTTTGAATACTTCAATTCGGATTGTACTTCACTTTGTATACCCATTTGTTTGCTATGGCCTTCTTTCCTGGTGGAAGGTCGCATAATTCCCAAGTATTATTCTTATACAAAGCATCCATTTCTTCATTCATAGTAGTTTGCCATTCTGGCTTGTCTACAGCGTCTTTGAAGTGCACTGGATCTTCTGTAGCCATGATGGTAGTCATAAGAGCATAGTTGGTGGTTTCCACCTAAATTGCTTTGCCTTTCTGAGCATATGTCAATCTGGCTAGAGGTTTGCTTTCCCTAGTAGACCGTCTAAGCTGCTGTGGCTCTGCTTGGGGTGGTGTTGGTAATTCTTGCTCTTCTTCATCAACCTATTCTGTAGATGACTGTGAAGTCAATGCTTCTATCTCTTGTGTAGGTGAGGTTTTCCAATCTGATTCCTTATCAAAGATTACATCTCTAGAGATAATGACTTGTGGTTGATGGGATCATACAATTTGTATGCTTTGCTTTCTTCACTGTAGCCAACCATGATGCATTTGCGTGACTTCGCATCCAATTTCCTTTGATGATCATCATGTATGTGGGCATATGCTATGAAACCAAATATGCAGAGATGCCCAATGTGTGGCTTGTGTCCAGTGAATGCTTCATAAGGAGTCATACCCTGTATTGGTTCGGTAGGAAGCCGATTAAGCAAATAGTTTGTAGTGGCTATTGCTTCTGCCCAATACTGATTTGGAAGATTCTTTTCACTAAGCATTGCTCTAGCACTGTCTGTTAAGGTCCCATTCTTCCTTTCAGCTCTTGCATTTTGCTGAGGAGTATCTACACATGTGAATATTCTTCGTATGCCATGATTTCTGCAAAAGTTCATGAATGCTGAAGACATATATACACCTCCTCTATTTGATCTCATGACCTTGATCTTTCTGCCTATCTCATTTTCTACCATGGCTTTGAATCCTTGAAATCTGGAAAACACTTCAGATTTCCCTTTCAGAAAGTAGACCCAACAATATCTGCTATAGTCATCGATGAAAGTCAAATAGTAAAGTGAACCATTGATGCTGCGGGTCTGGGCATAACCCCATACATCTGTATGAATTAAATCAAGGATACCTTGTGCATGAGAGGTACTTCTAACAAAGTTGGTTTGCTTGTGTTTGCCGAAGCAGCATGCTTCATAAAATTTTCCAAGAAACTATAGCGTCGGAATCCCAATTGCCATATTCTGATTCCTGAGATCTAACAAGTACTTGAAGTTGACATGACCATGATTCTTATGCCATTTTGCAGATAGTGGCATCTATTGCAGTTGAGCTAACATGGCATTCTTATTTGGTACTGTAGCTAGCATTCTGTATAAGCATCCTTCCTTGACACCTTTTGCTACTAGTTGACATCTTTTGGATTTATCTTTGATAGTGCATTTATCATCGTCGAAGATCACTCGATAATTGTGTTCTGTCATTTGACCTACTGACAAAAGGTTCTTGCTGAGCTTCAGAACATAGAGTACATCTTTCACTAATCCTTTCGTACAAGTGAAATTGTTCATAGGGATAACACCTGTCCCTTGAACCGGATTCGATGTATTGTCTGCTATGTAGATGATATTTTTTTGACCTTCTAATGGCTTCATTTCTGTGAACCATTCCTAATGATTTGTCATGTGAGATGATGCACCACTGTCGATATACCAAGGATCTTGTTCCACTTGGTCGACTTGATAGCTGAAATCCTCTTTGGGATTGAAAACAATGTTTGGATACACTTTATCATTCTACTGCATTTCCTTGCTTGCAAGAAACATATTCCCATGTTCATTTGAAAAATGACTGTGACTAGAATGTCCACCACGATGATTTCCTCTGCCACGGAAATTCCCTCGATTGCTGCTGGATTGACCACCTTGATCGTACTGCTTCTTGGGGCAATCTCTTTTATAGTGTCCAAGCTTGTGACAGTATTTTTAATTCCTACACTTGAAATTGAATAAATTTTACTCTCCATTCCCACAACCCCCTCCAACTTGCCCCTGCCACTCCATTTGTGGAAAAAATTACGGTTATGGTTTTCTAACATAGGGAAAATAATAGGTTTATGGTTTTTATTCAGCCCATAGGGAATACAATTAGTTTTAGGGTTTTCTCACAAATGAAAATTACTCTATTAAAAAATAATTTCTTGGAGGGACAAAGCCCAGTTTCTCTTACTAATTCCTAAAAAGTGATGTTTTCTTAATTTATATAATCTTTGGGTTTTGATGTGATATGTTGGTTGCAGGATATCTTATGGGTTGATGAATATGCAAGACGCAAGGGTGGAACCAAAGGGTCTTTTGGTGGGGGGATGGCTTCGATTGGCCACTACATCAGCAGAGTGGCTCAACACATTTTGGTCTTCCATCGACAATTATTGCCAGATGGAATTTCAGGGTTCTCAGTTGGATGGTGAAGATGAGGCCCATCTATCCTACTACAGATCGTGTTATTTTGGTTAGGCATAGTGTAGCTTTATTTTTTTTCTCGGACACATGATCCGGTCCTCTCCATATTATCATAGCTATTGCAGGGTTAGCTGGCATTATAGATCCCCAAGCTATAGAGAATGAAATTGTGCAACCCTCTCTCCTTCAGCAAGCAAAAAAGGAATCTGAACCAAGCAAGAAGCATAGACTAGAGTAGCTTGTGCATTAAAGTGGGTGCTCTTTGTGATACTACTCTATGTCAATAAAGAATACCATTTTCAAATTATTTTCTCTTCTCACTACGGAACATTGTTTCCTTTCCATGTTAAGTAAAATTGAGTATTATTTCCTTTTGCATGTTTCATTGAGATTCATGTTTCATTGAGATTCATGTTTCCTTTCGAGAGAGATTCACTGTGAGAGATTGTGTGAAAGAGAGAGAGAGAGATTCATGTTCATGCCTCTCATTGAGAGCTTTGTTTGTTGAATAGAGAGAACTCTCCATGAGAGAGAATAGAGAGATTGGCTTCCTTCTTAACAAGCCTCAAACCCAATAGAGCTCTACGCCTAAGGAGAGACCTAAGGAGATCTCAGCTCCTTCAAATCCACCAGCCTCTATGAGCATCCTCGACTCCTAGTCCTCCATAGTGGGGAAGTGGCTCCGATGACTTCCTCCTCAAGCACATGCAACGGTTTCCACTGCATGACTCACGGGTCTTCTCAGCCATCATCAAACTTGGTATGCCTTCTTCAGAGCACAAAGCTCTTAGCTACCTCCAACGAGCGTCAACACACAGCTAGTGCAGGCCTCCATCAATGGTCCTACTGACTATCGACACAGTGCATCAGCACACGGGCTGCAACAACTCTTGTGCTATTCACATCGTGCTATCGACTGGCCTGGACTTCCAAAGGTCCAAAGCAATAGTTGGACTAAGGCTCCAATGCGGCGCCTTCTACACAGTCTCCATTCGTCAACTCTCTCGACGACGCTAGTCAGCTACACTATGAAGTCAGAGCTCGACTCAGCTATCTCCATCGACCCAACTAGCTAGCTCCTTGCAGTCGACGGAGAAGACAACAAAATCTCTCGTTCTTCTGCCTTCTCTCGTTCCTTCTCTATGGCTCGTCGAACTTGATTGTATATAGATCTTTCCAAGCCTTTTTTGGACTCAGCTAATTTACAGAGTAACTCTTCTAATTTATGTCGCCTGCATAGAGTTATACATTGCAGCAATGGTGCTATTTCCTAAATGTCCTAACATCTCTGCTTGGGCTCTGCACATCTCGCTTGCTTGCATAGCCATTAACTGAGCATTGCTTAACCGATTGTAATAACCAAGCAACCTCGCATGTCCATTTCCAACAAACCAAACTAGCTCATGCATTGTATGGAAAGGAGGGCTCTTTTGGTTGCCAGGATCTAAAGGATACAAGGATCCTTCTACCCAAAGGTCGAGATGCTCCTTTCCTTGCGAACAAAGACTTTGGATTTTGGAAGCTCCCCTCAATCCTAGACTACGTGTGCTTGCATATTCAGCCTCCAACTCTAAGTGAATCTGGTACTTGTTGCAGATGTCCTCGAGTGGTGCCATGACTAAAGGAGTGTAGAGAGGGAGAAGGTGTGGTGATACAGGCTTGAAGGACTAGCACACAGGAAGACGGAGGGTGAGGAGGAGGAGGGATGGGGGAGGGAGGACCGGGAGTTGAAGAGGAGGAAAGGGGGACAGACCAGCAGGTGTGGAGGGTGAGGAGGAGTAGGTGTGGAGGAGGAGGGAGGGAGGAGGGAGGAGTAGGAGGGAGGGGGGAGGAGGAGCAACAGTGGAGGAGGAGGGAGGGGGAGGGGAGGAGGAGTAGGCATGGAGGAGGGAGGGAGGGGGAGGGAAGGAGGAGCAAACATGGAGGAGGGAGGGAGGGAGTGGGAGGAGGAGGAAGGGGGAGGAGGGAGTGAGGAGGGGGAGGGGAGGAGAGGGGAGGGGGAGGAGGGAGGGAGGGAGGGGGAGGAGGAGGGAGGGGGAGGAGGGAGTGAGGAGGGGGAGGGAGAAGGGGGAGGGAGGAGGGGAGGAGAGAGAAGCAGGGAGTGAATTCAAAATTCAAATTTTGAATTTTGAATTTTTTGGTTCCCACCTAGGAGAAAGAGTTGTGTAAGAGGTGGGGTCACTTTTGGGCTTAACCCACCTAGGTGAGGGGGGGTTAGGAATTTTCGGGGCCTACCTTGGCCCTTTCATTAGGACTAATCCATTTCTTAATCCATTCCTTATGAGGCCCTTTTGAGACCCCAATTCTCCCCAAATGTATTTTCCTTTATTGCCTACAACTTGCAAAGAAATAAAAAAATATGGAAGTGGAAGAAACCAACTCAACCTAGCATTTCTTCCACTAGTAGTTGGCTTCATAGCATTTCTCACATCATTAAACCTATATGATTCACTTATCTCCATGCTTGGAAGTGGTCATTCTAGACTATCAAAAGAAGGCAAGGGAAGAGATTCTAATCTACCATACTATCCTTGTTCATCTGGCACAATGAACATTGAGTCATAGAAGAAGATCCCATCCCTTCTTAATTCTGATGGTGTGCAACCTTCATACTGAAGATTCTCGATCTCAACATGGAGAACATGCAACACCCTAGTTATGCATGTTGCAGGCTCCCACTCTTTGTAAGTAGATGGACATAAATCCGTAAAACAAATATAAGGCATAAGATAGTTGTTTCATAGTCCGAAATAAATGCAAATACTCTAAAATGCAAATGAAGTACTAGTAAACTTCGAAAAACTTACAATTGGGCCTATGATATGGAAGTCCTACATTTGGATGCATGTATACGTTTGCATGGGTAAAGACATGCTGAATATATACTTGTGTCATTGTGTTACTGCCAGGAGAAATTTTAAAATCTAGGATCCTACCCTTCCAAGGTTTGGAGATGTCCATTGCATTCTTCTGATCCACTTTGTAGCACCCACGATTAGTGGGTTGCATTGTGATCCAATAATATTTCTTGTAGAGCTGAGGAATCCATTCCCCATGCTCATCCTTAACATTCTTCAATACAACATACTATAAACTACTTCTTTATCTATCATTTTCTACTTACATAGTTTCTGCCCCTGTACCATATGATCTCTTTCTACCTCTTTCTACTTCCATAGACCCTCAAAATTTATGTCTTCTCTTCTCTCTTTCTCTATCTCGCTCTTTCTCTGCAAGTCTCACTCTCTCTCTCTCTCTCTCTCTCTCTCTCTCTCTTTTAACTAAACCTCTCACAAAAACAAACAAAACATTATTTCAAAAAACATAGAATACTTCTCTCTCTCTCAGTTTGTATTCCAAGGTACCCCTCACACAAACAAACATCAAATTATTTTGAAATACTTAGTTTAAGATATGCTCTCTTCTTGCTCTAATTCGCCATAAATAAACAAAGAAAACATTATCAATATCATATCACTCTCTCTCTCCCTCCCAAAACTCTTTGATTAGGATCTCTTTTTCTTCCTTCTTTTTCAAATACTTCTAAAACCTAGTAGCTTGAAATACAATCTCTATCTCTCTCCCTCAATCATCCCCTCAAACAGAAGAAAACATAGGGGTGTGTGCATGATTAGGTGGACTTGATAGCTGTGTCTTAGACATCACTACAAAGTGGTAGCCACTGTGTTACTACTTGGTACAGGGAAAGCCATGCAATTGGGAAAGGGAATCTACTATGTATAGTAGTGACCACGTGGAAAGCTGCCAGCAAGATTTGAATTCTTCCACCCCATGGTTTGAATTTCACTCAATTTGCAGCTCAGATCTCTCTCTCTCACACATGAGCTCTCTCTTAGTCCTCTGTACCATGCTCCATTGAAAGGTTTGAAGGTTTGGCCTACAAGCCTTTTTTATATTTTCATGGATCAACATTGATGATTGTATGCTCCTACCCCTCATTGTTGACGCCCAATTCTGGGTACTCTAGTAGAGAGCTCACCCTGAGAGGTGGGCTTTGGGACAGCCATCCATCATTTCCTTTCGACGCCTTATCTTCTCAAAGTTTCTAATAGATGGTTCTTTTATCAGAAAAAAAAAAAAGAAACAAGCATAAGGTCTTGGCATATCAACAGCTTATTATCAGTGATTTGTCTCTCAGATCTATCTATTCTCTCTCCACATCCACATTACATTGTTCCCTCTCCACACAATGTTCCCTCCCCAAGACCTCTCCACTATGAATTGGTGTGCACGACAACATCATTAGTAGCATTTTCTCGGGACATCATCAAAATGAGAGGTTTGCACCTTCTATTGAGCTTACCATTATTTCCTTGCATAGTGAAACTCCACACTAGAGACCTCTCAGTTTGTATGTGTTTTAAAACCTCTCAATTTCTATTCAGCTTGTCGTTATTTCCTTGTGTAGTGAAACTCCATGCCAAAGACCTGAGCTTCAAAGGCATTTTGGCAAAAAATTCTAAAAATGTAGGCATGCAAAAAATGTGGTAAGAGAGTGTTCAGCGCATTGACAAGTGATGATAATTTATTGGAATCGTTGTTTGTATTTGGCTCTTTCTAATGTAGCAGTGCGCTTCTAATGCTAGATGAATTTGAGTGCAGCTAAAAGCACCTAAAAGCTTCTAGTTATAGGCACAAACATTGCAAAAGCTAAGAGAATGGTGGCCTAGTAGATTGCAAAAATTATGAGAGTCTGATGAGTCCATCAACAAGATTATTGAGAACCTCAAGTGAGATGTGGCTTGGCTTGTGCTCATCTAAAGATATTAGACCATGTGATTCAAAATTGTTACACTTTAGGCTGCTTCTACTGTTTTGGTTTTTTGGTTCTCTTGGAAGACTACCCTGTATGGCCTGTGTACTGAATGTTATGACCATTGAGGAATTATAAATGCAAATACCATAATTTCTTTGCAAAAGAAAAAAGGACTGCTCCTCACTATTGCAACTATACAATCGTGGGGAGCTTGTTTCCACTTTGGTTGTTTTCGTTGCAAAAATGCATACCGAGATGAACCTATGCACTGTGTGTCATTTTGGTGGCTCACTAGAATGTGGGACATGCAAACAGGCTCTTATCAAGGAGTATAAGGCAAGGAGAAAGTGTGAATACCGAATTAAGGTAAAGCTACAAGCAAACTCCATGGACTTGAATGTTGCAAAGCGCCGAAAGATTTCTCTTAATGTTGTGAGGTACTTCAAGCGATGTACACAAGGTCTACATGAGGAGGCAAAGGTTGAAATTTCTAGGAGTGTTATTGAGCACCCAATATTTTGAGAGATGTAGGGTTCATGTTCACAGGCGGTTGCGGATCATGAAAAAGGTTTATTGATAAGCGGCCTTCAAAACACCCTCAAGTACATGAAAAATCCCAAAAGCTCTAAAGAGTTATTTCTGAAGAGGGCAAACATGATGATGGTCATGAATACCAAAGCCCAAGCTAGGAAACCAAATATTGCAGCTGCATCAAGACTTCTAGGTGTGTATCGTAGGAACTTCTATGATGCTAGATCTCAAATGTGTTAGGAGATGATACCATTGCATTTGTGTGAACGAAAACTATGCATAAAGGGTGCAATTACAGAAGAGGTGAAGGATTTGGTGCTATCATTCTAGACCAGTAATACATGTGTCTCACCCAATAAGAAGGATGTCTATCAAAAGAGTATAGGGAGAAAGACTTGCAGGAAACACCGAGTGCATTTTCTTAAGCAGCCTCAGATTGGTGATATTCCTTTAGGTTGTATCCCTTCAAGAATCATAAGCTCATTCCTTACTTCTCTATGGTATGCTGTTAACAAGTTGATGGTCGCTTTTAGGTTCTGTTTTCGTTAGCTACATGTTAGCTACCATTGGCTACATGGTAGCTACCATTATGACTTGCTGCAAATAAGTACCTGTTCATTACCGTTGTGTTGTTAGATGATCACTGCTCTGCCTTTCGGTAGCTATATGGTGGCTACCATGGCCTGAATTGCTATGACTTGCTATGACTACTTACCGAATGATGTGATTAGCTACCAAGTGCTGCCAGTAGCACTCAAGTTGGAGTTAATTGAGTGGTGGTTATGTAATAACTAACTACTAGCTACCACATCTATTAATTGAATTGCTATGACTTGCTATGACTACTTACCGAATGATGCGATTAGCTACCAAGTGCTGCCAGTAGCACTCAAGTTGGAGTTAATTGAGTGGTGGTTACATAATAACTAACTACTAGCTACCACATCTATTAACTATGAGTGCTATGATTGTTCTACTAGATCATAGCCACCACTAAATGAATTGGTATCTATCGTTAGGAATCCATTGCTGGCACTTAGCTACCGAGTGCTACTAGTAGTATTGAAGTAGGAGCTCTGTAAGTGGTTAGGAAATAATTGAGTAGTAGATACCATGTCTATTAAGTATGAGTGCTCTTGTTCTTGTAGCAAGTGGTAGCCACCACCAATTGGCATGATAATTGTCATTAGGCACCCATTGCTACCATTATCATGGGTGGTGGCCAATTGCTTGAGTAGAACATCATCCGTTGGGTCGAGTGATGTCGGACAAATCATTGACCGAGACAAATTCAGCATGTTCTTATACTTGGTGTCATCAACTAGCAACACTCGTATGTTCTCCACTCAGGATTCCTCGCAATCAAGTCCTTCACATGTTTCATGAAGATTGGCTTGTTGTGGTCCTTTTGATCCAAGCCATGTACTTACGTGAGTGTGAAAGATGCCTCCATGCAATTCTCCTATGATAGAATATCGCTCCAAATACTCAGATGCAAGTTCTCAAACCAATCTTCCAATGTGCGATGAATATTATTTTTCATGCAAGATGACCATACGCATAGAATAAAATCACTAGAGCAATAATGAACAAACTACTCCACATCAGGCCGGATGATGTAAGTGAAGGCATGGCTTGTGCAGAATTGCTTTTTTACATGGTGAACCTTGTATTTAAGTGTAGCTGCCTTGAAATCAACATTCTCCTTCACGCCCCAAATTTGTATGTACCTTAGCAAAAGTAAACCATTCATATCTAGAACTAGCACTTTAGGTTCTGCAATGTGAATAGTCTTTTTGAGAGAAGAAAATGCTTCCACACTCTGCTCTTGAATTTCATTGGCATTCTTGATATGAGCAAGTCTCCTTTCCACAATTGCAAGTGTGCCTCGTGGGGAATCCTGACCACACTTGCTTCTCGTTTACTATTTGGTGAGATTTTTGGGGAATCCACAATAATTTCTTCAAGTTCATTCTTTGGCTGATATGCACCCGTGCCTCCCTCTCGTGTGCATGGTGGATCACACCCAATAGCCATAGCTTTTATGGCACTAAGTACATCCCCACATGGATGCAACATGTGTAAGCCAAAACCTTGGTCCTTGCAAGAGTCTAGGACCATTGCCATGCCTCTGTGTTCCCATGGCAACTTCAAGAAAAATTCTGGCACAAATCACTCGGCGTCTTCAGAGCAATCCTCAACACTCCCCTCTTGTTCATTTCTTTGTTGATATGTAGCCTTGCTTTCCTCTCGTGAGCCATGTGTATCACACCCTACTATTGCAGCTTTTATGGCACACAGTATATCTCTGACTGCACGATGAAAGTCCAAGCCAAAACCATTGTCCTTGCAAGCATCCAAGAGCACTTCCATGCCCTTCACTCCCCATGGCAATTTCCAGCAATATTCTATAACATAAATCTCTATATCATGAGACATGACATTATTTACAGCTACTTGTACAATCAAGGTTACATATTCATGATGTACAGGATAGGGAGTACAAGGAACATATGTCAAAGTGCTCCATTACAATGAACAAGACAACTTTATTGGATAATGGGCTAGAAGAAAAGACATTGAAGAACACAAAATTCCATTGAAAATGATTGTCGGTGGGATATTACAACGCCAAAAGTAACCATAGTCTTTTGATAGAGATTTTTTTTTACAACATTAGCTTCCGATAAAAACAACTAGGAAGGCAAGCGTCTTTTGGCCTTGGAAGTAGCAGCACCTTCCCTTGCATCTTGACTAGTGTCATTCTTCGTGGTAGGTTCAATTGTCATGGTAATTTCTCCTACAAGAACAATCAATTAGTAAATGGATAGAAGACACGTCCATCATTACCAAAGAAGGGAAAATGACAACTAAATTCACCTCTTCCAAACTTTCGTTTCGTTGTTTTTCACAATAGCATCAAGGTCTCTGCAAGTGTAGGGCTCCCCTTGCTTCCATTTCCCTATTTTGAACCAGCAGGTGTCTTCTCGAAAATCTAAGGGATCCGGTCACTTATATCTACTAAATTTGAACCACCAAGTGTCTTTGTCACATTGTCTCCCAACACCTCCATGCTGTCGGTAGGAGAAATTGGATTTGGTGCATCTGATTCTAATCGCTCCACTATTTAAGAAGTATGACTACCATCTACCTTGTCCAGAGAATCCAGTTCAATTGAAGGGATGCCATATCTCAAATTTTTGAGAAAATCAAGCAAATCTCCATCAACAATAGTAGTATTGACCGATTCACCCACTACCAGATATCCAAAAACAAAAGATGTAAGGACTACTTCAAGTAACATCTGTATACATTCAATCATGTTGTCAAAAAAGAAGAAGGAGTAACCAGTCATGTCTTATAGCATTTTGAGGAACCTCATCAACAATAGCTAATTTCGGCTCATAGCTTTCTTTTTTAGGTGTCTACAATTCTACATCATGAAGATACTTGTGAGATATGGAATGGCAAAGTATCACACAAGGTACTAGTCAGACACAAATCTACTTGCCAACCAAATAAAAAATATGAATGTAACAATTTCATTATAGGCAGTTACAACTGTATACAAAATCCAACACCGTGAAGAGGTACCTATAAAAGGAATTTTAGCCACCATTGTGTTGTAGCCATCTAGTGGTGGATAGTAGGTAGCTACCTATTCCGTGGAGTAGCTACCATGATGACATAGCTATCTATCCACCATGTAGTACCTACCATGGTGTTGTAGCCACCATCAAGTAGCTACCATGGTGACCACTACTCCTTAAGTTGTAGCTATCTATGCACCATTTGGAAGGTACCAGACATCAAGTCATAACTATGTATCCACCATGAGGTAGCTACCACTGTGTTGTAGCCAACTATCCACCATGTGGTGGACAACAGCTAGCTACCTATTCTATGGAGTAGCTACCATTGTGACATAGCTATTTATCCACCATATAGTACCAACCATGGTGTTGTAGCCACCATGAGGTAGCTAATATGGTGACCATTTCTCCTTAAGTTGTAGCTATCTATGCACCATGTGGAAGGTACCAGACATCAAGTCATAGCTATGTATCCACCATGAGGTAGCTACCACTGTGTTGTAGCCATCTATCCACCATGTGGTGGGCAGTAGGTAGCTACCTATTCCATGGAGTAGCTACCACTATGACATAGCTATCGATCCACCATGTAGTACCTACCATGAGGTACCCACCATGAGGTAGCTACCATGGTGACCACTACTACTTAAGTCGTACCTATCTATGCACCATGTGGAAGGTACCAGACATCAAGTCATAGCTATGTATCCACCATGAGGTAGCTACCATTGTGTTGTAGCCATCTATCCACCATGTGGTGGACAGTAGGTAGCTACTTATTCCATGGAGTAGCTATCCACTATCATAGCTATGTATCCACCATGTAGCACCTACCATGGCATTATGGCCACCATGACATAGCCATGGTGCCCACTACTCGTTAAGCCATAGCTATCTATGCAAAGTTACCAAACGTCAAGTCACAGCTATGTATCGAGCATGAGGTAGCTACCACGATGTTGTAGACATCTAGTGTGTGTTAGCTATAGCATTTGTGGGAATGCCTGGTAGGTAGCATTTGGTGGGCAGGTAGCCAACTCCTAGATCTTCTCTACTACATACACTATGTTGTAGCTATCTATGCACCATGTACTAGCAGTAGCTATGTTGTAGCTACCAATTTCTGTCTGGCAACAACTGCCAGTAGAAGATTGCTAAGTACTAGCCACCCTCAGGGGATGCACTACTAAGAAATCCAAGGTATCACGTGCGTTCAAGTGGTATTTAAAAAACCCCTCAACTAAATTCCCCCCCTAATATAACCACCCCTCTTTACTTGTGAACTAATAGATTTTTTTTAAAAGTTGAAAATAAAGAAGCCCTTATGTTATTGTAATGCTGCTAAATTTTTTCCAAAAGTGGGATTAAAATACCCCTCGTTTTGAATGCACGTGGTACACTAAATTTTTTGAGGTGAACCCTGAATTGTCACCTAGTATGTGGAATTCAACATTTGTGGTATGGTCTGGTAGGTATCATTTGGTGGGCAGGTAGCGACCCTCCAGTGCTTGGTAGCTAATATAAAAATGGAAAGGCATATTAGGTAGTACATGCCAAATAATTAGATAGCTACAACTTCACGGGCATGGACCTTGCAACTCATAGGTAGATAGGTAGCACAGACATAATGAGAGCATGCAGGATACAAAACAAAAATTCAAGTTGGATGATTTGTGAACATACCCTGATGAATGCTTTCGTACGATGCGTCAAAACTATCGAAGAGCACCAAAGACCGTATCTTTGGTGTAATTATCTAGCTGCATTGTTTGTCCATACACTGGTCCAAGCTGGTAGCAAGGTGTGCAAAACAGTACATGTGGTATGCATGCTTGCATGGAAGCAAGAACATGCCTAATGCTTCGGCATCATACATCAACAACCCACAAGACGTACAAATATAACATGAATTAGATGTATAAGCATTAGCAGATGGCACCTTAGGTGGTGGAACACTCAACAAAACAGGACTTTTGTTCCCCCAGATTTTTTTAACAAACTGCATCTGGGCTTATGCACACATTACTGTCATGTCTTTCAGGTCGAACTCTGCTTGAGCCTTGGCCATAGCATCAATTGAATTTGTGTCTACCAAAGAACCATCAAGTGTCTCAATGGTCAATGTCAACCTCCCAATTATGTGCTTTAGTTGGTCGATCTTGATTACATCAACTGTCATAGCACTCTCCTCCGCTTGCAATAGCCTTAGCAGTCTTTAGCAGTCTCTAGTTGTGCCATAAATGTATCTACCAGTGCTCTTGCACCATCATCACGATGCATATCCTCCTTGTGTGCCTCAAGTGTCTTCGCCGCCTCATTTCATTCTAATAGTGCTGAGGAATGCATTTTGGAAACTTGGACCAGCACACTATCCAAGCCTGCAAGAGGTAGGGCAGCAAAAAGTTTCTTCTTTGACCTTAAGAAATTTGACGAGGTGGGTGTATACCCTACCTCAACTGGCATACCCTTCATTCGACGAGACTTAGGAGGTGCCTCCATAGAGTGGAAAGCTACCCACCTGTGTCACTTCAACATCAGCTTTTCGGGTTCCATATTTGCAAGTATGCTCTCAAGAAAGATCCCCAATCAACTGGCCCTTTAGATGTTCAAACACAAACCCGCTTGCAAATGATTTTGTGACCTCCAAACCATAATTCCCAGGAGGTTCTTGGTATACAGAGAATAAATAAAGTATAGAATTTTGCCCAAAACTCTAGCCTCACAATCCTGCACTTAACCTTGGCACCTCTCTTGGGCACAAGGTTGAAACAAACCAACCAATCTTGTGCAATGAAATCCTCCTCGCCAAGGAGTCGTGCATCTTGGCTGCTGTCACAGAGGTTGTATACCTCAGGCGCTTGGGTTTTAGTTATGCAAAATACTTTTTTCCTCTCAAATGCCACATACAAAAAATGCCACTGATTTAATTGCTTAAACACACAGTGGAAGAAGAAGGCATGCTATGAGAAGGTGCATGCATTTTCTTTGAAAAAAAGATGCTATCATGCATGAAGAAAATCAGTGAACTTGCAACCTAAATTTGAAACCTCACTAGAGTTATTGGACTGTCAACCTCATGCACTCTCGATGGTGTTCCTTTCTTTTTGTTGTGCGGAGTAGAAGCTGAAGTTGGACTATCAACCTTGGGCAACCTCGATGGTTTTCCTTTCTTTTTTTTCTACGAAGGAGAAGGTGACGGTGAAGCTGAAGACGAAGAGGGAGTTGATGCCTTCCATTTTGCTCTCCCTGCTTTCTTTGGAGAGGCAGAGTCGATGGGGAGGAAACCTCCTTTGTGTGCATCTTCATTTTGCTGCCTTGGGCTATGTGCAGCTTCTACCATCCCCCACAATAGGATGTTCAGCAGGGAATAAGACTAAAACTGGCAACCAGCTTTGAATCCTAGAGTAGTTTTCAAATTAGAGTATCATGTTCAAATTAAGATGACCTACCAGTCACTAAGTGTGGTAGCAAGCCATCCTTGCAACCCCCACAAAAAGTGGTATCTAGTGTACCACCTAATCATGCATACACCCATAGAAGTTCAAAATATGATCTCTCTCTCTCTCTCTCTCTCTTTTCCCTTTCTCTATCCACCCCTCCTATACTAGTGAAGAGATAAACGACTATTTTCTATCTCTCTCCCTCACTCATCCCCTCAAACAGATAAAAAAACATAGCAGTTTCAAATATAATCTCTCTCTCTCTCTCTCTCTCTCTCTCTCTTCCTTCCTCTATCTATCCCTCCTATACTAATGAGGAAACAAACGACTATTTTCTGTCTCTCTCCCTCACTCATCCCCTCAAATAGAAAAAAACATAGTAGTTTGAAATAATCTCTCTCTCTTTCTTTCTCTCTCTCTCTCTCTCTCTCTCTCTCTCTTTTCCTTTATATATGCCTCCTATACCAGTGAAGAAAAAAATGTCAAAAATAGTCTTGTAGTTTTAAATATCATCTACTTTAATCTCTCCCTCTTCCCTGTCCTTTGTAACAAACATCTAGACAAAGTGTGATACAAAAACATATCTACTTAATACAAACAAAACTTTCAAGGTGAAATCACTTCATTACGTAGAAATTATGTGTTCCTTCTTTTGGAGATGACTCTCTATACTCCAAAAGGTTAGAGAAAGAGCCGAAAATCATAGAACACCCATTTTTCTCACTCCTTCCAAGTAGATTTAGGTCGCAACTTTAGGAGTTGACTCTCTATACTCCAAAAAGGTAGGGAAAGAGCTAAAAATGAGAGAACACCCATTTTTCTCACTCCTTCCAAGCAGATTTAGGTCATAACTTTGGTTTCTAAGAGAGAGTGAAATAAGTAGAGAATGAATGGAAGAGAAGAGGGATGCATAGAGCTTGGGCAGAAGTTTCTCTGAGAGATTTTTGAATGTGGAAGAAAAACCTGAGCAAAGAGGAGAGAGAATGACTAATCAAGAGTGGAATGGAGATATTTTGAAACTAGCTACTAGAAAGTGGTAGGAATGAATGTTTGAAACGTTTTGGAAGAGAGAGAATAGGGAGAGAGTTGGTTAGGAAGTCAAAGTTTGGGCCAAATGGTTGAACCAAATGGTTGGGCCAAATGGTTGGACCAAATGGAAAACGTGAGCATAGTTCTAGCTAGGGGATAGTTTGCCATGGGAGGGAAACAAGGAGGCCTGCCATGGTCAAGGCAGGCCTGCCAAATATAATTTTTTATTGTGAAGCATCAATGACATTTTTTGGGGTATTTTGAAAAAAATTTGAAATTTCCCCTAGATTTGGGGGCCTCTGTTATAGAGAAGTTTACATGGCATAATCTCCTTCATGGATACCATATTCCCTTATCCAAGCCTCTAATATTTTAGTAGTTCTCCAAAGGGCCCCTTTTTGAGTCCAAACTTTTTGTAATGTTAATATAGCGATGGAACACCAATCCCCCACTCTGACCCTG
The DNA here is from genome assembly GCF_047967505.1 of Dipteris shenzhenensis. Taxonomy (NCBI): domain Eukaryota; kingdom Viridiplantae; phylum Streptophyta; class Polypodiopsida; order Gleicheniales; family Dipteridaceae; genus Dipteris; species Dipteris shenzhenensis. The sequence continues at coordinate 19,378,913 of NC_141622.1, forward strand.
CTTTGTCATTTAGATATTAAACTCATTAGGCCGACATTCACGTCTTTTGTCAATTCTCCTTTGGCCACTACCTCATTCGCCATTTTCATCAATCAAACTTAAGAGTCTGGTAAAAGCCTTGAATAACGTCACTGTCAAGCCATCACGCTTGGGAGACTTGTCTTCCATATCATTAAGAGCTTCCAAGAGCTCATTCGAAGAGAATGATCTTGCTAGATGGAACCTTTGGTATTGGCTAACTCTAGGCTACAACCCATCAAACAATACCTTCACACTATCCTGCTAGTTGTTGTCCTAGACTGCATTCAATTCCACTATGCTGCTTAGTTCTTGCATGAAGGTTTCCGCAATATGCCTAAATCTTGTAATGCAATTCCTCTAGTCTTCAATCACTCTGTCTAGTGTATCCCTTACCTCCTTTTTCAATGATGAGCCACACAAGTTTAGTGGGTGCAGAATGCCCTAATCTTCTATGCCATATATATATGTGCTTGAGTATTGTACATAATCGTAGTCAAGGTACAGTGGCCTTTAACCCCCATAGTGGTTGTACCTGGGGGCTAAATGGGGAGGGGTCTTTTATTTATGGAACACATGTTTACATGCATTCCAAGGTAGCCTAACCATTTTTGGAGGTCAGTGCATATACCTCTCTCGGTACCTAAGTTGTCTGATTTTTCAAGCTCTCTATTGTCTCATACCATCACTCCCACTCCAATCCACTCTCTCCTATCCTATCTCATTCCATCGCATGCGCTCCACATCCGTCAACTGCTCTCTCTCCATGCTACAAAAATTGACCTGCATGCTTGGTATGATGAAGTCCCCCCTATTCTAAATATACTTTGTTTCTGCATCCCTCAAATAATATAGTGTGCTCAAGAAAGCGATTTGAGCTGTTGGGCTAGGCTTCAACACTCCAAATTGCTTTCTTAATCACAAATCAAAAATTTCTTTGGACAAAGCACAAAATCCACATGTTTTTGGAATCTGGTAGATTATATTGGAAATTTCTTTGGATGGAGCACAAAATGCACACGTGTTTGGAATCTTATAGATTATATTGGAAATGTGCTCAAGAAAGTGATTTGGTCTGTTGGTCTTATTACCAACTCTGCAAATCACTTTCTTAGGCACACTTCTATAGAAGGTTTTTTTATAAAATTATTGCTGGATGCTTTTGCCTCAGGATATTTTGAGATCAATCTCCTTGAGTTTGAGATGTACTCATTTGATGGATATTTTTATTGGCATGGCTATTTTCATGAACATAGACCTGAAATACAGTCTTTGGCTTTGGGGTGTTAGCTGGAAGCTACAATCTATGCATGTTCCTTGCAATCTTTGGCTTTGGGATATTTGGGGATCAAACTCCCTGAGTTTGTCCATTGAAGTAGATCATGTTTCTTGATCACCTCTAATCACTGATTACCATGCATTCGGTGACTGTACTCTATGGATGTTAACATGCCCCCTTTCCTATTGCTGATCCCTATCCTTGGATCAGCTGCGCTGGAGGAGGTTGGTGGTGAGGATGGTCTATAGGATTGCACAGTGATCCAACTATCGTGGAGTGAGGCGATCGAGGTACGAGCAATACTTCTAAAAATGGGTGGCGGGCATATCCTCATACATGCAGATGTGGTGTTCGTGGAGATTGCAGATGTGAAGATAGAGGTGGAGGTCATGGAATTGCGTAGGACCGATGTCGGGATTCAAGACAATCTGGTTATTCAGGTTGTGGAGGTGGTCGTTGATGGGCCGACTGTGGGTAGGGAGATCATGGATGAGTAAGAGGAGGAGGCGGTTGAAATGTACAGCTACTACAATGGTCGGGGCCATAAGTGTCATTGAATGACTAGAGGCAGAAGCAAAATTCCTCCTGATTCATGTCTTTGAGGAAGTTGTACTTTTGAAAGTTGTACAACATATTTGGGTCTTTCTGCTGGAGTTCTCTAAATTTGGCCCAAGTCCGTCATCATTCCATTGAAATATACAGTGGGTGGATGCATCGATCGACGTGGGCACTGTGGTAGTAGCACCAAAATTTCTCTAGCTTCAAGAAGGGGAGTCACCATCATGGCTGTAGACTGGCATCTGCATCAGTCATTGGGACTGGAGCCATGGGGGCGAGGCTGTACCCTCCTCTTGTGCCCTTGGGATGGTCACATCGCCAGTCATCAAAAAGGACTGCATGATGAACTATGTGAGGGGGCACACCTTAAGGATTTCATAGAGATGGAGGTGAGAGCCCTTGAGCTAGCACTTCCAATGATGCATTAGCGCATTATCTGGCAGCTCTTGAAAGGATTGTAAGTCCAGGCACAATTGTACATCTTCAGGGGGGGAAGGACACGAGGATGGCAGAGTGTCATCATCTACAATTGGCATGGAATCGGGCTCTCCTTTGCCTATTAGTGTTGTTGCATCGGCTTCCTATACAAAATTGGTTGCCTTGAGCAACGTGTTGAAGGCTACATCAAGAAGGTCGACTAGAGCAATAGAAGAGATGGATGAGGAGGTCCCATGCAGTGTAGTGGTCATGTTAGAGGTGTTAGATGAATACTTGGGCAATGTTGTCCGAGGGAGAGGAGGTTGGGTGGATTGGGCAAGATATAGAGGAGGTGGTGGTGGAATTTTGGCAAGGGGAGCGATAGTATTAAAGAGGGTGATGGCTTCGTTTCCCTCTTCCTCAGTGACTTCCTCGAGGTAGGCTACATGAATTGTGTCAAAACTACTTACCAAGGACTCAATTGAGTCTTGGAGAGCCTGTAGCACCCTATTGAAGAGGATTATTATGCTAAGGGGGTGGTAGGCTGTGGACTGGTAGGCCGCAAGGTGCCCTTTAGATTGGATGGCAGAGGCTCGGCCATAGGTCTGCATCCGATTGATGTATTCCTATAGACTTTCAGGTGTGCAGACCCACCGTGTGAGTTCCTTGGGCTTTGCGACTTGCATCACTTCATCGCTCATTGGATAATTAAGGGACTTCATGATGATGCGGCACCAGGCTTGAAAATTGAGGAGGATGATTTTGGAGATTAGAGGGGCGGAGAAGAGATAGAGAAGTGGGTTGGAGATCTGAGGAGAAGTATGACATGGCTAAGATGGGGCGATAGTGGTTGGGGTTACAACAAAGGATGGTCTAGAGGGTGTTATGGGGAAGTGGGAAGCGAGTTCTTGTGCGTCCGCCCTTGGTATAGACCGTTGCTTTTGTGAGTAGGTTGGTACCGTCAGAGGAGGTACGTTCGCAATTACTTTTGAGGGTTTGCCCTTAGAGGGAGGTTCTTGTGTAACACCTCGTAGGGGAGGGGTGGGTCCTTGCGTTGCTCCTTGGCTACCTTTGGCAAGATTTGCATTGAGTCGGACCATCCATGGTACTCATGCGTACTCGGTACCTTGGGGCTGGCTTGCTTCGTTTGGTTCATCGATAGGTTCTTGTGGTGTTGTATCTCGGGGAGACACAAGTTCTTGTGTTTCTACCTTTGGCACCTTCAAGGCTTGTACCATTGACTTTGGGACCCATGCGACCTTCTTGACTTAGTCACCCAAGTGGTTGGTGTTGATGGAGCTATTGGAGGGGTATGGTGGTTGATGAGGTGGATGAGGTGGGAGTGTGGGCTGGCAGCATGGTCTTCTTCTCGTAATGTATGGTTTCAGAAGAGATGTCCCTGAGGTGACCAGGGCATTCTATGCTACCTTGATGTCCTCTGGGAGTTGGGTCCATCAAAGTGGCATTGGGAACAGAGGATAGCATCTTGTACTTGCTATTCACGAATCTCCCAAGCGGAGGATGGTGGCATCAGTAGAGCAAGCAATGGCACCGGTTTACCACTGCAACTAGCTTTCTTTTTCCTTTGAGCTGGGACTTTTGGTGGGTTGTTGGAGGTGGTTGGGGATTTTAGTCCACTCTTCTATGTAGCTTCATTATTGTGGATCGGCGAGGGTGAAACTGAAGAAATAGGTCTTGGTCCACACAACAAAACTACTGCAGTACTACCACCATTGGTGAGTGAAGCAGCTCGGGCATGCCAATCGATTTGACAATTCACAACATAGCACTAGGTTCTTCACAATATAAAATGTCCTTCAGTGGATTCTGTGGGGAGAACATAAAATCGTATATCCATTGCCTAGTGGACAACCGTTAGAATTAAGTTCACAAAACCCAAAGTTTGTAGGAGTTGGCCATTTATAGCTCTTACTGAAGCGACGGTGAGGGTTAGGGGTACCTTAAGATTTTCTTATACCTTGCAGGAGATGAAGTTGTGGCTCGCTCCTGAATCCACGAGTTCTTTGATGTGCATGTGCAAAACCTGTAGTTGAACAAGCAACCTGGCTGGCTCCACTATTAGCTCATCTGTTAGTTGCATTTGTTTAGTCATTGCCTTAAGCAGTGTCATTTGCTTACACTGTCGAAGCTTAGTGTTACGGATTCTGGCTTCCTTGATCGCCTAGCGTTTCATCCATGCCACCTTAGCCTTGAGTTCTTTCTCTCTATGCATGGCTTGAAGGGTGGAGAGAGTGAGTGGCCTGTAGTATCTTTTTAATTTGCTCTTGTTAAGGTAGCCATCCATTTCTATCCCATCAAGGGTGGCTATTTGGCATGACCCTTGGGGAGTGATCTCAACTACGTGGTAGGGACCCATACCTTGATACTTAAGCTTGCGTTTAGAATTACGAACATTGTATAGGAGTGCCATATCTCCTTCTGGTAGGTCCTTGTTCTTGAGGTTGCAGTCGAATCATTTTTTTTATAGGGCCTTTTCTACCCGGAGAGAGTAGGTTGCATGCAACCTAGTCTCTTCCTTTTGAGGTCAACTAGCCATTTTGCTGGTGCATTCTCTATGAGTATTTCCTTACCAGTAAGACAAAGGCTAGGCACTACATACTCCATTAGCATTACTACCTCTACCCCGAAGGCTAGGCTGAAGGGGGTACAATGCATGGCCACTTTTTAGGGTCCTATATGCCCATAATGCTGCTATGAGCTTATGCTCCCACTTGGTATGACTGGCTTATACTGTACAGGTGATGATCTTACAGCACATTTTATTGGATCTCTCGACCAAGCCATTTGCCCTAGGGTAGTATGGTGTTGACTTCCTATGTATGATCATAAACTCACTAGTCAAGACTACTATCGTTTCATTCAAGAAGTGAGTTCCTCGGTTGCTAACTAACTCCAATGGACATCCGAACTGCGTAATGACTTGTTCATATAAGAATTTGGCGGTGGATCTTGCATCAGCCTTCACCATGGCTCTTCCTTCTACCCACTTCGTGAAGTAGTCAGTGGTCAGGATGATGTATTGGCCCTGGTCCCCTTAGCTGTTGGGCCTATGGGTCCAATGAAATCGTTGCCCCATTTTTTGAAGGGTTGATTGGTCAGGATTCTGGTCAAGGGCATCGTGTCCGCCTTGTCTGGGATTTGGATACGGTGGCAGGGGTTGCATCATTTGATGAACTCGACCATGTCTTTGAAGAGTGTCAGCCATCAAAGACCAGCTTGTAGCACCTTACGTGCTGTAACATCAGCAAAAAATGACCTCCTATGATTCCTGAGTGGGCTTCTTTAAGCACATCGATGTATTCATATTTCTACATACATCTTCACAAGATGCCATCCTTGCCCATGCGGTATAGTTGGCTGGCTATCAATTGATATGAGGATGCATCCTTAATTAGTTTGTGGGCTCTATCTTTCTTAAGGGCTTGGCCTAGGGGTAGTCCATTGGAAAAATAGTGGCCGATTTTGGTGGCCCATTCTGGAATGATGTCAAGAAAGAAGAGAGAACCGTCAGGGAGATCATCGTCAACCCCCGTTGGGGCTTCACTCTTTGGGATTCTCGACAGGTGGTCAACCAGGACGTGGGTTTTTCCTTTATGTATAGTGACTATGAAGTCAAAGTCTAGAAGGATCAACATCCACCTAGTGATGCGTCCAGTCATGCAGGGTTTGTTAACCAAGTATAACAATGCTTGGTGGTCCACGAAGAAGACAAACTTGTTAGCCAACAAGTAGTGCCTAAACTTCTTGACTGCATAGACCATGGCTAGGCCTTCCCTCTCAGTGGTGTAGTTAACCTTTGCCTCATTCAATTATCTCATATATGAATCCCGCATCTATGAGCTTTTGGATTTCTTCCCTCACTATGAGTGTGTATTTGGGATTCATCGGGTAGGGGTGTTTACGTACTGGCTTGGCGTTGTCTAGCATGGGCATGGTGTGCTGCACTATTGCAGTAGTAGGCACTCCCTTCATGTTGGTGTACTTCCAAGCCATGTAGTCCTTGTACTCTTGTAGGATAGCTATTAAGGCATTCTCCTCATTGGGGGTGAGATCATCGGTGATGATTATGGGTTGGGGGTCCTACCCTTTCGAGGCTAGGTTTACCTCCTTAACCAGGGTTGGCCTATCATACCCTTGAGAACATCTGTCTTCCCGAGACCTTTTGGCCTGTTGGTATAAGATCTTATGATCCTGAATTGTGTAGGCCTTGTAATGGGATGGTACCTACCATAGGTCCTCTTTCTCTTCAATTTCCTCCTCTATTTCTACCAAAGCTGTGGTCCTTTTGGCCTTAGACTTGCTTACTTAGCCATGCTTTGGATACAAGGGGTTTGGGACATAAAGGGGGCTCTTCCATTGTGCTTATAGAGCTGATGGGGGAGGTTACCTTACTCGCCTTGTTCCCCCAGTTGGAGGAGAACTCCTAGTGATGAGTAGTCGTAGCACCTATGTAGGGAAGCCAGTAAAGATATGATTTTACCCTCATGGTTACCTTACTTACCTCTCAGGGTTTGAGCATGTTAAGCATTCTTAGGGGAACCACCGGGGACAGACCCTCGAGCTCTGGCGTGGTGATCTGAAACCCTACTCTTTCTGGGACATCTATATTGGCTAAGATGTGCATCCAGTTCTGCAAGAATTCTGGCTTGGGGAGAGGTGCATACTAGAAGTCATCCGACTCCTTCTCATCCTTTTCCTTGTCATAGGTTTGGAATAGTTTTACAGAGGTGGTTCGGGCCGTGGTGTTAGATTTTGCAGCAAAGAGGTGTCCTAACAATGGGTGGGCCTTGTAGGTGTGCAAGTCCACTCTCATTGTTTGCTCCTCATGCCACAAGTAGATGTTATCATTATGCCAGTCATGCATGAGTCCGAACATTCATAAGAAGGGCCTGCCTAGGATAGCTTCATATCTTGATTATCGAGTGAAGTCCATGACTACGAACCTTACGGGGAAAGTGAATCCAAATACCTTAATGTTTATGCCAGTAAACACTCCCAAGGGTTCGGCAATTCCCCATCGGCTAACTTTACTACCAGATGGGTCTGATTGAGTGTGGGTTTTCCCCATTTTACCTAGCATTCCTTGGTGTAGACACTCACTCCTACTCCCCCATCCAGGATGGCTTCAACCTTTTGGTTTTGATAGACTATGGGGATAGCAACATTTGTGTCATCACCCTTGAAGTACCGGCCTAGCTTGTTGATGGGAACCTTAGGTAGATTTTGACCCTTTTCTAGCAGCGATTGGTTGGGATTAGGGCTGGCAGGAGCTAGGGTAAGAGCGAACTATTCATCCAATTGGATAGATCGCACAATAGGATGGGATTTCCTCTTAGCAGGGAAGCAATTGGCATTTCACCTCACTCAATAGGAAGGCAGCCAATCGGCACTATCGTAGGGTTCTTGTGAAGCTTCTTCTTCCAGGAACAACATGTCTTTGAAGCCATACAGGTCTCCTTCCTCCTGGAGGGTTTGCAACACTGGGTCTTCTTAGAACATCTTTTGAATCAAATTCGGAGCTTCTGACTGCTTGAAGCTGAGGTGTTCCTCTTCCTCCACCCTCTCTGGCACCTTGAGCATTTTCTCCCTTTAGTGGCCCATCAAGTGGGCTAGATGAATAGTATCTAATTCTCTACTAGCCTTTAGTCAATGCTCGAACTTCTCTTGGTAGTCCCATACCAAGTTCTTGGCATCTTTTACATATTTCTTTTCTAGGACTGTGTCAAGATAGGTCTCCTTATAGGAGGGAGAGCGTGCTAGGCCTTGGGCCCACAATGGATTGTTTACCTCTAGGCTTGGAGGCCCTTCAGGGTCACCCTAGGTGGAAGCTTGTTTAGAGGTAGAGGAGGTGGCAAGAGTAGCTGTCTCCTCATCAGAACTATCTTGGATGAGTGCCTGGTTGGAGCCATTGGTCAGAGCCATCACCTACTCAAATGGCCTTCTTGGACCGGGTCAGGGGATGTGGGGGAATCTCGAGACCAAGCAACATGGATCCTTTACCCTTCCTTGTAAGCTTCCTCATTGCTTTGCCTAATGCCTTGGCTTGCATCCTCGTCATGACTTGTAGGGGCACTACGGCCACATGGCCCTACTTGATGCTAAGAAGATTAAGGCTGGTACTCTTTGGTGGGAGGATTGGAGTGGTTGGTCTCCTCATGGGAGAGTCTTGGAACAGATGCTCAGTTCCACACCCCGCACACAAGGGTGTGGGGTTGGTCATGGTTGGAGCAGCAGGGGTGTGATCCTTGTATGGATAGTCCTTCAAGAAGTGTGGACCTTGGCATTTGAAATAGGACACTGGAGGGTTTGAAGTACCTCAATAAGGGCATTCACTTGCCCTATGGAGACCCTGGCAGGTGTAACATTGGAGCAAGGATCTCCGAGCAATTGAGTTTAGGTCTCTCGCCCTTGTGTTCACAAGGGCGGTCTGGAATACAGGAACCTATGGCAGGAGGTAGTGGATCAGAGTGCCACTTCCCTCCTCGTAGGGGTAGTAATCATGAGGTCCATGATTAGGATCCGCCATCTCCTCCTAATCATTTGGCACTTCCTCTACCAACACTTGATTGGCTAGAGTTATATGAGGTAGTGGGGGCTAGGGACCCAATATGGGTGGTGGTAACGGAGCTGGTTAGGTTTTGTATTGGCTAGAACTAGCCACGGGACCACCTTGAGTGATCGGGGGGTTGGGTGGTGTCGTTAGGGCTAATGGGGATCTCATTTGATACATGGGTTGGGAAAGGGACCTCAAAAATCGACATTGGGAGGTATCATGGTTTCCCCACCTATGGTAGTGTGCGCAGTAGAGTGCCGGCCTTCTTGCCCTTAGGCATGGGCACTCATTGGAGGAATGGTTGCCATTGTATACCCCACACCAGACATTGTCTCTCAATGGAAACAAGTGGGGGTTGCTCGGTGCCTCCTTGGAGGTTCCTATCCTGTACTGCTGGCCTAGCTGATCTAATATATTGGAGGCCAGCTCACTCATATCTAACACAAGTGCAATTTCCACTAGTAGGGAGAGATGGAAAGAATATCAATATGCCTTGGCACACTACGGGCCCAAGAGCCTTTGGTTGTAAAAGAGAAGGAGAGTGCTAAATGGAAAAGGGTTGGCCCTCCCTTCAAAGGATGACTTCTATAAAAGGCCAAAGTGTTGACTTTGGTCTTCATTGTTGTTTGCACAAGTTTGAACACAAGGTCCCTCTTCTCTTCCAAGAGAGTGTTTTGGGTGTTCTCTTGTTTCCATTGTAGTGTCCTTGTGTTTGCCACTCCAGTCCCCTTCACTCTCCTCTTCCCTTCTCTTTCTCCCTCCCTTCTCCCCTCTCCTCTCCCCTCTCCCCCATCCCTCTTTCTCATGTGGAGACACATTGCAACAATTTGGAGGCCGCTCGAGTGACACTTGTGGACAACTCATGCCTTGCATTTCTCTCACAAGGAGTAGCTTGGAGTGGAGGCATCTCTTCATTTTCCCCATGACACATGAGTCACCACTGAGACCCACCAGAGGTGGTAAGTAACATACCCAGTAGTGCTACTACTATCGGCAGGAATCCTTCAACTACCGGTGGTAGTTAAAAAATCGGAGGTATGGTTAATACTACCACCATTAGTTTTGTGTTAAACTATCGACGATAGTTTTAGAACTACCGTTGATACTAGGATACTATTGGTAGTGTTACTAACACCACTGGTATGTATCCGATTTCTAGGTCAGGGCCACTTGATAGCGTAAAGGCATGATTGTATCTGTAAATTCATGAAATATGTCATCACGACAAAAAATTACAAGAAATTTCATGTGATTACATGAATATGCAATCCTTGAGGGAAATTAATATTCACCGTCTTGCCAACTCCAAGTAATGCACCCACCACCGAAGCATCTCCTCCTTGTAGCTAATTTTCTCCTTCTCTGGGTCTGTTTCTGCGTGGAGGTCATCCAACATCATTTTTAGATAGAACAAAAGCATTCCAAAGTCTTTTAAGTATGCCATATAGTCGTAATAGGTGGATCGGTGTACAAAGATTTGGGGCTAGATTTCATGTCTACACTGCAATTAAATTAGGGAGACAGTTCATTGAGCCCGACCTTCTCATTCTTTAGTCTCACATTAGTTGTCTAATCGAAATATTTCATTCATCTCACATTAGTTGTCTAATCAAAATCTTTCATGTCACCTAATTGAAATCTTTCAGTCTCACATTAGTTGTCTAATCGAAATCTTTTATCTCACATTAGTTGTCCAATTGAAATCTTTTGTCCCACATCATGGTCCTTGGTGTGTCAAAGGATACTATCTAGTCACTTAGCTAAGAAAACATTGCCCAAGTAAACTCTGGAGAAGATTAACAATTCAATAGATTACACACATATTACATAGATTACATCTCAAAGACTCCTTTTCTTCAGATTGAATCTCAAGGACTCCTTTCCTTGAGGGGGTTGGTTCCACATTGCTTTGAGTAGGTCACCTTTTTGAGCTCCCTAATTGTAGGCTTGGCCCTCCTTGCTCCTTTCCAGAAGGGGGATGGCTCCTTCCTTCAAGGGTCCACTAGCCCCTCCCTTCATGTCACTTCCTATTTCCTTGATTTGAGCTTCCTGTTGTAGGCTCGCCCCTTCTTGCTTCTTTCCTGAAGGGGGCTGGTATCTCTCTTCAGGCTCCTTTCCTCACGGTCAGTCTCAGTCTTGGATTTCTTCAATTTGAGGTCCTTGTCTTTTGCATTTTTTGTCCAAATGGCAAATTGAGCTGCACAATCTACTTTTGCATCATCGATGGCTATAGCAGGCAGGCATATTTGATCTGTCCATGACTTGGGCAATGGAAAATGGCATTCTCTACATAGGGATCTTACATGCACAAACACGCCAAAGCAAAAATCATGCATAGGGTGATAGCACACAGGCCATTGGATCATGCAATCATCTATCATGGGGGTATGGTAGATCATGCATTTTGGACCTTGATGTATAGCAGGATAGGCATATGATTTAACTATTTTATGCTATAATTTTGTGTGTCAAGAAGGATGGAGTGCTAAGAATCTAGGAAAACATCTCTCTTTTGAAACCATCATGCTTGATGATCGTGGGTCATCTACCAAACTTGTTGAACACCTTTATGCTGCTTGGTGGTGACATGAATCTTTGGATAAATTCAATACGCTGGAACTATTGCTATAATTTTGTGTGTCATGAAGGATGGAGTGTTGAGAATCTAGGAAAACATCAATCACCTACCATAGCTATCAAGCACCTTTATGCTCTGTGGTTCCCATATGAATCTTTGAATAAATCCATACCTTGGAATTGTCTACTATAATTTTTTGTGTTGAGGGTGGAGTGTTGGAGCTGTCTGCTATGATTTCATGTCTTGTGAAAGAGAAGGGTGAGCTATAAAAATGTACACTTATTGAGAAAAATCCAAAGAGTCTATTTTGATATGCTGTCCAAGCTAGAGATATAAACAACAGAGGTATTGGGATGCTTTGTTTGGAAGAATTGGGTTGTGTGTATCCCCTAGCTTTGTCTTGATTTTCTTTGTCTAGATAGAGTTTTGGAGACATTAAGGAAAAGGAAAACATGAATGCTAATCAGCTTCAACATTTCAAAAATTAGATCTTTATACTGGCTCAACATGTTTCTGGGCTCCTCAATATGTGGGCGATTTCTGTTCTACTCTCTACAATTTGTCATTTCAAATCTCATCTATATCATGCAGGGCCCTTCAACCAAGCTTAGCTTTGATTCTCTGTTAGCCCCCAACCATTCAAGTCATCTCCATGTTCCCATCTTAATAGGTGGCCAGAGGTCTGCATGCAACAATCCCTCAAGTTCTTAGAGGTTCAATTTGGCCTAAGTCGGTTCCCAGCTATACAAGTAGTTGAGAAAATATCTTTAACAAATCTTGTTCCACCATCACTAATCAATTATTTGAGGAAAGACATATTTTATTTCTTGTTTGCAAGCCCTCAAATCAAATTGGCCATGCTCTACTTTATATCGCCAAGTCTGAAAGGGGTCCAACCTTTAGTAGCACCCCTATAGCAGCAAACTTTGACTTTGGGCTCACTTCATGACATAAATGCTAAAGGTATGGGATGCTTTGTCTAGAATAATTGGGTTGTCCCTCTCCCCTAGCTTTGTCTTGATTTTCTTTAGCTCTTGAAAATACTTCAATTAGGAAAGAAAAAGCACGGGTGATAAGAGGTAAGTGAAGATAGTTCCTACAAGGTCAAGATGGTTAGCTTTTTCTTACATGAGTATAGGGTTGGTAAACATATTTGCAACACTTGATTCTTGGGTGTTTGTATAGTAGCTTATACTTATAATTAATCCATGAATAAAAGATGATATACCCTTTTTTTTTGTGTGGCTGTGATCGTCAAAATTGAAGGATGGAACTAATAGGGCCCCACATGTTCCATATATCTTATTAAGTGCTAGCTTCGGAAACACGATGAAGTAAGATTTACATATAGTTGATAGGTTTGGTATGCCTAAAAATAAAGAACATGGACATATAGGTCACCCATAGAATCAGAAATAACAGCACATTCGGTAAAAGATCCAAAGCAAGTTTTCAGACCTAGCTTTGTTATAAAGAAGACGGAGAAAACTCAAGTATAAGGCTAGAGAGGGTTCCAATGAATATTATAAAAACAAAAGGAGAATGCCAAATTCTAATATCCACACTCTTCATCACAAAGGGCACCCTAGCTATGGTTGTTTTTTGTACTCTTCTCGTGAGTATCTCTATTTCTCACATTAAGCCTTCAAATCATATGTCAACTACCTTTGATCCATTCCTTCCTCTTACATATATACATGATTGAGTGCAATTATAAGCATACAGCCTCTTATATATACTATTGAACACAGTTCCTAAGTACTTCATAGCCTCCCTAAGTTTATAAGCACGTTAGATTCATATCATATGCAAATTGTAGAGGCCATTTGATGTGTATGAGTGTTAATATTGATAAAGGTAGCACATTGCTTTTTCCCTTTAAGATGATTCTTTAATTGGATATGGGCAATACTTTTAATTGTTGATACAGTGTTCAATAACATGTTTGTAATAATGCTTATGGACCTTACACTTATAATACACATATTAGTAGCCAATTCATTCAAGTTGTGATCAATGAATATCAACCACCAACATAGTATTTATATGTTCTAGTCCAAGTAGGTGGTAGGTTGTGCATAGCTGAATTTAGTGCCCTTGCTAAAATAGTTTCATCAACATGGACTACCTACACTATCTCCTATCACACACTAAAACGCCTGAGCACACTATCATGAAAGATAATACTACAATTCAGAAAGTATTTTCTCCACCACCACTGCCTACATGCTCACTATGGTGCTAGTGAAACACCATTGCTTGTTGGTTGCTATTTCCCAAAATATCATTGCTTTCGGTTAACTTAGACAATGTTTCTCCTTTACATCTTAATCGTGATGATTGTGCCCAAAATATCATGACAATTTCATTGCTCTGTGATGCCAAAATATCATTGATTTTGGTTAACTTCCACCATATTTAGCCTTTATATCTTAAAGCATGACAATTACTTTTTGTTCCCCAAAGTATCAGTGACAATAGTGTTGCCTTTTTTGTCCTTGTTCACTAATCTTTGAATGCTTCTTGGAAAGCCTACAAAATATGATCAATGGACTCAGAACGAATGATATATAGATAATACTAGATAAGTCCATAACTACATCGGTGTAGCCCCATTTTTTCTTTGAATGCTTCTTGGAAAGCCTACAAAATATGATCAATGGACTCAAAACAACAAATGATATATATATAATACTAGATAAGTCCATAACTACATCGGTGTACCCCCATTTGTTCCCGAAATTCGTTCATAGTGATGGTTCCATCAATGTTTGACTTTTCTTCTTACTACGCACTCTCTCTCCTTTGCATCCAAGTCATGATTGTCTCTTTTTATGGTGATTTTACCTTCACTATAAAAGTAGCTAAGATATTTATAATGGAGAATGAACGAGTCTCAGATCAAAGGTTTTTCAATAGCATGTGTTCTAACTAGTGAACCACATTTTTCAGGGGGCTTACTTTCAATGGATTTTGGATTCTCCCACGCTTTTGTAGCTTTTCATTTTGCTTTTCAAGAATGCCTTCAAAATGTATCCATGCTATTGCCTCGCTATTTCTTGATAATAAAATATCCAAATAAGATAGAATTCATCGAGTCTAAAAGAGTATTAGAACTATTACCACAAAATAGAAGATCAACGTAATAGGAGGTTGACCTGAATTGGAGAGGATAAGGACTATTACCACAATACAAGATCCGTGCAACTTGAGGTCGACCTAAATTGGATGGTAAACTACATTGTTGTTATTGGTCAATAGATCTTGATTCTATGGCAAGCCACAATACATTGTACAAGTGAAAAGAGACACATTGGGATTATGAGCGTTATGAAAGTAGCACTAAGACTCGGTGTTTTCTTGAAACTCTCTTTATGAAATTCGAATTTAGTTTGGAATTTTGCTTAAATTTCAATAAAAGAGAAGCCAATCCTTTGATAACAACCTTAGCTTTCTCTTTGCTATCTAGGTGCCTACCAACATTTCCAACATTATTTTCCAGATTTGCTATAGGATTTCTCCTAGTACCAAATTTTCTACAGGATTTTTCCTAGTGATATCTCTTCTATAGAGGTTGCACTTAGTCTTGGGGTGGTCATTATGAAAAACCCTTATATATCATGTGTGTTCAAGGCCTATTTGTAAAACCCCTTATCTGTAAATTTATCATGAATCAAAAACACCCTTTTTCTATTAAATCTATGAATACCCCCTTTATCTGATACCCTTCTGTATGTGAAAAATGTGTAAAAATGGGTCTTAGAAAATACCTTCTGTTGAACTCACATGCTATGCTTACATGTTTATGATTGAACACCCCAAGCTCTTAGTTTGTGGGGATCCATTTCATGGGATTGTGTTTAACACCTTTGATTGTAACTATTTACTACTATGGTTCTTTATTCCCAAGTACCTCATGATCTTAGAATTCGGTGTAAGTACATGCAAAATTTGTTGGATGGGTGAAAATTACTGCATGGGTGGTGAGATACACCATTTCACTAAGTACATGCTGGTTGGCTATTTGTTATACCATGATAGGAGCTGACTATGATGTGACAAGCATTTAGTTGAGACTCACTAACTAATATTTGTTAGTCATTGGATGTACTACTTGCTTTGCATACATCTTTTTCACTCTGTTGACATGGTTGCTGCATCCAAAGACTTGGTAGATGTTCTAAAGCAAATATTCCCTATCTTCATCATAAAGCAATCTTTCTTCAATATCTCTAATAATATATTGCCTACTTTTACATCGACTATTTCTCTTTTGGAGTCAATTTCTCCTTTTGTCCAAGGTTAAAAGATCTCCTTAGTAACTTACATGTGGCACATGGTTTAATTATTTTATGATAGCACATGCAAGTTTGCATAAGCTACCCATGCCCAGCAAGCATGAGCACAAGTTGACCAACCAAAATTTACTCGGGTTTGCATAACCACTTTGACAGATTCTAATATTTCTCATATGTTTGCACATATTATTATATTTCTAGTTGGAAGCCATTCTTTTTATTATCACTTCAATTAGAAGAGGAACAAGTAATATGGTTGGAAGCTGGCACATGTATTCACGTCTTATAAACCATAGGCTGAGTTTCTCCACTATGTAAGCAAGTTTTTAGATTTGGTTTTAGACAAAGTGATTCCATACATGTTAAGGGACATCCAAAGCTAAGTATTTGTTTCATTTTCTACCTAGCTTTGCATAAGCACTTCGATGGAATATGTTATTATTTGCATATGTGCTTAATATTACTTAAGCATAACTGATATTTTGCTACAAAGGCATATGTAGGATCCTTCTACTTGAAAGAAAAGCTTGTTTTCTTGCAGAATTACTCATTGGCTACTTAGTGGTTACTATGAAATTAAGATAAAGGATTGGGTGGAATTCGAAGATGTGCCTAATCAACACAAGCTTACATGTTTGTTTATTTTATCCTAGCTTTGGTTATGTGAGTTGTGCCTAAACAGCACAAAATTGTCTCTTTTCATATTATCTAGATGAAATAATATTATTGTTTTATCCCACCTGATATGATTATGTGATTATGTGAGCACAAGATTTCCTCTTTTCATAGTGTCCTACTGAGACTATACTATTTTTTTATTTCACTCTTGCTATGATTATCTTTGTTGTGCCTAATCAACACAAGCTTGCCTCTTCATTTCACCGGACTAAGATTATATTGTTTCATGAGTTGATTCTTATCCTTGTTTCTAGTTGACAGAGGAGCTTATTACCCTTCCAACCAAATTATATTGTTTGTTCTCTCACTATGATTACGTTAGTTGTGCCTAATCAACACAAGCTTGCCTCTTTTCATTTCATTTAATCGAGATTATATTGTTTCATGAACTTATTATTATCCTCTCTTCCAGTTGAAAAGGGAGCTTATTATACTTATAGTTGGAAAAGGGGCTTATTATCCTTCCAGTTGGAAGACATATTCAAACAAAGGACTTGGTGGTACTTGATTACATTCTTGGGGATCGATCTTGGAACTGAAAAGTTTTGTTATTCATGTAAACAGCTCACAGTAATCTAATATCTACATGTACTTTGTACTACTATATCATGCACACAATATAGCACATGTCCTTTACACTATATTATGATGCACTTTGCATTGTATCATGCACACAACATAGAACCTATGCTTTTCACTATATTATACACACATTATTGTCTTATGTGCACATGGTAAATTATACCTTTTTACTATCCACATGCACTTTGCATTGTATTAATCAAAACTTGCCTATGGCCACCCTTTGTATATATATTTTATATATTTTACATAGATATATATATGTAGTGGCTCTGGTATTTCCCTTGTACTCCCCAATGGTTTTTTCATTCATAACTAGAGGGTCTAGTTTGAGTGGGGGTGTTAGAGCTGCATGTAGCTCACCCTCTCTCTCAGCCACGCCCTCCACCATATATATGCCTATGATTTATGAATAGAATCACATCCTTGGGAGCAACTCTGCCTCTCTCTCCTCTTTTCTTTCTCTCAATAGCATGCACCACAACAACAAGACAATTTTCTTATTTTGAGTAGATGATTTGTTAGAGAAGCCCACATGATGTGCAAACTATGAGTTTCTTTAGTGGCCTCACAATCGTGTCTACTTCGCCTTTGCACTTCATTCACTTTCACTTCATGGAACACTCTGCACACTACACTATTCCTGAGGCTTTGTTTACTATATGTTGATTGTATCCTTGTGGAGAGGTTGGCTGTAAGCCACATTACAACATCATGGGCATAATTGAGCTTTCCTTTAGCACCACATCCATCATGCTCCCCCTTTCCATGCCTAGACCCAAGGAAATTCCACATCATGTTTAGACCAGTCAAGAATTTAAACCTTGAGACAAAGTAGAATCCATAGGCTAATTTAAATTGAGAGGAAGCACCATTTGAGCATGTCTAATGTTGTTTTCTATTTTCTTGCACATGGGGATCATCATTTTTTAGCCATTCCCAATGCAATAGAAAAGCATGCTACACAAATAAGGTGTCATGTTCCCTATCATCTAAATTGTAGAAATGATATGTGTATTACACTAACCTAGACTCCTATGAGTTAGCAACTAGATTGTCATAAGTTGTTGAAGAATTAAGAAAATGATTGTACATGATATGCATTAGAATTGTTATTTGGTTTTGTACTAGTGAGCACTTTGTATCTCATCTTGTTCTTAAAATGAGTATTTTTTTGCAAAATCCATGTCAAAGACAATAGTGTCATGGAGAAAATTGGCAAACTTCTTATCTTGCTAGCTAGCCGTGGAATTATGAAGCACATATTTTTGAATGGATTGAACCAAGTGATCTATAAGCTCCCTAAGTTGAGTACTCTTATATGATTGTAGCCATCTCTTTTTCTCTGATCCTTCAACCTTATCATGTTCAAATCTCCTCCATTTTAGAGAAATGGGTTTGTCTACCCTCATTTCATTTGGACAGACATCAAATAACCTCTTCTTCAAACTACAATGCATGCATATGCCACGAATGCATTCCATGCAATGCCACTCAAAGTTTTCCTTTGGAGAGACCACTAGCTTGCACAAAGACCTTAGGCTACTAAACTTGGCCTCCCTTGAAACACATGACAAGGATCTAGGTGGCCTCTCAGTGGCCTACAAACTGTGCATTCATCTATGAGACATGGGAATCTATTCCCATGGAGCAATGTTATAACATGACTAGATCTCAAGTAATTCAAATCTTGCCAAGCCAGGTCAAAGTCTATGTGTGTTTTGCAACAACACATATTCTTGTCTTTGAGTTTCTAGATGTACCGAGCCTTATAATGCTCAAAGCTCATTTGTAAGGATTCTCGGCCATAAAATTTAGATACAACTCTGTCTACTCATGGAACATGAGGGAAATAAAATTATGGGCATGCAAAGAACAACATGCAACATTGTCTTAATATTCCCCTTTTTTGCACCATTAATTTACTATTTTTACGATCGCTTACCTTGGAAGGTTCTTCATCCAGCTGATGCACTTCTCTATGATGGCAATATTTATGTTTTCTCTCCCATACCTTATAATA
The DNA here is from genome assembly GCF_047967505.1 of Dipteris shenzhenensis. NCBI lineage: Eukaryota > Viridiplantae > Streptophyta > Polypodiopsida > Gleicheniales > Dipteridaceae > Dipteris > Dipteris shenzhenensis. The sequence continues at coordinate 19,397,918 of NC_141622.1, forward strand.
ATATGAGGGGGTCAACGTGTTCTAGTGGGTTTTGTGAAGGCCATCACATGACTTTCATTGTTTTGTATGGGTTTACCTTTTTTGTCTCCAACTTCAGACCCAAGAACACAACCTTCATCATTCTAGCAAAAGTATTCCATGGAAGCTTGTGTTCTACATGTTATGGTATCTCTATGTCTGTAGTAGCTGGCAACACTGGTGCCATTGTTGGTGCTTTAAATTTCTATATGGAGTCAAGAGTTCAATGCAAGGACAACAAGATCCAGGGTATCTACCGACTAGTATTGGTATCCAAAAATCTTTACTCATTCTAGCTAGTATTAATGGATTGGGCTTCCTTTTTATGTTCCTTGTTCCGTAGACCAAGGGGGAATCTTTTGAAGACTTTAGTGAGAATAATGATCTTGCTGAAGATAGAACTGGTAGGCCAAGGTCTAATAGGACTCAACTAAAGATGGAGCTCTAGGATCAATCTCATAGGGTAAACTCAATTGAATTCATAGAGTCTCTTATCAAACATTGATAATTAGGACAAACAATCGAACACATGGAGTACCCTAAGATAATGGAAATAGTTATATGTTAAGCTATTTTGTTTGGCTTAATTTGTTGCATTGTAATGTAACTTGTATCAAAGTATTGTTCACATACAATCTAGCTATACAAAAAAATTTGATGGAACTGGAAGCCTTTTTATTCTCGATAGGAAAAGCAAAAGGGCAGAGGGTATTAGAGAAAGATGAGGAAGACATGAATTTACAAGCAAGGGGAAAAAGACAAACGGAATTCAAGGTAGATAAGAGACCATGGAGCTATGCGTGGGTATTGATACGGGCTCCAAAGATTGAGCCTTGGGTACCTAGAGTCTAGCCACCAAATCCCAAAGGGTAGGGGAATGATCAATTAGACTTTAGGGAGAATATGCCCTTACAATAGTGGACTTTGGGGAGAATATGACCTTACCACATTCAATGGCCCCTTGTCCTAATTTGTATACAACTTGGGGAGGAGCATGGATGTTTTTATCAAAGCTGTGCTTATCTATTACTATAAAATATTCAAGGCAAAAGTTTATCGACCTCATTTTTTTAGTTTCACAATATTGATGGGGTATAGTATACTTTTTATTTATTGTCTTTTGAATTTTGAAGTAAAAAATGTAAATCCTCGTGAAACTTTAAGTATGGAAGTTTCAAATCCTGGCGAATGTTTCAAGTGTTAATTTTTATTAGGGCATACAAATTTTCAATACCAATATAAAATTTTAGCTTCTTAGTGAAACTAACTTTAAAAAATCGTCCCTAGGGAGGAGCTCCAAATGGTGCTCCCTTCCCAATGGCCACATCTTATAGAGTAGAGCCTAACATAAATGTATCTATGCCAAGGACCATACCAGTGAGGCCACTAAACCTGATCCCACCATGCATGCTGACTCTAGGTCCCATGAGGACACAACTAGCAAACCCAATTCCTATTTGACCAACAGGCTTCTATAATCCACACCAAGGACCACCCAACTATCATACTGTGCTAGCCCCTAAAGCATCTCCACCTGCACCATAGATAGTATTATAGCTGATGAGGCAATGAGGATCCTATTGCAAGCACTAGGAAGGGAAGCCATGCCACAAGTGGTTATAGGAAGAGAAAATAATTCTTTATGAAGACATCTAATTACAATCCCTAAGCTCATCACCAAGTTTTTAGGAGAAGGATATTTTTGTCTCTCATGTTGAAAGGTTTGAGCAAATTTGCAAGACCTTTAGAGATATCAGTGACTTGCATAAAGTGAACGCATTTGGGTTGAGCCTTGATGGTAAGGTAGGCCAATGGTACATGGCCTTAGGAGCCAAGGAAAAGATCAATTGGGAAACATTACAGAAGGCCTTTATAGTGGTATTCACCCCCACCAGCCTAAAATGGAGTCCTATCAACCAATTGTATAAGGTTAAGCCAAAGGATCACAAAACCCTATGGGAATACATTGCTATGATCAAACACTTGAATTCCCACTATGAATCGCATGAGAGGATGAGGAACAAATGGCTCTTGCCTCGATTCCTCATTGGATTAAGGGGGATCCAAGTTGCATGATCACTTGTCCACCTTAAATCCAACATCCTTCAAGCTATGCAACAAGCCTTCTATGCTCTTGGATGACAATATGAAGGATAAAGCACAACATGAAAAATCACTTGTTGCTCCTTCTAAAGTGTCTCATACGGGAAAGACAATTAGCATAGTTGAGGCCAAGTATACCACTCATGTCTCTAAGGGCACAAACATAGATGAGGTAGCCATGGATCTACTAAACTGAGTAGCTCACTACATCAAGGGTGGTTTGGGTAGAGAAGGCCCTAGCAATCCACACTTGTTTCCAAGATGAGACAATGTGGTGTGTGGAATGTGCATGGGCAACCATCCTACAAATGAGCACCTTCACCTATGGGCAAGGCCAGTGTTTTACTGTGCCCATTATTCTAGATGGGGAAACCATGAGACCTCACACTATAGATACCCCAAGTCAATGCCCCCGCCCATGTAACAGCAAAGGTAGCCGTTGTCTCTACTTGTGCTATGAAATCAATATAATCAAGGCCAACTAGCCATACAAGGAGTCCCTCTGGCTAACCAAGGGCCACTATGGGATCAAAACATTCCATTTCCACCACTAGTTTTAGATACACAACCCCCGCCACCACAGATCACTCCCATAAACTAGGTTATCATTGAAGTGCCATTGAGTGAGTGGGGGGACTCTAACTATGCCCTACTGGTACCCAATCCTTAAGGATTATCCTTATGAAAGTTTTGCATACCAAACAAGCCAAATAAATCATTACACCATTTAGGATGAACAATACATTCTTATGTATCAGACGTTTCCCACAACATAATGGGTTAGGGAAATGAATACTATGAATCATAGACCAACTATCCAATGCTACACTTGCCAAGGTCTGCACCATGCAAGTGAGTGTCCTTATAAGGCATTTGCCAATCAGACCATAGCCTGTTATAAATGCCACAGGCATCACTTTCTTAAATACCTCCCATACAAGGATGATCAACCATACCAGGGGCAACCTTAACTAATTAGAACAACCCCTTATGCTTTGGTTGTGGGGAGGACCATTTATAAAAGGATTGTCCCATGAGGTGAACTCCCAGATCGGCTCATAACCCTAAGGCCAATATTAAATTGTTGAGCATTGAGAGAGCTCACGTGTCCTTAGTATCATTGAATGTGATCATGAGGACCCAAGCCAAGGCCTTGAATAAGGAGCTATGTAAATAGGCTAATAGGGAAAGAGCAACCACCTCTCAGACAAAGGGTAAAGGCCACACAAGTGTAATTATGATAGGAAAGGGCTCAGGTCAAGTCATTATCTAAAGCGGCTCAGAGGAAGAGACTGTAATGATCTCCACCTCAACATCATTAGGATCAGTTTGATCGATCAAAGATCCTATTCCACCATGGCCTGAAGAGAAGGGTAGGGAAAGTTAAATACAACCATGTAGATAGGATGTAAGCCTAGTGGGCTAGAATGAGTACCTTGATCTAGCCACTAAGAGACAATGCCTTGCCTCGAGGGCTGCACTACTAAGAAACCCTATGTATCACATTCGTTCAAGGGGTATTTGAAAAACCCCTCAACTAAAATTTTCTACCCAATAAAACCACACCTCTTTACTTATGAACTAATGGATTTTTTTCCAAAGTTAAATTAAAAAACCCCTCCTATTATTGTAAACCTATTAAATTCTTTCTAAAAGTTGAATTAAATTACCCCTCCTTTTGAATGCACGTGTTAAAATTTATTGAGGTGAATCCCCCAAGCACCTTGCAAAGGCACAAAAGTTTGTCCAATAATTTTAAGAAAGATTCGAGCAGTGGCTCGACTATCAATAGCATCAACACCATCCATCCCAACCACTAGACCCTAAAAAGAGTTCTTAAGCCCCTTCTTACCCTAGATAAGGTGGATGAGAGAGTTGCAAATAGCACATCTTGAGGAAAGTCTCTCTTATGTCATAAGATATTTGATGAAGACCCTACTTGGCATTAGGCCATAGATGAGGTCCTTCTGTCCTTTTACGTGTTTGAAGAACCAAATTTTGAAGACCGAGAGTTGATTGGCTAGCCTTGAGATGTGGCCGTACTTGCCACATTCTTGTCCACAGAGGTGAAAATGCCCATAGCAATGTTGTTAAGATGGAACCCCCTCCTTTGGAGAGACCTCTCTCATTGGATGAACGGACGAATGGTCACCCCAAAAGAAATGGCCACCGAGGTAGTCAAAGCCTCCATCGAAGAACATTTTCTAAAGATATTGGTCAAAAAGCTGGGCTAGTACTTTGAGAGTGATGATACGAATGCTATGATTCCAATATTCTACCAGAATAGAAAGGCCATGGTACTATTGGATGACGGACCATGTGTCAGCATTGTCATGAAGCAGAACTGGGAAAAATGGGGAAAGATTAAAATGGAAAGCACCAACCTAATCATAAAGCTAGTTGATGTGTGATAGCTTAGCTAGTGGGAGTCCTAAAGGACATAAATATTAGGACCTTTGGTGTCTCCTACCTGGTTTGGTTTGTGGTGATGGACTTCCATTTCTAGCCAGATGGCTATGATGTCATCGTAGGAAGACACTTAATGTGCACCGGGGTGGTAGCATTTAAGGTGGTACACTTGCATATGCTCTAGTACCACCTTAGCAACGTGTAGAGGGGTGAATTTTTTAAAAGCATGTAACTGAAATCATTAAGAAGTGACTGGGTGTACCAACTAACTCAATGTAAAGGCCTATGTGACTGGCTGTTCAATGAACATCATCTCCCCCACTATCAACTTTCACTCACACACACACACACACACCCCAAACAAATATTGTGCATGAGCTCTTTCCTCCAAGACCACTCCCAACAAATCTTGAAGTGGTGTGACCTCCTTTGTGCATGAGCTCTTTCCTTATCCCTCATTGTCAATCATGAGTTGGTGCAACCTATCACAAGCTTGGAAGCCAAGTGAGGCATCTGCCATTAGCTTCCTCTGTATGTGAGCTCTTTCCTCAGTCCTTGCAAATCGTGAGCTAGTGCAAGCTGCCTTCAACTTCCCGAGACATCGTTGCCTAGTGAGAGCTGGTAACATGCTTTTTCCCATGGATTTTTTTTGAGTCTACTCTAAGGTTGCTTGTAACTACAACTTTGTTTCTTTCAATGGATCATGCATCACTTTGTTGCATTCTAAGTCTTTGCATTGTTAAAACCTCATTGGGGAGAAGACAAAGCTAGCTTTCAGGTTGTTAAACATGAACTAGAAAGAATGGGATACTCTACCAATAAGATTGCTAAAAATAAAAGAAGAAAATCACATTGTCAAGTCAAAAACATGATTAATTCTATGAAAATTTACTTTAGCCTCATATCTCATATTAAAATCATGAACATGTATACCATTGTAGAGGCTTCAACCATGAGCCTATGAGAGACCTTCTATTATATCAGTATTTGCAGTATCTGTATTTGTATTATATGTCTCTCTAGCTATGTCTATTTTTGAATTGTATCTTTATTTTTTTTGTATTAGGATTTGTTTCATTTTTTGAGCAATGTCATCAAGGTGGCAAGCACCAGGCACATTGAGACTTCTTGCAAGAAGGTGTTTTGCAAGACAAAGGAGGAATTCCACTTAGAGTATGTGGTGGTCCTAAACCCATGCCAACTCATGGAAGTTGATGTTTTGGACAGGTATTGGTTGATTGTTTTTGTCCAACTCAAGCTAGGAAAAGATAAAATAAAGTGCCAGCATATCAGGCCCCAGGTTTACACCCAGCTATTAGAACTCAATAATTTGAAGGTTTATCAAGAACCTCCAATCAACCTAGAGTTTTCCCTCTCATTTGCGAGAGGATTTGATTTTGAATATGGCAGGGTAGTTGTACAAACCAAGGCTTGATTGCATGGAAAGAATTTGTTGAGAGCATAATTTCCCTAGTTCAACATCAAAACAAGCTCTAGATTTTCTTGGTGGAGGCATTTGCTACGATGGGAGTAGCCAAAGGCTACCAACCCCAAGATGACAGGTACAAGAATTCAAAATTTGCAAAATCATTGTTACAAGATAGATAAGAAAAGCTAGCTATGGTAAGGGACAAATACGACAAGGCAATGGTGTCACTTGAAAAGGCAAAATGCTAGTTGCATGAAACTCAAGGCATGAGCATAGAAACCTAGAAGGTGAAGATGCATATGGCTAGGGCCATGGAGGCATATGAGACCACAATTGATGAATAAGAGAGGTTGTATGTTAGAATAGAAACTTTGAGATCAACTCTTTCATACATGGAAGATGATAGCACCGGCAATGTCCACGGTGTCATGGATGTTGCAAAGGCATTTTTCTCTCATATGCCCAAACTTTGATGGTTATACGACTTTGAAATTTACAAACAGATGGGAGATGATTTCCAACAAATTGTGTTTGCAAGAAGAATTATGCCAAAGGAATGTGAAACTGAGGAAAGCTGAGGTGCATGTAGACTTTGCTTGACATATGCTCCAACATGTACAAAGTAGAGCCTCAACAATATTGTTGCCCCCTGTGCCACAGCTACAAGGCAATAGAAAATCCATCCTTTTGGTGGTAGATCATTCTTGTGGTGGATGCAGCCTTGGCCTCCTCAGATGATGAGGTACAGGGTGTTTGCATGCTACCATGCAAACACCCTTACCATCTTTTATGCTTTGCCCGATTATGCATGATCGAGAAAGCCTGCATGAATTGTGGTTGTGGGCAACAAATTACTGATGCTACAATGTCATTGGTGATAGAAGCACATCGAGCACCACATGAGGACACTAAAACACATGGTTTGGGATTTGGGGGTAAGTTATCACCAACACTAACTGGGTCACTATTTTGAGCACTAGCATAGCACTTACAAGCTTTATTATAGTAGTAGCACATCTCTGCCCAACACCAAGTAGCACACTAGTGACCAGCACTATTGGACCATACACTAATAGGCACTATTAGACCACCAACATTCACTACCATAGCTAATAAGCACTAGCACTATTACATTACTAAATAATAGTGCATGAGGGATGTCATTGCTTCATTATGTAGGGAATGGAGAAACCATAAACTCTTTAAAATTCGAGAAAATGGACCTCTCCTAGATCACTCAAGTAGCTTGGTTGTTGAGTATCTACTACTTCAATATAAAGCTTGTATCTTGGCCTATCTCCAAAGATAGAAAGTATGTTAATCTGTTTAGATTTGTTTAAGTGTGTTTTAATTCTATTTTAAAATATGTTCATATTTGTTTAGATATGCTCATATGTTTATTTTAATTCTGACTATGATCTACTCAAATCTATTCAGATTTGTTTATATCTATTTGAATATTGAATTTTAATTTGTTCAAAATTGTTTGAATCTATATTTAAACCTGTATTTCAAATATGTCTAGATATAATTAAACTAGACAATATGGTCCCCAATTAAGCGCAAAAGAAGAGACGGAAGTAGGATTGTAGTTTTCCATCCACATTGATAGCAAGCTTAAAAAGAATGCATGCCCAAATCAATCGCTAGGTTGCGGAAGAGGTAGCAAATGAGGGAAGGAGCAAAATGGGATCAAATTTATAGTAGAAGGTGTTTGGACATATTAGAAACAATGGAGACAAAGCCATCCAAATTAGTAGCCATCCCTTTAATGGATCATTCTTAGCTCTGGCGCATACCTCCACCCCCACCAAAAGTGGTACCGATGCCTCTCCATCAAGAACGAAGAGCTGTGACCTTAGACTTGGATAGCCTTCTAGTAAAGGTTGTTGATTCATATAATGGAGATACACCCCCACATTATGACGTTGCTACCTTCTTGGACTTTTGAATTTCATGGTTTGAAGTGTTTATTTGGAGCACATCTAGAAGAACAAAAGCAAAAAAAATCCTTAGTGCATTCTTTCCATAACATTTTGAAAAGATAACAGTTTTGCCACAAGAAGAATGTCATAATGCTAGACTCATGGTGGACAGAAATGGAAAGTTGTTGCATGAGAAGCTTGTGATCTTCAAGGACTTGCCAACTATTTGAAACCATCTCATGCATTTGTTGGTAGCCAATAGTATTATTTTGGATGACTCCTTATACAAGGTTTGGAGAAACCTATTTGGAACATGGAGAGTACTTCCAAAGGTTGAGATGCAAGGTCTTGAAGAAATGTGCTCCTATTTGATTGACGATGTTACACTTTGGCTATTTGTCTGGCTTCAAATGAAGGATCTGCAATCCTACACAACACCATTTGAGCACGACCTATTCCATGATATGGAGTCTACTGTGAATTCTCAAGATGTGGAGTCAACAAGAATTTTTACCAAGAGCTACAATCTTGATTTATCTTATGCTATGTAGACAACTAAAACTTTTCACCAAATAAAAACACCCCTCCTTACTTATAAACTAAGTGAATTTTTTCTAAAATTATATTAAAAAACCCCTTATAATACTTTGTTTTAATAGTTGATCATCCTGATGAAAATTATCCTTGCACTAGGTAATGTTAGATTACATGAATACTACAAGGTACAGGCCGTTTTTCGATGGAAATACCGACCTTTTTTACAAGGGGCTTTTAAAATACCCCTTGAATGCACGTGATGCATATAATTTCTTAGTAGGGCACCCCCGAGTTGGAGCCTTTGAGTCAAAATTCCTAAGCGCATATAATACAGGTTTCATAACATTAGCAGCATCCTCAAACCATTTCCATAATATAGGGGATACCAATGTTTCTTTCAGGTCATGCATTTACTCCTTTGTTGTCCTATCGGCCAACTTTGACATCCATCATTCAAATGCATCACAATAAAATGTCTCTATAAGAAAATTCCTATTCTTCACCAAGGATTGTACGTGGAAAATATTGTGGTTGTTGGCAATTGTTGCAACATGGTAGAACCATCACAAGACATAAATATTGCTTTGAGGCGTTGCTTCAATCGTATTACCTTCATGATGTCACGAGCCTCACAAACAATCTCCTTGAACCATGGCACTTGTTTATAGTAATCTTTCAATGCAAGATTTAAAGCATGCATACAACAAAAAGATATATATAGATTTGTATACTCTGTTTGCAATATTCTACTTGCCTTTTTACAACTCTTGGCATTATCCATGACAACCTGCATAACCTCTTCAGGACCTAATTACTTTCTTATAACCTTTGATAATACACTAGCTATATAGGTCCCCAAGTTCTTTACATGTGAGGTGTCAATTGACATGCGGAAGGCCTTCCCATGCGATCACATTCAATAAAGCATGGTGTTAAATGCTTGTCCACCCATTTGAGACAACTATGCATCTGGTGTTATGTAGTTTCTTGAAAATGCTGCGATATATGTGATCTTTCTCTTCTAGATATGCCTTGTGTAACAATGTTGTATGCAATGTGTGGTATGAAGGGGGCCTGAATCTAGGTCCATAGTTAGCAATGCAATTCCATGCAGCTCTCATATCATTGTTAATCAACCATACTTGGTGGATATCTTGCCTGCAATATTGATCTACCAAGAACATATTGTGCATTCTCCAAATCTTGAATACGGATGCTCTCAACTATCATGGGTTGCCTAAAATTAGGAGTCGTAGTTGTCAATATAGCTTCATGAGTTATAGGTGGAGATCTATCTTGCATGTTAGTAACACTATTGCAGATGAAGTGAGAACATTGCATGGCTTCTCAAAATGCTAGGCTTATTGGCCACTTTTTAAAAGTATTTTTATTTTGTCATTGGTCTATCTCCAAAAACAATTGATTCTACAAAAGGGCACAAATTTATGCAACAAACCTTTTAAACAAACTAAATACATATAGTTAGGCTTTCATACTTAAATACACATGACTATCATCTTCAAAACGCATGCTAGACTATGAGTTGTATTTTAAAGGTTGCAAGCACTACAAGGCATAGTCCATTTTCCGATGAAAATACCGACGCTTTTTACATTAAATTTTTTTTTTCACAGGTGCAAACGTCGCTATAAGTGTCGCTAAAAGCGTCGGAAAAGGACCGTCGCTATATAGCGACACTGGCAAACGTCGCTATATAGCGACCATGCAAGCGTCGCTATATAGCGACACTGTTAATCGTTGCTATATAGCGACACTGGTAAACGTCGCTATATAGCGACGATTGATAGAAGTAAAAAAAAGGGTTAGTGGGGCTAAACAGGGCTTCCTTTTGGCCCTATTTAGCCCCACTAATCCTTTTTTTTTTTGTAATTACAAAACAAAGTTTTTTATAACAAAATTTCCCTTGCAAAAAGGGTGATACAAAATCGTTCTTGTGAAATGATGAGCAACAAAAGCATATACATGTCAGACATATACAACATTGTTTGTAACAAAATTACCCTTTCGAAAGGGCGATACAAAATTGCTCAAACGAGCGAATATACAAAATGCTACTACCACTACTACTCATCCTAATCCGAATCATCCTCGTCTTGTTGGCCTATTCCTTGGTCCTCGACACCTGCATCTTCTCCCTCATCCTTGCCACCTGCGTCTGATCCTTGGCCCTGTTGATCGCTCACCTCCGATGATGGGACGCTTGAGCTTTGACCCTAAGAGTGAACCATATAAATCAAAAATTAGATTGGAACTTAAATTAAAAAGTGAGATTACAAGTAGGAGTAAACTTATACCGTGCGAGCAGCCACCTCAGCCCAATCGACTGTCGCTCCCATTGCCTCTTGCTCAATGAACCATGGCTTTGTTCCTATCCGAAATGTGCATCGCGTCTCTGCATTTGTAGGAAGATGACCCATTGCAGCTTGCTGTGGATCCAATTTACGAGAGTTAGAGTTAGCTAAAGTGCATGTAATATGTAGTAAAACAAATAGAACAACACATTAAATGAGAAGAAGTAGACTTAGCACGGTTGCCTCGAACGCATACCGTTCGCCTGCACCAAAGTGCAAAGTACCTACGACGTCCAACCGTCTCTTCGCAGCCCTCATCTGACCCTCGAACATTTCGGGATGGTCCCTATGTTGCTTCTTGAAGTACTTCCAATCAGCTTTGTCTGCCCATTTAGCCAACCCCTTTGTGATGGAAGTACGCAAGGTTGATCTACGATTCTTCAGGACCAAACCCATGCGCTCTCGCATATAATCATCATTAAACTCCA